>NC_133662.1:127654776-128010059 GCF_037893015.1 Macrotis lagotis | reverse complement strand
AAATGTACCACAGTTTATTAAGCATAAGCCATTCCCCAATTGATGGACATTCACTCAAATTCCAGTTCTTTGCCACTACAAACAGGACTGCTATGAATATTTTTGTACAAGTAATGTTTTTACCCTTTTCCATAATCTCTTCAGGGTATAGACCCAGTAGTGGTATTGCTGGATCAAAGGTTATGCACATTTTTGTTGCCTTTTGGGCATAATTCCAGATTGCTCTCCAGAAAGACTGGATGAGTTCATAGCTCCATCAAAAATGTATTAGTGTCCCAGATTTCCCATGTTCCTTCCAACATTGATCATTGCCCTTTCTGGTCATATTGGCCAGTCTGAGAGGTGTGAGATGGTACCTCAGAAATGCTTTAATTTGTATTTCTCTAATAAGTAATGATTTAGAGCACTTTTTCATATGACTCTGGATTGCTGTGATTTCCCCATCTGTAAGTTGCCTTTGTATATTCTTTGATCATTTGTTAACTGGTGAATGACTTTTTTTTAAAATTTGACTCAATTCTCTTGATATTTTAGAAATGAGTCCTTTGTCAGAAGTACTAGTTGTAAAATTTTTTTTCCAATTTATTATATTTCTTTTGATTTTGGTTACAGTGGTTACAGTGCAAAAGCCTTTTAATTTAATGAAATCAAAATTATCTAGTTTGTTTTTAATGATGTTCTGATTGGTAAACTATTCCTTGATCTCCTAGTTTCAGCATCAGTTCTTCTAAGTTTTTTTTCAGGTTTTGCTGAAATTTACCTCATTATTTCTTACAGAGCAATAATAATCCATCATACTCACATGTCACAACTTGTTTAGCTATTCCCAAAATTGATGGACATCCCCCTCAATTTCCAAGTCTTTGCCACCACAAAAAAAGAACTGCTATGAATATTCTTGTTCAAGTGAGTTTTTTCCCCTTTTTTGGACCTCTTTGGGATACAGAGCTAGTAGTGGAATTGCTGGATTAAAGGATATGCACAGTTTTTTTCCAGGATGGTTGGAACAGTTCACACTCCACCAACAATGCATTAGTGTTCCAATTTTCCTACACCCCTTCCAGTATTTATCATTTCTCTTTTCTGTCATGTTAGCCAATCTGACAATTGTGATGTGGTACCTCAAATTTGTTTTAATTTGCATTTTTCTAATTAAGAGTGACTTAGAGCATTTTGTATGATTATATGTAACTTTAATTTCTTCATATGGAAACTAACTATTCATATCAATTGGGGAGTGATAAATTCTCTATTTTTTGATTTTTTGATTCATTTCTCTATATATTTTAGAAAAGACAACCTTATCAGAAACACTGGCTGTAAAAGTTTTTACCCAATTTCTGCTTTCCTTCTAATCTAGGTTGTACTGATTTTGTTTGTACAATAAATTTTCAATTTAATGTAATCAAAATTATCTATTTTACTTTTATATTTATACTGTAAATGTATAAATATATAATATACATGTACAAATATACATTTATATAACATATATTACATTTATAATGTTCATAATATTCTCTATCTCTTCTTTGGTCATAAATTCATCTCTCCACAAATCTGACATTCTTTGCTCTTCTATGAGCCTTTTTATTTAAATCATGCAGCCATTTTGACCTTACCTTTGTATATGGTGTGAGATGATAGTCTTTGCTTAGTTTCTGCCTTAACAGAATCTTTTATAATGGCCATACAAGCTGTGGGTGTAGTGGTTTCAAAATAAATGATACAGGAACATTCAAAATCTAGCTAAGGAACTTTGGTATCAATTATGAAGCATGCAAGATACTGCCACAGGACCATTCAGAATGGTGTGCCTTCATCAAAGAAGGAATTCAAAGTTTAAAGAAGCATGATGGTAGCTCAAAAGAAACATGAGCTGTGCAAACTTTTATCCATCTCCACTCCAAATGTTTTTGGGGATTATTTGTGCCTGGCCTATGGTACAACCTTCTGAACTCATATTGGTATGATCCAACAGAGCTGGACACACTATACCTTGACCCCAACATAATGATGTTATTTTGGTCCTCTTTGAGCACAAAAGGTCAACTAAACCAAAGGAAATCAGATATTTCAAGAATTTGGGATAAAAAAGTATTCCATTCTAGCCATGAGGGAAAGCATTCCATTCTAGCCATGAGGGAAAGCCAGCAAAGAGATGGCATGGAGATGCATGTTTCATTTAAGTCTCAGCTAAAGTCTTCCTTTTTTCAAGAAACTTTTTCCAGGCCTCCTTAATCCCACTGTTTTGCTTCTCTGACCATTCCCATTTTATCCTTATTATAACTTTTTTGTACATAGATGCATGTTTTCTCTCTTCCATTAAGTTTTTTGAGCTTCTTCAGAAGGTGAATTGATTGATTGTCTATGTTGAGTAGTGAATAGGCTCACATGAGTGAGTGGAGTGAGTGGAGATTGCAAAGTATGTGGAGGCAAATAATGAATAAGTAGTTTGAGAAAGTAGGAAGGATTCAGATTGTGCAATTGAAGTAGTTTAAATTTGATTGTAGATATAATAGGGAGCTTCTGGAATTTGCTGAATGAATGTTATGATAACACTTTCCTTTTAAGAAAATCATTTTGATTGTTGTGGGGAGGATAGGTGGTGAAGTGATATCTGTTTGTTCCAAAAGTATTTTCGTAAATTTTTGATCTGTTTATCAGGCTATCTATCAATCTGCTTATTCCTTTTTGGCATGAGAGTGTTTTCACCTTCATGTCCTATATCTGACACAGAATACCTCTCGGGAGCAGCAGACTGCCCTAAATAGTCATGGTATGCTAAATAGAGCATTAGATTTGGAGCATTAGATACTTACATATTTGGTAAGTCATTTAAAACTTTTGTGTTTCAATTTTCTCATCTGTAAATTAAGGGTGTTTGTGTGTGTGTGTGTGTGTGTGTGTGTGTGTGTGTGTGTGTGTGTGTGTTTTCAGTAGATTCAATCTAGAGTACCAACTAGAAATCTATAATCCTATGACTACTATTTTTTTTTTCTTTGATGGCCTTATCCTGACCTGATGTAGTTTGGTGTTACAATTTGCCACCTACACTGCAGCTGCATCAACTAGTTTACAGAGAAAGGTTCAGAGGTGATTTTAGATTATATTTTTATTAGGTCTCAATCATTTAGCAAAACAGTTTTGTGCTTTCCTGAAAAATTGAATGTAACATTATTGTTAAAATCATTATCTTACTTATAATGAGATAGAATTGAGAAATGTTATAGCTGATTCTGTATAATTACAGAATATAAAGAGTTAGGAGGAATTTTAGAAACTAGTGAGTCAAACTCATTACTGAGCAAAAATTCCCTCTAAATAATCCTTAGCAAGTAGTTATCCAGTCTCCCCTTGAGTATTTCTAATAATGGTAACTTTTGACTTTCTGAAGTAGTCCAAAACACTTTTGGACAATTTTAATTGTTAGCAATTTCTTTTTTCTTTCACTGAAGCAACATCTGCCTATCTATAGTTTTCACCATTGCTTCTTCTTCTGATTTCAGGGACTGGGGAAAATAAATTTAATCCTTTCTGCATATGATGGTACTTCTAATACTTGAAAACAGCTGTCATGTTCCATCAGCTTTCTCTTTTCCAATCTAAATTGTCCCTTCAAACAATCATTTCATTGTTATCCTGATCATTCTCTTTCATATATATTCTAGTCAATGTTCTTTCTAAAATTTGACATCTCATGCTAAATGAATAAACTAAAAACATTTTAGAATTTATGTATACCATATTCCAATCTGTCTAAAGGCAACTTTGTCATTCATCAAGTAATTCAAACAGTATATCTTTTTCATATTCTTATAGGAAACTCAAGAGCTTTGAAATTTAGCAGATATCTATGAGTCAGGACCTGTTCTTTTAATGATACCCATGCATGTCTCAGGCACATTTTTCTGGTTCAGTCATGGTTACCACCCCTAATATGGGGAAGTAGGATGAGGTCATTTTTCTCTAATGTCAATTGTAGCTCCATTCTCACATAACAAGTTTCCTGTCTTTCCGCTGAAGATTTTGGCTTTTTTGAAACTCCTTGTTTTCCTTTGGTTCAGGAAAATTATTTTGAATAATCAGCAAAGTTTAGGCTGAATCAATGCAATACTTTCAAGTCACAGACTCTTGAAAAGCCATACATCTAAAAGTAAAACATTTAATTAAGACATAAAAAGAATGTAATGCACTCTCAGGTGTCTCATTCACTTAGGTGGTTATTAAGGAGGTATGTTTATTTGAGTATTTCTGTGGCCACCACAGCATATATAGTGCATTGATCTGCCATTTGCCTGTCTTAAGAAGAACTTGTATCATAAACACATAGTCTATACTTTTTTAGGATGTTTTAAAAGAGTAAAAAAAATTCCAACAACTCTGACTGAAAATGAGTATAATTAAGGTTAATTTAATATTAAACATGACATTTTGAGTTGGATAGAAGGTAGTATGATCTTGTTCTGTTTTCACTTTAAATCTTTAAGTAGAGAAACTAAAGGCAAAGGAGGGTATATGACTTTCTTTCTCTATTCTTTCTCTCTGCCTCTGCCTCTGCTTCTCTCTCTCTCTCTCTCTCTCTCTCTCTCTCTCTCTCTCTCTCTCTCTCTCTCTCTCTCTCATCTCCGTTTCTGTGTATCTCTATCTTTCATCTTTGTCTCTGTCTCTTTTTCTTTATGTCTCTTTCTCCTGATTTTTTTTTGGCTTTTCAGAGAAGCTATTGAGTTCCAGACCGACAGATGCAATAGGAATGAAACTTGTTTAGTGGGCTGGGTAAAAGAGTGTTTTCTACTCCCCCTCTCTTTCCAGTACAATGATGTGAAAGGATTCCATTTCTGGTAATCGTTTTGTACTTGACTGCAGACTTTTGTAGAATGTTTTGACTAGAAAAATGCAAAACTACACAGAAAATCTGAAGAGTCTCTGAACCATGGCATGCTTATTGTGATATGTAAAATCAGACATTCTAGTATTGTCTCCCCTTCCTTCCTCCAACAATTTGGTCTGGAGACATAGTATCTAGATTGACAGGAGATATCTAGTCCACCAAGACGATGAAATTTGTTTGAGATCTGATGTGTTCAGTTGATGGCTACTGCCTATCCTCTCCTTTCTTAACAGAGACCTTCTAAGGTCTGATGAAAATTAGGCAGTTGCCATATTAAAATACTCAAGAAATGAGATTACAAATAAATATACTTTCTATTTAAATATAAAATAAATATACTTTACTTCTTTGGATTAATTTTACTTTATATGGGTGTCAGTGTAACTTTATGGTATTTACTTTAGCCATATTGTGTATATATATATATATATATATATATACATACATATATATATATATATATATATATATATATATATATATATATATGGCTATCTGGAAGAATGGAAAGGACTTTGAAAAATGTGGGCTATAAAGGAATTTTTAAAAAATCTAGTGATTTAAAAAATGTTTTCAATTCTATACCACTGAAATCACAAATCCTATTCTTAGCAATAATAATTGACATTTATATAACACTTTAAAATTAACATATATTATTCATTTGATTCCACCATAGTCCATGAAGTAGAAACAGCATAAGGTTTGGCATTTTATAAACTAATAATGATATATTGCTACTAAATATTATACTTGGGTATTTTAAAATACTTCCATGACCTTAGCATGTTGGGCTCAATCTGAAGCAGAATGCAACCTTCTCAAACAATTTTGTGAGGTAGTTTGGTAGAAATAAAATGTTATCAGATGGTATCCAAATTTCTGGTGATGAAGTTCTCCAAATTTAGGTTGGTTCTTCGTTGATAGACATAGAGTTTCTGGGTCATACCTGAAATTGCCTTGTTGGATCCCCCCAAACAGGGGTTCTTAACTGGAGTGTATATGTGCCCTAATCAAGGCTTGCAAATTGTGTCCAAATTTTGCTGTTCATCTTAGACTTGCAAATTATGTCACTACCTATGACAAAGTACCTGCTCATATGCCATAGAAAATATAGTTTTCTGTTATTTAAAATATGTGTTTATAAAAAGTAATTTTAAAAATGGCCTTCACTAATTTTAGTTTCAAGTGATAGCATAGAAGAACATAGCTGAGAACATGAAATAGAGATGAGTTTTGGAGGCTCCACTTCTACCTGAGTCTAAGAAGAGAAGATTTCAGGTTTGCAATATTTTTTATTTGTGTTTGAGGAGAACCAGCAAATGAGTGTCTAGGTAAGTATTAGCAACAAATATGGATTAATCTTAAAAATTTTGCACTAGATGTGAACATTAGAAACTCTAACCTTAAAGAGTAGGTATTTGAATCAATTTTGCACAGCTTTAAATGATGATTAACCCCAGTCAGAGTAGTTCAACTCTTGTGGAAATTTTTGTATGGTGTATGGGAAAGTTGTATTATTGTGTATATAGGGAAATGGGGGGGTGGTTAAAGGTTTAAGAAATTAGCAGTATCTCAAATGATAAGTCCAAAGTTTTCCCCTCCTGGTTTCTTTGGTTATTTTTGTGTGTGGATCCAGTGAAATTTCTTTTTTTTTTAAATTATGAATTATTTATTTTGATTTATGGAATAAAACAAGCATGTCTCTAACATATTATGATAAAAAAGATGATTGCACAGGAAACTGCAAATCTATTATGTATAACCTGAATTCCTTTTAAATATATAATTTATTTTAAATTTCTAATTAATTTATCACTTAAATTTCCCCCTTGTTTTTCTTTCCTCCTTTCCCCTCCCCTGCCCGAGATGGCTACCATTAGACACAAATAGTATATGTATACACATATATGTAAATATATAAGTAATTTTGTAATCACATGTATTTGTATGTAATATGTAAAATATGTAATATATATAGAAATTTTCTGTATATATACAGTCCTTTTTCTAGATGCAGATAGTGTCCTTCATATGTTATTTTATAATTAACTTAGGTATATATATATATATATATATATATATATATATATATACACATATATATTAGTAAAAAGGACTCCTTTGCTCAAAATTATCCTTAAAACAATATTGCTGATATTGTATACAATGGTTTCTTGTTATATTTCCTTGGAAGGAATTCAATCAATTCATTTGTCATTCCTGGGGAGTCTTGCACAATTTGAATTTTCATGACAGACTATGGTATTGGATCAGAGAAGCTTCTAGTGGCTTGTGTGTGGGGAGACTGTCATTTCTTTTTCTTTCTCTGGAGTTGTTTGTGTTTGTGTGTTTGTGTGTGTATATGTATGTGTGTGTGTGTATGTGTGTCTATTTGTCTCACTGGCTACTAAGGAGGTATAGTCAGGAGATATGTTATATTTTTGTATTCTGTATTTCCCTAGTGTCTGTAGGTGTTTCTATGGTAAGTTCTTGTGCTTCAGAAGAGCCTGACAAGTGCATCTATCACCCCTTGGTATCATACATCCTTCCCTGCCACTCAGAACAACCTCCCTGTTTACAAACTATTACTCCAGAATCAAATACACAATCCTCAGTTTGATATTTAAAATCTTTCACATTATGTCCCCTTCCTATCTTATACTTTACTCTCTTTCACATACTACCTGTTACCCTGACTTATTTGCTGTTCTTCACATAAAGACACTCCATTTCTTGACTTGGTGATTTTTCTCTGGTTGTCCCAAATATGTAGAATGCCCTCTCTTTGAGACTCTCTGAGTTCCTTCAAATTCCAATTTCTATAGGAATACTTTCCTGATTCCCACTTATCCCTACTACCTTGTCTCTGGTGTTATCTTCCATGGACACTTTGTACAGAGTTATTTTTATTTGGTTCCTAACCTTCCTTTTTTAGAATCTGAGCTCCTTGAGCACATTGACTATATTTCTGATTCTTTTTTGAGTTCCTAATGCCTAACACAGTGCTTGAGACATTGAAAATGATTCGATAATGCTATGTGTGTAGGGGTGTGTGTGTGTGTGTGTGTGTGTGTGTGTGTGTGTGTGTGTGTGTGTGCATGCTTGTTTCAGTCAGGAGATAATGTGTCACATCTGTATTTCCCTCATTTCTGCATATGCTTTGTGGCCAGATCCTGTTTAATGAGAGCTAATATACAGAATAATTGAAGATGAGATTGAATGATGATGATACTCTGTGCATGAACTTCATTCCCCATCACCTGCCAGTAGGCATCACAAGTGCAGCTGCTTTTTACTATCTGTTGACTATTTAATGGCAAACTATCTTATTCTTCCTTTCTTGTGTCCCTGTTAGTTATAATATTTTGTTTCATTAAAAACTGATTTGATAAATTTTAGTTTTGTTTTATTTTAATGGTTAATAATAACTTGATGTACTTGCTTTTACAAAGGTGAAATCCTGGAGACTTGGAATCTTAACCCAATGTAATGGAACATTAATAATAGAATTATATAAATTTTGAGTAAATTTGGAGTAAATGCCCTATAGTTGAAAAAGTAGAAAGAACAGTGAATAAAGTTCCAGATCTATGGTCAGGAAGACTTGAGTTCAAAACTAACTTTGGATACTTTCTATTATTTTATGTTCTTTGCAAGGCAGTGGTGTTAAGTGGCTTGCCCAAGGCTACACAACTAGGTAATTATTAGGTGTCTGAGGCCAGATTTGAACTCAGGTACTCCTGACATCAGGGCCAGTGCTCTAACCATTGTGCAACCTAGCCATCCCGATACTTTCTATTTTTGAATTTGTTCTATTTACTTGAACTCTTTCTTAGTTTCCTCAACTGTAATGTGGGGATAATAACACGATCTACCTGGAAGGGTTATTGTTCTGAGTATTTCCTTCCCTTTCTTTCCCTAAGATATTTTTCTCACATGTTATATACATGGCCACTTGCTTTGCCACAGTCCCATTGAAGTTCTTTTCTGAAGATTATATTGAAAGAACTGTTAAAATGTGAAAGATTGTGATGAATGATAGATGTGCTAGAAGTCTGGAGATGGGCAAATCTTGTCCTAATTTTTCAAAAAAAGAAATAATTGAACAGGTAAACTATAAATTAAGGAACTTGACTTTGAAGAAATTCTAGAGCATATAATTAAAGGGATGGTTAGTGAATGGTTAGAAAAATGAAGGGATGATCACAAAGAATTAGTATGACTTCATCAAGAGTAAGTTAGGGTGGACTAGCTTTTCTTGTTTTTTTTTTTAACAAGGTTATTCAACTGGTCAATCAGAGGAGTGATAAAATAGTTTGCTAGAATGCTTTCTAATGTCATTTATTTTTTAGGGTTTGGAAGGCAAATGGATTAAGTGGCTTGCCCAAGGCCACACAGCTAGTTAATTACTAAGTGTCTGAGGTCAGATTTGAACTCAGGTACTCCTGACTTCAGGGCTGGTGCTCCATCCACTGCACCACCTAGCCACCCCATCCAACATCATCTTAAAAGAAGTCTTTTGTGCAGTATTCCAGAAATCTATGCTTAATTCTGTTTCTTAACACAGAATCATATAATAGAGATTAATTTAAAGACAAGATAATTCAATTACCATTATACTGGTAAAGAAAATAAGATTCAGAGAGATTTGAACACAGTCACATATAATAAGCAGAAAAATCTGAGTTTGAACCCAGTTCCTTCTGATTCTGAAAGCATATAATAAATGATTTATGCAAAGACATAGAATGTCATATTTATTGAATTTGTCATTGACATAATACTGTAGTTAGCAATTTGATGACAAAAATCTTTAAATTCTTGAAAGGCTGACATGTCAAATTGAATTTAAAATAATGCTATTTCATAGGGAAAAGTGTAAAGTCTTACAGTTGGTTAAAACATTAAAATCATAAGTTTAAGTTGGAAGGAGATAGAGAAAAATATCTTGGTGTTTTGGTAGACAGTTAAGTCACTGAGAAACTGAGTCAATACTGCAATATGACAAAAATCATAATAGAATCTTGGGATGCATCAAGAGGTATTAGTTCTGAGTACACTTTTAAGATGAACATTAATGATCTGGAGTATGCCCAGAAGAGAGTGATCAGAATAATAAGAGAACTGGAGATTAGGTCCTATGAGAATCAACTGAAGGAACTAGGTGGACCCTAAACTTGTTTGTGTGTGATGGGTGTGTCTGTGTGTGTGTGTGTGTGTGTCTGTATATGTGTGATAATTATTTTTAAATATTTGAAGGGTTTACATACAGAATAGGAATTGGATTTATTTTATTTGACTCTGTGCAACAGACATAGGAATAATGGGTGGAAGCAGTGCAGAGTCTTTTGGCTCAACATAAGCAAAAACTTGCGAATAGATCTCTGTAGAAGTAGATTAGGGTCATATGACTGGTTCTTCTTTATAGGGAGTATTCAAGTAAAGGATAAAGAATGCCTTTGGACTTATGTTGTAGAAGTGATTTATGTTCACTTACATATTAGAGTAAATGGTATTTGAGGTCTAAGAGAGTATAAGAGAGTGTCTAAGATTCTGTGCTTTTCCTTTGAAATATCAACTATTGGACATCACTTTAGGGACTACAGTTTTGGAAAAACAATCTTTTGTATTTGTTTCCTCAGCATTTAACATAGTCTATTGCAGAGTACTGTAGAATAGATTCTTTTCCATTTATTTATTAATTCCTAGTGGTGCTTTAGATGTCCTAGGTCATTAGAAGGTTCCCTTTCTGAGTTATCTCCTTCCCTTCTTCCATATTAAGATGTATGGAAGAATACTTACTGTGGCCTTCCTATGGAATTGTTTCCAGAGGTCAAGTTTGTAATAGGAAGAAGAGTAATTATTTTATCTTATATACAATATTTTCAGAAACACTAATTTCCCTTATGTTATCTTTCACAAGTGAAGATAAAAATAACTTTATAGAAAGCTTTTACAATGGTCTAATAAATGTAATAATAATTTCAAGGCTAAGAACAACATTTCTCCCCTCAATTTTGCTTGTTCCATTCTGACAATAGAAATATTCCCAACATGTAGGGCCATGTTCTTTGTTTTTTTTCCTAGGTAAAATATTGTTACAGTTATTTGTGTACCCAAATAAATATTATAGCAGATGTATTCATCTCTTTGAGTTCATCTTCAATAGTAAATGGAACCAAACAAAAGACATTGGCATGCTTTTACATAAACATATTTGACACATTAAAATCATAAATATGAAAAAGGCATCTATATTCCATTAAGGAAAAACTGACCCTATAAGTCTGGACTAAAATGATTGAAATCAGGCAAAAAAATTACAAACTCCCATTATTGACCTTTACTCAGTTGGCTGAGTTCTGTAATATAAATGACAGACATATGAAGTTCAGTTCTGGGAAGACTTTTCCAAACACATTATAGTTAGTCACCTGGAAAAAAATAATATGTTGTGAAATTTTCTTCTGAAGTAAATTGATGGTTACTCCACTGGATCTTCAGGAAATGGAAAAAGCTAGCATAGAAATGGGTATTAATGACAGTATTACCTCAAAGTGTTAGAAGTACCTCAAGAAGTGATAGCTATTTACCCAATCAGAAAACATACTTTTCACCAAATAAAAGAAACTAGAAAGATTCAATTCCTATCCTTTCTAGTGCTGATAATTTAAGACCAAAGTTGCACACACACACACACACACACAAACACACAAACACACAGATATACAGGACAGCATATTTGTTTTTTGTTTGTTTATTTTCGGTTCTCAGTTCATTTTCTTCTCTTGGTTTCCTCATCACTTAAATAGAATGAATAGGTGGCAGTGACTGATAGTATTCTAGACTGTGAAAAATGCACTATATAGTGAGTGTTGAGAATTTGGAAAATATATCATCATTTATATTCAGTACTTTGCTGATGATATTATGAATGCTCTTCATAAAAATTTCAGTCACTGGATAATATATTGTTTCAGTCACTATAGCTTATGGAATTATCCACTGAGGCATGGGAGGTTTGTGATCTTCACGAATGAAGTCACAAATTCTTTAAACATTTAAGTAAAATATACCTCTAATAGGTCACACATCAATAGATAGCCCATATGCTCAATTGGTATATATATATATTTTATTTATATAGATCTGCATTATTAGATGCATATTGATGAAATAATATGAGTATTGCTCATCTTTCTCTACTACCCTATTACAAAATGCTCCTTTGGAGTAGTACTTCATGTATTTTAAAGTGTGACTGAAAATATTTTATTTCCTTTTGTCATAATGCAAGGTGTTCCCAAAGTATTAATATAGTTTTAGGTTATTAAAATGATTAATTTAAAGCTTAATAAAGAAAAATGTGATAAATGCAATAAACCACCACAATTCAAAAAGATCTCTAATTGAGTATGATGCCAATCTCCTGGTAGAGTGTCAATTGACTCAGAGTGCAAATTGAACTATGCATTTTTGAACATGGTCATTATGGGATTTGGTTTTGACCATGTATATTATTGTGTTTTTTGTTCTTTTTTTTAATGAGATGAGGTAGGAGGGGACTAAAATTAATTTTTTTTCTCATAAAAAATAAGATCACATTGAAAAATAAGTGCAGCAGTTGTAATTTCAAATCCATAACTTATAGATAAACCAAACAGGTCATGGTTCAGTCATATAATAATTCAAATTTTATTGTACTTTTTCTATATTCTAGATGTTTTGAATGATGTAAACAATTCATGGTTCTCTAATATAGTAGTTGTATATTTTTTATATTGTACCTATATCCATCTCCATCAGAAATGTTCTAATGGATTGCTTGTGGTATAGACTTCAGAAATCTTAATGGACTGATCAGCAACAGCCAAATATTTGACCTCATGATGGTCATTGATTCTCTTTAAAAATGAAGGACGAACAACAATATACCCTAGTTTGCTATTGTGTTTTGGTTTGCAAGTACCAAGAAGAATATAAACTGGATCTATACAATTATATTTCTGCCATATTGAACGTGGTGCTTTGTCTAATTAAAAGTATCAGAAACACTTTTTTGATGTACATCACCATTGTTCAGGTCTACACTAGTGCCTCTTTCCCCTACCACTTTGTGACTATTCAGTAGTAGAAATTCATTTTTTTATTCCTTCAATTCTCTTTCAAAAGGAAATATTTTAACAAAGAATTTTTGGGACAATATCATTTGTAGGAAAATTCTCCCATTATAGAACTTTAATATTTCTGCATTTTTAGTATTGAATTCAACTACCTTAGAAAGAGTTGATATTTTGAATTTTGCAATGAGTGCTTTCATTTACAATGTGTCTAGAAGTCTTAGGATATTTTATTCATACTGTTGAATAATTATATAGTATCATTTTGGAGGAATATGCTACCCAAGCCCTATCATGTCCAGGGATGTTAGGATAATACATTGCATCTTGATGTATGGATTCCAGTCCTTATCTGTGAATTCAGCACTGCCTTTCTCATTTATCTTGTGATACCTTCTTCAAAGTGACTCATATATTCCTTTTTATCTATAAAGTGATCTGCCAGGTTTGTGTCCTTTGTAATCACTCAATAGGAGGACACTACTTGGCTGAATCAGTTGCTTTTTAATGCCTAAATAACCTTCAAGATGAAAATGTATGAAGTCTCTTTAGAGGGAAATCATTTCGGAGGAACATTATTAATTCAGTGAAAAATATATGCATATAGTTTGTCAGATTTCTTTTATGTAACAAATGTTTCCTGTTGATACATTTTATAGATTAAATTCTGACTTAAATATTAATGCAATTTTATGAGATTGTTTTGCTAAGGTCTTCCTGAAGATATCAGGCACCATCTTCTTTGGTTCAAGCTTCATCTTCAGTAAGGTCTTCACAGTTATAGAACATAAATGTAGAGCTGAAAGGTATCTTGGAGATCATTTGATCTAATATTTTTATTTTACATGTTGGTTATGTAATATGAACTAAGTTGCTCTGGTTTCTTCCAACTGGCCATCAGTAGCCTAATACTGAAAAATCCGACTGCTTTGGAATGATATAACAAACTATGATGGCTGAAATGGAGGGGTTATATCAAAGTTGTGTCAGAGATAACTGGCCATTAAATGAGGTTCAGTTGCCTACTCAATGGACCTTAGAGGATGTGATTCTCTTCTTCCAACCTTCTCTCTTTTTTCCTATTTGCCAATCATGTTGGTACATTTTCTTTCTGTTCTTTGAGGGATAAAGAATGAGCTGCTGCTCTCTCTCATCCAGGCAAAATGGAAGCTTTGAGCACATGGTGGCCAAATTTGAATTGGCCTTACAACTGGAACTTAAAGCCCAGGGCAACTCTTATGCCTTGTATTTCATTTCCTGAGCATTAGTGACCAAACAAAAAAAATTTCATAAAGGCCTTGTCAAATTTATTTTTAGTTTAAACATCTCTAATGCACAGAATCTCAGAGTTGGAAGAGACCATGAAAGGAGAGGAGAGGAGGTAATCTTGTAAATTTGAGAGCTCCTTTGTCTTCCCTAGCTATTGCTTATACCTTCAGAGATTTCTATCTTCTTCCCTGACTCCTAATACCATAGTTCTTGATAGATGGGAGGAGGAAGAAGAGGTCAGCTTCTGGTCTGGCTTATCAGAAGGCATCGACTTATAAGAAATTGTTCAGTAAGTACAGAATTGTAGTGAAGGTAGAATGCTGATTCAGCATAGAGTATTTGTAGCCAGAAAAACCAGAGGTGAAATCTGACCTCCAATACTTAAAAATTATATGATCCTAAGAAAGACACTTAACTTCTGCCTTAATCCACTGGAGAAGGAAATGACAAACTATTCCAGTATCTTTGCCAGGAAAATCCTGTACCATTAGGGGTCATGGGATCAAAAAGAGTTGGGCAATAACAACAACAATTGACATAGTGCTTTCAGGTTTCTCATTATTTGATCATGAATTATTTTGTAGTTCACTCATTTCTGTATATGCCACCTCCTGTTAGAATAAGTTTCTTGAAGACAGGGGCTTAATCTTCTCTAGTAGCTCTTATTGCACACAGTAGACTCTTGAACATTTGTTGAATTTGATTGACTGTGTTGCTATAGTCAAAACCTTACCCTATAGTTAGATTTATGGGACTTAGAGTAAAGTAGGTATCTGAAAATTATCTGATATATTTGACCAATAAAAAGTAATTCAGTGAAGCATAACTGCATTTAGCTAAAATTGATGTAGCAATACTCTATAAAGAAACTTTAGAGAAGGAGCATTCTTTCATTATTATTTTCATTTTTAGCCTGTTTCTTAGCTGGAGATTAGGCTGGTAGTAAAGCAGTCACTCTCAGACCTGATCCTACTTTCCTCAGCAATGGAGTTCTGATGTGTTTTGTTTCTGATCTGGTCCAGTATGCCTGCCTTTCTTTCTTTCTTTCTTTCTTTCTTTCTTTCTTTCTTTCTTTCTTTCTTTCTTTCTTTCTTTCTTTCTTTCTTTCTTTCTTTCTTTCTTTCTTTCCTTTTCTTTTTGTTTTTTCAAAGGCTTGTTTTTTAGGTTTTTTTTTTTTTTGCACGGTTAAGTGGCTTGCTGAAGGCCATGCAGCTGGGTCTTAAGTGTCTGAGGTTGGATTTGAACTCAGGTACTCCTGACTCCAGGACATGCTCTATCCATTATGCCACCTAGCTGCCCCAACAGCACACCTTTCTTAAGCAGCTTATTGGGTCCCTGGGTCCCAGGGATTCACTGTATGATGTCATATATCATAAGGATGATGTTAATCATACAGAGATCAGATGATCTCTGAGGTCTCTTCCAATTCTGAGATTCTGTGAACTAGAGATATTTATCCTAAAGATAACACTTGAGAAGGCCTTTATGAACTATTTTTGTTGTTCAGTCATATCAGTCATGTCTGACTCTTCATCATGCCATTTAGGGTTTTCTTGGCAAAGATACTAGAGTAGTTTGCCACTTCATTTTCCAACTCATTTTACAGATGAGAAAACTGAGGCAAAAAAGGTTAAGTAACTTACCCAGGGTCCTATAGCTAGAAAATATCCAAGTCCTGATTTGAATTCATTAAGATGAATCTTCTTAATTCCAAGCTTAATGTTCTACCTACTGTACCATCTAGGTGCCCTTTTATGGAATAAGATGAAACAAAAAAAATAGATTAGGAAAAAAAAATGTCAACTTTTCCACTGTAAGAAATGATTGCTTTGACTTGAATTACTTCCAAACTGTTACAGTTGGCCAAAAGTAGAAGGGACCATGTTTGGTGCTACTGATTTGGCCATCTGTGGAGGACTGATTATAGGGATTTTGTGACGCAAATTTAGATATGGATTGGACTAGATCTCTGAAGCTCCTTCATCTAGGCCTAACTTTGAGATTCTGTCTGACTGTAATTCAATCAATCAGCAGGCCATGTAGCAATAAACAATGAGGTGCTTGCCTCTGATGGCAAGAGCTTGCCCACAAGTGTCTGTGGTGGCACACCGAAAATAATTTCATTGCTAAATACCTAACAGATTTTAAAAAAAATATTTTGAGTAAAACATCATTTACATTTTCCAATATATCCATCCCTCATGCCAAAGTCTTAAAATAAAGATTTAAAAAACATCTTGGTAAAATTAGTTAAATCTGAATTAAATTCTGTGTCCCACTTTCATAGTTTTCCCCTTCTGAAAAGTCAGGAAAGACTAAGGCCTGCATTCTCTCATCTCTTCTCTGGAGCCAATGTTGATCATTATAATTACACAGTGTTTAGTTTTAAATTTAGTTTTGCTTTCCATTGAAGATTTATAGTCTTTATATATTTTATTTGCTTAGTTATGCTTACTTTACTTTGCATCAGTTCTGCAATAAAATTCTTCCTAGTTCTAACTATTGTTTCATGCAATTTCCCTATTTTGGGGTCATCTATAAGAACTTAAAAAACTAGAATTGCACAAGCAAAGTGACTTTTGGCATGAACCTGGGAATTCTAATTTACCAACTTGGCAACTGAATCAGCTTATAACCTTAAACAAGCTGCTCCAATGCCCTGGACATCCTTTCTTCTACATTGAAATCTAGATAATAATATTGTTTTAGCCTTGGGATGTTTTGTGACAAATTAGAGATTTAGATCTCCATTGTTAAATGTCAAGTATCCTTGTAAATGGTGTGGTTAAATTTTGTTTTTTTTTTGTCAGCTTTGAATATAGAAGACCTTATGTCTAAATGAGGCTCTGACTTCTCTCCCCAATAAACTTATTCCAGGGCTATCCCCACAATATATAAGACTGTGTTTCCATTAGTGAGGGCATGCCCTGACCTTTCCTATGTGGTTTGTGACCCAGAGCTGGGTAAAACTTTGCAGCTGGAGTGAACTTGCAGAAGAAAGTCAACATCAAAATGTTTGTTCATTCATCCAAAAACAAAAGCTTCCTGCAGAAAGGGGTGGGGATAGCCAGGTTTATGAGAAGAAAGAAAGACAACTGCTGATATCTGATGAAAGACATTGGTTGGGGGGGCTGAAATTTCTGCTGATGCAAGTTTAAAAAAATTAATTCTTTCTGTTTTGTGCTTACTTTACTTTTCTTTTTATTAACAAAAGACTTCTTGTTTTCCTTGGGGTTAGGGGAAAAAGGGGTTTTATTTCTTACAAATTAATCTCCTGCTGGGTGTTCCCTACCTGAAGTTATCATCTTTGGTATCCCAGCAGGCTGCTCTGGAAATGGAGTATGAAGTTTCTTAGCTTGAGATCAAAATTCTGTCTTTGAAAAGCAGGAAAGTAATTCCTAAGGATTAAATATCATGTTTTCAGGCAAATGTTCCAGTTATTAAATAAAAAGAAGAGATAAATATGAGGAAGTATGTCAACAGATGTATTTCTTCAATTAAATATTTTCTCAAGGTTAACTAAAACTATTTCTATATAACCCAAACACAAAAGACAATTCAAATAATTCATTCAGTTATTCAGAAATTACCAAATATTCAGGTGGTTGGATGCAAAGTACATCTATTAGCATAATGGACACAGTCAAAGTTTTATTTCCCATGCGAAGATATTAATTATCATCATATTTTCTTGGATTAAAACATGTAAATGAGGTGAGAATTGTTGGAGTAGGGAGGAGATCACTGAACTTAGAGATTATGAAGGTCTGAATTTGATTCATGCTTCAGCATTTATGAAATGGGCATGTTAATTCTTGCAGTGTCTACCTCAAAAGTTAGTTGAGAGAATCATAAGATATTGTCAGTGAAATGTCATGCAAACTTTTTTTTGAAAGGCAATGGGGTTAAGTGATTTGCCCAATATCATACAGCTAGGTAATTATTAAGTGTCTGAGTGTAGATTTGAACTCAGGTCCTTTTGACTCCCTGGCCAGTACTCTATCCTCTATGCCACTTAGATGCCTCCTCCTTGCAAACTTTTAAAAAGCACTATAAAAATCAACTATGATTATTATTTTAGAGATCTATAAATTCCTACCACTGTAGCTAACCATGGTCCATATACTTGAAGTAAAAAAATTTTATTTTTATAGAATCCCTTTCTGTCCTTCTTAGTTATAGAATTAAAAATGACTTCAGAAAAGAAAGAAAGGAATGCAAGGAAAGAAAATACACAGAAGAGAATAGAAAGCTAATACACAGAGGAGAATAGAAATGATAAAATAGAGCATTTTTTCTAAGTTCTAGTAAATTGATACTTTTGGAGTTGTTAAGATACACATACCTAAGGGATATATATGATTTCCTCAACACGAAAATTTCCTCCACCAGTGTGGCTTGCCTTAGTTGCCTAAAGTTAGAGAAGTTAAGTGACTTTCCCATGATCACATATTTAGCACTGTCAGAAGCCCTGGTCTTATTGTGCCCAATTCTGTAGACTATCCATCTAAGAAACACTGCTTCTTTTTATGTGAATGTATTTTTTTATTTTTGCAAGGCAAGTGGGGTTAAGTGGCTTGCCCAAGGCCACACAGCTAGGTAATTATTAAGTGTCTGAGACCGGATTTGGACCCAGGTACTTCTGACTCCAAGGCCGGTGCTTTATCCACTACACCACCTAGCTGCCCCAATGTGAGCATATTTTGACAATATATTATCATAGCATCAATTTATTTTCTGCAAGATCACAGAATTAGAACTGAGAAAAAAAGTCTCATTTTATAAGACCTGTTCAAGGTCTTATAATAAGAGAGAGATGAGATTTGAACCCTAGAATTGTCTCTAAATTCAACACTCTCATGTACCAAATACCATAAGGTTTTGTAATTCAATTCCTATCTTATATGTATACATTGTATTCTTCCCCATAGAAAAGAAGCATTCAAAATGGGAATTGGAAGGCTTCTGATGTGACAATGCTTGTGTCACTTGCATTTAAAGAGTCTTCATTTTCTGTCACCTCACTTAGCAAATAAGTTGTCAAATTTTGCCATTTTTCCTTCACATCTCTTACAGAGACACTTCCTTAATTCAAGCCTTCATCATTTCTTGCAAGGTCTCAGAATTGATCTTCCCCTCTCAAGTTTCACTCTCCTCTAGTTTATCTGACACACAACTAACCAGAGTAATTTTCCTTTAGGACAGATCTGACTATGTGACTCCCCTACTCAACCAATTCTAGGGGCTTCTGATGCTTCTAGGATTACAGATAAGTTCCACTGTTTTGATTTTAAAGCCCTTATACACTGGACCCCAATAACTTTCCAGGCCGTCATTTATTTTGCAGTAAAATCAAATTGTTTTTCTCTTTTCCTCATGCATGATGATAGCTAGCTATGTTTCATATGTAGAATCTCCTATGTACATTCATATACCTTGACCATTCTCCATTCTTGGAGTGCAATTCCACCTTACTTCTACTTCACAGAGTCCCTCTTTTACTTTAAGATACTACTCAAGTACCATGTTCTGCAAGAAACCTTTCCTAATCCATTCATATATTTCACTCTCCACCCCCAATACTATTAGTGTCATTTAGTTCTAAGCTACTTTATAATTAGCTACTTTGTGTGTGCATATATAATTATATATGTTTATATTTACTAATTTTGTATTTATCTTGTATATATTTTTATGTGTACTTGTCTCCTTCATTAGTAGGCAAGCTCATTAAAAGTAGGGATTATTTCATTTTTTTATCTTATATTCCTAAGGACAGCTGGAAGTTAGGAAGACCATCTTCCTGAGTTAGATTCTGGACTCTGATACTAGTGGTGTGACCTTGTTCAAGCCACTTAACCTATTTACCTCTGTTCCTCATATATAAAACGAGCTTGAGAAGGAAATGGCAAACCACTCCAGAATTTTTAACAAGTTAAACATGATTGAAATGATAACAACAATAAATGTGCATCACTAGTGCTTAACACTGGATTCAATAGAAAGTACTGAAGACAACCTGTTAAGCTAGCTCTGTTTATGAAGGCTACTACTTTCAAAACAGTAAATTCATATTAAAAAGGGAGTCAATTAAAACTTCAAATAATTAAGGTGAGACTGTATCTTTCGGAGAAAGAGATGACAAGACTCCATAATAGTTAAAGTTAAAACTCTGCTGAGATTCCATACATATAGATTTTGAAAGAAAGTGAGGTCCAGAGCAATGACTAATGTGTGTAGCAAAGCAATGAATCCCAGCCTTGGCTCCAATATTTACTAGATTTTTCTTTAACCTCTCCTTGCCCCTAGTTCCCTTTGTTTGTCATATAGTAATAATATTATAGATTTCTTACATACACAGTGGTGATGATTAAAGCAGGACTTTCCCTTGCCCTTCTGTCATCCTCAGCTTTTACCAGCTGGACCTCAAATATGAAAATAAAGGAAGGCAATGCCTTCAGACCCTGCCCTGTGTCTTTTCTGCTGTCACTGCTGGCTTGTTAAAAGGAAATAATTTTTATTTTGGTCATTGAATATTTTACTCAAGAAATAAAATTTTTCTAAGTAATCTCATAATAAATTAAAGGATATGATATCAATACAATTTAAATTACACTACAGTGTTATATGCATAGCAATTTGGATATTGATATTGTCATTGTGTCCCATAGGATGAAAAAGTGCTTATGTGTCAATCTAGGCATGTGTCCTTGAATCTATAACATTATAGGTCCAAAAGGGACCTTAGGGATAATCTAGTCTAATCTTTTTATATTCTAGATGAGGAAACTGAAGCCAGGAGAGATTAAGGGATTTATTCATCATTGCACATTCATAGTCATAGGGAAAGTGGGATTTGAACCCAGGTCATCTAATTACAAATCTAGTACTTTATTATGTCACATTGCTTAGTGTCATATAACAATTAATTGGGCAATGTAAGATTCTAATTAATTAATATCTTCTAAATTGAAAATTATGGCTTCTACACCAATATGGTGTTAGAGAATTCTTTTTGGGGCACATAAACTTTCAGGGAGGCAATACTATGCATTTGTCTCTCCACTGACAATGTGTTAACAATGCTCTCTCATGTTGTCCTGGTAGTATTTTGACAGTGTCATCCTATGTACTTTAGGGGAGAGAGAGAGAGAGAGAGAGAGAGAGAGAGAGAGAGAGAGAGTTAGAGAGAGAGAGATAGAGAGACAGAGTTAGAGAGACAGAGAGAGCAGAGAGAGAGAGAGATACAGAGACAGAGAGAGGAGAGAGAGAGAGAGAGAGAGAGAGAGAGAGAGAGAGAGAGAGAGAGAGAGAGAGAAACTGGAGTGCAAACTCAGTAAGATTAGGTTGTAATAAAAACTAAGTCATTTATGTGTTTTTTCCAACTACAGGCAACAGTAGATTTCAACAATCGTTTTTTTGGAGATTTTGAGTTTTACATTTTTTCCCTTTCTTCCTAGGAGTCCTCCCTACTCCCCATGACAGAGTAATCCAATATGGGCTATATTTGTGTAACCATGATAAACATAGGTCCATATTGATCATATTATGAAAGAAGAATCAAATAAAAATAGAAAAAAAATTAGAGAGAAAAAACCATAATACCTATGACAACTTTTAAAAATTGAAGACTTCAAACTGTGGCCTTAGGCCATAATTTCTTAAGGCTCCGTTTTATTCTTCATGCTTCCTTATGGTCATTTTGAATCATTGCTTTTTAATTCTACAGTAATTTGTCTTCACTCTGGGATTCTGTGATCTAAAATTATTCAGGGTAGATTGCTTAACTATTTTGATAAGCAGATAGATCTTATTCTAATTTTTGAATCTTTTTCTCTCAGTTATATTTTCAATAGCTTTATTTAAAAATTTTTTTTCTAATTTTATATTTAAGACTATGGGCTTAAGTGACTTGCCCAAGGTCACACAACTAGGTAATTATTAAGTCTCTGAGGCTGAGTTTGAATTCAGGTCCATCCTGACTCCAGGGCCGGTGCTCTATCCACTGTGCCATCTAGCTGCCCCCTCAATAGCTTTAAATTTTTGGAATAATATGCTAAAAATTTTCTGTATAGCTCTATTTCTTTCATCCTTGTTTAATTAACTTGTTTTTGGTGATGTTTATTAATTTTATACATTATTTTGTCCTTTATTGATATTTTAGTTTTCCAATTGCATGTTATGAAAATATCTCAACATTTATTCACATACATAGTTATAAGTTGCACAATTTTCTTCCACCTTCCCTTCCCATCCCCTTATTCTCAGTGGCAAACAGTATAGCGAACATTATACATGTACATTTGTCTATACCATGTGTACATATTAATCATTATCTTTATGAAGAATCAGGACTAAGCTAAAGAAAGAAAAGCATGGGGTAGATAGGAAAAGCATAAGAGAATTTTTTTTTTTTTTAAAGTGGACATAGTGTCCATTCAAATTCCATAGTTTTGCTTTTTGTTTTTGTCTTTGTTTTGTTCTGTTTACTTCTAGATGTGGATGATGTTGCTCATACACAACTCCCAGTGTTGTCCTAACTCTTTGAATTGCTGAGAGGAGCTGCATGCATCAAAGTTGATCAACTCATAGTGTTGTTAATGTGTACAATGTTCTTTTACTTCTCCCTTCACTCAGAATCAGTTCCTGTAATTTTTTTTCATGCTTCTCTAGAGTCTTACCATTTATGGTTTCTTATATAACAATAGTACTCCATAATAATAATTTACCATAACTTGTTCAGCCATTTCCCAATTGATGGGCATCCCGTTAATCTCCAATTCGTTGCTACTACAAAAAAGATCTGCAATGAATATTTTGGAAATGTGGGATTTTTCCCAATTTTTTATGATTTCTGCTTGATAAAGGCATAGTATGCATATTGTGGGTTAAAGGACATGATCAATTTTATTGCTCTTTGGACATAGAGATCCATATTGCTCTCCAGAATGGTTGGATTAATTTACAGTTCAACCAACAGTATATCAATATCCCAATACTTCCACAACTTCTTCAACATTGATCATTTTCCCTTGTTGTCATCTAAGTCAATCTAATAGATACTTCATAAATGTTTTGGTTTTCATTTCTCTAAGAAGTAATGATTTGAGGGATTTTTTCATATGCTTATATATAGCTTTAATTTATTCATTTAAAATTGCCTGATCATATCCTTTGATCATTTATCAATTGTGGAATGACTTGAAATATTACAAATTTGATTGAATTCTCTGTATATTTTAGAAATGAGACCTTTATCAGAATCTCTAGCAGTGAAAATTGTTTCCCAGCTTTCTGTTTTCCTCCTAATTTTGTTGATTTTATTAGTGCAAAAACTTTTTAATTCAATTTAGTTAGGATCATCCATTTTGTAATTTATATTGTACTCTATATCTTTTTTGTTCAAAACCTTTTCCCCTTTTCTTGGAATTGACAGAGTATTTCTTGATCTGTTACGTGGTCTATGGTTTGCCCTCTATGTCTAAATACTATACCCATTTTGACCTTATTTGGTGTAGGGTATGAGATGTGGATCTATGATTAGTTTTTGTCATACAATTTTCCATTTTTCCCAATAATTTTTGTTGAATAGTGAGTTCTCAACTCAGAAGCTAATATCTTTGAGTTTGTCAAACAATAGATTATTATAGTCATTTGCTACTGTTTTTTGTATTTATCCTAATCCAGAGGCTCCTTACTCTATTTCTTAACCAGTATCAGGTAGTTTTGATGACTGCCACATTATGGTACAGTTTTAGATCTGGTAGAGCTAAGCCACCTTCCTTTACATTTTTTTATCAGTTTCCTTGATATTCTTGACCTTTTGTTGCTCCAGATGAATTTTGCTATGATTTTTCCTAGCTCTGTAAAATAGCTATTTGATAGTTTGATTGGTCTGGCTCTAAGTAAGTAATTTAATTTGGGATTGTACATTTTGTTATATTAGCTGTACCTAACCATGAGCAATTGATGTTTTTACAATTGTTTACATCTGACTTTATTTGTGTGAAAAGGTTCATACAATTTCTGGATTTGTCTTGAGAGGTAGTTTCCCAAGTATTTTATATTGTCTGAAGTTATTTTAAATGGAATTTCTATTTTTTATCTGTTGTCCTTGGGCTTTGTTATTTATATATAGAAATGCTGATGATTTATGTGGGTTTATTTTATATCCTACTACTTTGCTGAATTTGTTAATTATTTCAAATAGTTTTTTAGATGCTTTTCGTGAAGTATACCATCATATCATCTGCAAAGAGTGAAAGTTTTGCTTCCTCCTTGCCAATTATAATTCTTTTCATTTCTTTTAGTTCTTTTATTGATAAAGCTAACATTTCTAATACTTTATAGAATTGTAATGGTGAAAATGGACATTCTTGTTTCACCCCTGATCTTATTGGAAATGCTCTGAGTTTAGTATTTGTTGATAATTATAATAGATACTGCTTATTATTTTATGGAAAACTCCATGTATTTATATGCTTTTTATTGTTTTTAATAGGAATGAGCATTGTATTTTGTCAAAGATTTTTTCAGCATCTAGTGAGATAATCATGATTTCTGTTGGTTTGTTATTGCTATGTTCAATTATGTTGTATGCTGAGAGTTTTCCTAATATTGAACCATTCCTGCCCCCTTAGTATAAATCCTACCTGATTATGTTGTATTATCCTACTAAAACCTTGATGTCATCTCTTTGCTAAAATTTTATTTAAGATTTTTGCATCAATGTTCATTATAGATTGAAGATTGGTCTATAATTTTCTTTGTCTGTTTTGACACTTCCTGGTTTATGTATCAGCATACATACTGGTATCATAAAAGGAATTTGTCAGAACTCCTATTTTTTAAAAATAGTTTATGTAGAATAGGAATTAATTGTGCCTTAAATATTTGGTAGAATTCACTTGTAAATCCTTCTGAACCTGGGGACTTTTTTTCAGGGAGTTTATTGATGATTTCTTCAATTTCTTTCTCTGAAATGGGGTTATTTAAGTATTTTTATCTCCTCTTCTCTTAATCTGAGTAGTTCACAGTTTTGTAAATATTCATACATTTCACTCAGATTATCAAATTTACCGGTATACAGTTTGGCAAAATAGCATGGAATTATCTCTTTTATTTCCTGATCGTTGGTTGTGAGCTCACCCTTTTAATATTTGGTACTGGTAATTTTGTGCTCTTCTTTCTTTTTTAAATCAGATTAATCAAAGATTCATCTATCTTTTTTTATAAAACCAAAATTTAGTTTTATTTATTAGGTCAATGGTTTTCTTACTTTCAATTTTGTTAATCTCGCCTTTGATTTTCAGAATGTCTAATTTGGTTATCAATTTCTTGGATGAAATGATTTCTATAATTTTTGTTTGATCCACTTGTTCTTTAAAACTAAGTTATTTAATTTTCAATTAATTTTTGGTTTATCTTTCCAAGACCATTTTTACAGATAATTTTTATTGCATCATGATCTGAAATGTATGCATTCATTATTTCTGCCTTTCTACATTTGATTGCAAGGTTTTTATGCCTTATTACATGGTTAACTTTGGTATAGGTGCCATGTATTGTAGAGAAAAAGGTATATTCTTTTCTATGTCCATTCAATTTTTTTAGAGGCCTATGTTATCTAAGTTTTCTAAGATATTTTCACCTTTCTAACTTCCTTCTCGTTTATTTTGTGATTAGATTTATCTAGTTTTGAGAGAGGGAGTTTGAGGTCCTCTACTATTATAGTTTTGCTGTCTAAGTCTCCTTGCTTTCATTCAGCTTCACCTTTAAGAATTTGGATACTATATCATTAGGTGCATATATATTTGATAGTATAACTTCATTGGCTATAGTGTCTTTTAAAAAGATGTAGTTTCCTTCCTTATCCATTTTAATGAGATCTATTTTTACTCTTGTTTTATTTGACATCAGGATTGCTATCTCTGACTTCTTTTATTTTTGCTGAGTCATAATATATTTTGGTTCAGCCTTTTATCTTTATGCTTCAAATGTTTTTTCTTGTAAACATATTGTAAAAATCTAGTTTTTAATCCATTTTGCTGTCAGCTTCCATTTTTTAAAACATTTTATTTGTTTTCCAATTATATACAATAGTAATATTTACTCATCATTTTTTGCAAGGCTCTAAATTCTACAATTTTTTCACCCTCCTCCCTTTCCTCTCTTCTACTCCCTCTATGGTTCACCAGTGTCCTATACTTGGAGATCAAACTTTCTGTTCAGCTCTGGTTGTCTCTTTAGGAAAGTTTGAAAGTCACCTGTTTCATTGAAAATCCATCTTTTCCCCTGAAAGAGAATGTGCGGTTTTGCTGGGCAGTTGATTCTCAGTTGTAAACCAAAATCTTTTGCCTTCCTGAATATCATATTCCAATCCCTATGAGCCCTTAATGTAGATCCTGCCAGATCCTATGTAATCCTTACTATGGAGCTTTGGTAGTTGAATTGTCTGTTTCTGGAAGCTTTTAGAATTTTCTCTTTGATTTGGGAGTTTTGGGATTTGGCTATAATATTCCTGGAAGTTTTTCTTTTGAGGTCCCTTTCAGGGGGTGACCAGTGAATTCTCTTGATTTCTATTTTACCCTTAGCTTCTAGAATCTCAGGGCAATTTTGTTGTATTATTTCTTGAAAAATGAAGTCTTCTCCTGGTCGTGGCTTTCAGATAGTCCAATAATTTTCAAATTATTTCTTCTGGATCTGTTTTCAAGGTCAGTTGGTTTTCCAATGAGATATTTCACATTTTCTTCTAATTTTTGGCTTTTTTAGAAGAGTTGTATTTCTTCCTGCTTTCTTGCAAAGTCATCAACTCCTTTAGTTCCATTTTGCATTTGAAGGAGTTATTTTTCTTCAGAGAGCCTTTTTATTTCCCTTTCCAGCAGGCCAATTCTGCTTTTTAAGGCATTCTTCTCCTCATTTGCCTTTCATTTTGCTTTTTTGTCCATTTGGTCTAAACTGGTTTTTAATATATTATTTTCTTCAGAATTTTTTAATGTAACTTTCACCATGCTTTTGATTTGGTTTTCATAATTTTTCTGTATTGCTCTCATTTCTCCTCCCAATTTTTCCTCCACCTCCCTTAATTGCTTTTTCAAAGTCTTTTTTTTGAGCTCATCCACAGTCTGAGTCCATTTTCTATTTCTCTTGGAGGTTTTGGATATGGAAGCTTTCATTTTGTCATTATCTGAGTATGTGTTTTGATTTTCTATGGGACTGAAGTACTTCTCTATGGTCAGATCCTTCTTTCTCTGTTGTTTACACATTTCCTCAGCCCAAGGCTAAATTTGCAGTACTTCTAAGGCTTTGGGTTTTTTTTTTTTTTTTTTTTTTTTTTTTTGGGACACCTCACTGGGACCTTTATTCCTCTAAGGTCTTAAGCTCTCTAGCTTAGATGACCACAGCACTGCCCTCTTCCCTGGAGTTATAAGGCAGGATCCAGCTCTCTTAGTATGGAAGCCCCAAAGGGCAACCTGGGTCTGAGTGTAGGCAAACTGCAGAGAAATCTCTGCAGACTTCCCTTACCATATCTGGGGGTGCAGGCTGCTTTCTCCCGATTCTCACTGCAGGTTCTGCAGACGGTGCTCCTCACTCCACGCTCACCCAGGTGCAGCAGAGTTCTCTCACCACCCCTTCAGGCTGTTGCAGGTGATCTCTGGGCTGGACTTGGCTGGGCTTCGCTGGGCTGGGCTGCGCTGTAGCTTTTATTCCAACTCCCGGTCCTGGTGAAGCACACCTTTTCTGCAGAACTTCTAAATTATCTTGGACTGGGAAAATGTATCACTCAGTCATTCTGTGGGTTCTGCCCCCTCTAAATTTTGACTAGAACCATCCTTTGTTTTTGGGGGGTTTGGGGGAGTGTCAGGGAATGCTGCCTTCACACTGCCATCTTGGCTCCGCACCCGTCAGCTTCCATTTTATGCACATTTACAGTTAAGATTACTAATTCTGTATTTCTCTCCATGCTATCTTTTTCTTTTGTACATTTTCTTTTACTTTTCGCCCATGTTTTGCTCCCTTTCCCCTTTAATTTTTCTTTTAAATTTTAACTTTAATTTTACTTTCACTTTTACCTTTGCCTTCTCTTTTATCAATCCTCTCTTCCCTTTCCTTTCCCTTTCCCTTCTACTTCCCTGTAGGGGTAGGGTAAATTTTTTAAGCCCATTTGGGAATGCATGTTATTCTCTCTTTAGGCCAAATCTATTGAGTAGGATTTATTCAGTGTTCACATCCTCTCTTCTTTCCATATACTATAATAAGTATATGTGCTCTTCACCTGGTGTTATTTATCCACTAATGCCTAGCCTTCTCCTTTTATAGTGATTCTTATTATGTTTTTATTGTTTTAACCTTTGTTATACTTTCATCCCCTCTGTCAAATTATACATTCCTTTTATCTATCCTGATAGAAATTCTATTCTCAAAAGTTGATTTATTGATTGCTTGATTGATAAGTAGCATTGACTCTTAATCACTAGGTAACCTCCCCTCTTCTATCTCATAGATACTTCTCAAGAGTCATGAATCACATCAAATTATAATGACTTTATACCTTATCCCCTTTTCAAGTACCCTCTTTGGTACACAATCCTCATGAGCCAAAGCATCATGCAATGCTATATCATTTTATGAACCATAGTTCCTCCAATTGTATCTAAAACATCATACAAAGCAAAATTTCTCCATGGTGTTTTCATGCCCATTCTCTCAAACTAAATTCTCTCCCTTCATCTCTATAGTACTCCAGCCAAAGCCCTACAGCCCTCTGCAACCAAAATATCAGGTATACTCTCTCCTACTGTCCCTTTAACACCTCATCTATGATACTAAAACCCTTGTTATCTAAGTATGGATTAAGTCAAGATCATTTCCTAATCTCTTTATGTCCAATCCTTCTAAGTATGATCTCATCCTCTTCCCTTATTGTATTACAAACATATTGGTATCCAGTAAAGTAAAGCCACTTTTGATTTAATTATGTATTGAACTCCTAATTACACTAGGTACTGGGACACCTTGAAGGTCTCTCTTAAGAATTTTAGAATTGATTGTAAAACATGAGAGACACCAGACTGCTCAGCATAGAGTGTCCTCATCAGAGAAAGTGCTGAGCTCTGTGAGCAAGAGCAAGGAAGAATTAAAGTAATTTGAAGGAAACATGAGATATGTAAGTTTAGAGTAAATACCTGGACTATTTGTGCTCAACCTGTAGGAGTGCATTCTAAGCTCTTATTGGTATAATCAGACACAGTCAGATGCACTCTAATTTGTCTCAAACATAGTGATATCATTTTAGTCTTCTTAGATAGGTCCAAGAACTAACCATATCCAGATCCTCTAAGTGTGCAATTACTTCAACTATATTCAATTCTTAACTATCCTAAGAAAACTACAATTCTCAAGAGTTTCAAATATTACTCTTCCCTTGAAGGGTTGAATAAATTTAATGTTCTTAAATAACATTTGAGATTTTTCCATTTACCTTTTTTATGCATCTTTTGAGTCTTGTATTTGAAGTCAAATTCTCTGTTCAGTTCTGGTCTTTTTATCAGGAAATTTTGGAAATCCTCTATTTCATTGAACATACATCTTTTCCCCTGACAGAATATGCTGAAGTTTGCAAAAATGTTTTGTTGTAATCCAGGGTCCTTTGTCTTCTGAAATATCATATTCTAGGTCCTCTGATACTTAATTTAATGTTGAAATTGGTAGGTTATGTGTAATTTTGTTTGTTTCCTTTGTTTTTACATTACTTCCTTTATTTGAGAATTCTGGAATTTGACTATGATGGTCCTTGGAGTTTTTGTCCTGGGGTTTCTTTCTGGAGGTATTCTTGTATTCTTTCAAAGACTATTTTGTCATTGTTGATATAGTATGTTGGGACAGTTTTCCCTGATAATTTTCTGAAAGATATTTTCTAGGCTCTTTTTTATCTTGACTTTCTGGTAGACCAATAATCCATAAATTATCACCCTAGATCTATTCTTCAGGTCATTTGTTTTTCTTAAAAGTTACTTTACATTTTCTTTGATTTTTTTGCAGTCTTTAGATTTTGTTTGATGGAATCTTATTTCCCATACATTTATTAGTTTCTTTTTTGCCCTATTCTAATTTTGAGGCTTTTATTTTCTTCATTTAGTTTTTATGATTACTTTTCCAGTTGGTTGATTTGAATTTTAGATGAGTTGTATTAGATTGATCGATTTTATTTTGTGAAGAGTTATATTCTTTTTCCAGTTGGTTGTTTTTAGTTTTATAGGATTTGATTTCTTTGGGCATTTTTTCATAATTTTCCTGCATAGCTCTCATTTCTTTTTTCTATTTTTATTCTTTCTTCTCTTCTTTGGTTTTTAAATTCTTTTTTTAAACTCTTCTATGAGATTTTGGATTTGAGTCCATTTCATAGACTCCTTTGAGTCTTCCCAAGAAGGTAATTTTTCATTACTTTCTTCTTCTGAGGTGGCATTTTATCATCTCTATCTGCATGGTAGCTTTCTATGCTTACCACTCTTTTAGGTTTTTTTGCTCATTTTGATTGTTTGAATTCTGTTCTTGGGGTATAGGGAGTATATGTCCAAGTTTTTTATACTGGGGCTGGGGTCTGATCCCTGGCTTAATACTGGCCAAGGTGTTGCCTAGGCAACCCAGGCTTTGCCTATGCAGAAGTTTGCTTCCTTCTTTATGTCCAGGCTCTGCCTCTGCAGTTGTTTGTTCCTAACCCAGTCCTGTCTTTTGCCCCAGTGCTCCTAGGGTCTGGGGTTGTGACCCTCCCTGCTGGCTTGCTCTCTAGCTTCCAGGACCTATCCTGCTGTCTAGCTGCACTGTGGTTAAAAGCCTCTAACTGACTTTCCTGCTCTCCAGTCCCTTCTCCTGCCAAAGAAACAGACCTTCATTGAAGATCTTCCTCGATGTCTCCAGTTGAAAAAATTTCGATCATGTTTTTTTTTGGTGGTATCTGTAGTTTCAAAGTCTTTGTAGAGGTTTCATTTAACATTGTGTAGGGAAAAGCTCTGGGAGCATGCTAGCTTCACGCTACTATCTTTGCACCATCCCAGAAATCCCGAGTCACTCATTTTCTTCTGAAAATTTACAAAAATCTGACCTCAAGAAATTTTCCTTTGAGATCTAGATATTCATAAGATCAAAAGAAAAACAAAGAAAAACAAAATCTTAAAAGCAGATCAAGTGTCACTAAGTAGTACAGACAAAGATTACTTATCTACAATAGTTTCCTTAATGGTGTGTTCTCCATGTCTATCAAAATATTTATATCAATATTTTTATGATAATAAAGAGTTGGAAACAAAGCTAGACAGATTGTGAAACCTAAATTTGATTGACTGTCACTCTGCTATAAGAAATGACTCTGATAAATAATGATAAGTATGGAAAGATCTACAGGAACTGATGCAGAATAAAATAAGCAAAGCCAATAAAACAATATGCCTAATGCATACAACAAAGGAAATAGAATAAATACAAAGCAATCAGAAGCAAATGTTGCATGATTACAAAGTAAAGATTTCAAAGAAGAGATATGAAAAGACATCATGCAACCACTCTTTGCTGAGGGAGAAGACCTGCTATTGTGATTCATTGCATATATTTTTGGATTTTTTGATGTATTGATCAGCTATGCAGTTTTTTTCCTTTTTATATGAGATGACCACATAATGGAGGAGAGGGATCCTGGGGGAAACTATGATAATGTAGAGATAAAAGAAATGTCATCAATTAAAAACTTTTTTTTAAAAACAGCAACCAAATCTCCATATAAATATTTAGGAAACACTTATTCTATGACAGGCACTATGATAGATGCTGGGGATATGAGTATAAACCACAGAACAATCCCTACTCACAATGTGCAGATCTTTCTACAGAAAAAAAAATCATTAAAAGTGATGTGAACTACATATATCTTCCTTTTAAGCTGCTTAAGCCATGTTCATTCTTTTTGACCTAGAGAGTTTAGATTTCTTATAAAATTCTATACTGTTATTGCCATTATTTCTGAATGTTCAGTGTTAGTTCCCTTCCCAACATTATTCAACTAAAATATATAAAATGTTCTCTTAGGGTTGAAATGGCAAACTTTAATGAAAGATCTCTGTAGCTCTCAGGGTTTATGATGTCAACTGGGACTACGATGTATAAATGCCTAATAGGAGAGATTCCAGGTTTGTCACTCTTTAATTGCTCCTTAAGGACTATTTTATTTTTGTAATCTAAGTAGAACCATGGACCTTGTTAAAATCTGAATTGATCAGCCATTAAAGTTGCTTTAAGACTTAAATACTCCTTTTTAAAACTGTGTAGTTGTAGTATAACTGAGTCAGTTTTCTACAATGCAGTTACTAGTTATGATTTAATGCTATTTTTCCTAAAATCGAAATAACTGACCAAAAAGAAGTATTTTATTTTGTTGTCATAATCTTAGAGATTTATATATAATACATTTAAGATTTCTATCTTATGATAATACACTTGACAACTTAAAATTCTATATTTTTCCACAGAGAATATTAAAGAGTAGTTCAGAATATTTGTGAGAAGGCCTAGAATCTTTTGTACTCCCTTCCAAACTCTCCCAAACTTGGAGATGCTTTTTTTTTTTGGCAAGGCAGTGGGGTAAAGTGACTTGCCCAAGATCACACAGCCAGGTAATTATTAAGTATTTGAGATTGGATTTGAACTCCGGGACTCCTGACTCCATGGCCGGTACACTATCCACTGTACTACCTAGCTGCCCTGAGATAGCTTCTGATTGTTTATAACTTGAATTAATTTCTCCCTACCTCTCACCTTAAGTCTGAACCTATAATGCGCAGGACTTACCATGGCTTCTTAGAGTTTTCTCAAGAACAAGAATGCTATTATTTAGCAGAGTTAAAGCAAGTTTAGTAGCTGCCAATGCCAGGAGAAATTCTACATTCTAGGGAAAAGAGAGAAATAACAGAGAGCTCCTCAGAAAGTTCCTAAACCACCACTTTCTGATCAAGGGTTCTTATCCTTTTTTTTGTACTATGGACCTCATTGGTAATTTGGTGAGACCTATGAGTCCTTTCTCAGAATAATGTTTTCAAATGCATAAAATAAAACATAAGATTATAAAGCAAACATTTAGATTGATGTTTAGTTATCAAAATATTAAAAAAAACAAAACAAGCTCCCATTGAAGGTTAAGAAACTCTGATCTACATGCTCTCATTCTTCTTAGAATTCTGAAATAACTCCTCTGGCATAAGACCAGGTACCAAATTCTTTGTTTCAATATTCTCCACTAATCTGTGTACAGTTACAACTATATGCTCCATGAAATCAGCTGTAAACCCTAGAGGTGACTACATCTGCTTTCTGAAGCCAGAGTATTACATTGCTCTTCTTGAACTGCAGTTTCTTCCAGTCTTAACATCCTGAGATATATTTAACATTAGAACATAACATTCTTTATATATAGGACTTTTAAATGCATTAATGAATTCTGTTGTTATTTGATTTCTAACAAGTAGATTCTCAGCTTTCCTCTTGAGAATTTTGATTTCGTTTTATTCTAGAAACATTTTAGTAAGTCCTTAATATGAGCAAAACACTATGCCAAGAGAATGAGATAGTTTGGGATTCAAAGACAAGAAGGGCTGTTTCTGTCATTAGGAAACTTATAACATATAGAAGGACACAATACATGCCCAAGAGACAGTGGCGGGGAATGAATCTCTAATTTCAGTGATATATAGAATCCTCCCATTCTATCAATATAGGTTGTTTCCTTTTCTTCAGCTCTTCGCTTAAGAGACTTTATTAGAACACTGATGGAGAGGTTACCCAGAGTCTTATCCAGAGTCACAACAGTATGTCATGGCAAGACTTGAACCCATATCTTCATAGTTTCAAGACTAGATTTCTATGCATCATGTCATGCTACATTTTAGCACGTACACAACTAAACATGGCCAGAAAATCATGATAAATATGTAAGAGAAATATGAACAAAGGGTTAAGGAAAATTCCAGAAGAAACATCTATTTATGACCAGGGTCATCCAGGGAGGCTTCATGGAGGAAATAATATTTGATATGGATGCTAATGATAGTTCAACTTTATAGGGCTTTAGGGTTTATAAAGTGCTTTGTATGTATATTTGATCATCAAATAATATTATATAAAGAATATTATATATTATGTATTAATATATAAAAATAAAATATTATTATATAAGTCCCATTCCACAGTGGAAGAAACTGAAACTCAGGGGCTTTAAGGAGCTTGTCTAAGATTAAACAGCTAGTAAGTGTCTAAAACGGGAGTAGAACTGATGTCTTCTTGACTCTAGGCCAAGCATTCTTGCCACTATCTCACATTGAAGGATGAATGACCTATCAAAGGTAGAGATGAGAGGAGGGGGATATTTCAGATAGAACAGCATAAGGAAAGGCACAGAGGTCAGAGATAATGAATCATGCACAGAAATTGTTGAAGCATTTAGTCCTTTTATACATAAAGTACTTTATTATTATTATTAAATAATTTCAGGTCTTAGGAACACTGGTAGAGCTATATTTCTAGACTGTAAGTTAAAGACCAGTTTTAAAGATCAAATGAAACTTTGGGCACAGTTTGTAATCCATTGCCATTGCCATTATTTCTGGAAAGGGTTTGCAACTCAGTCTCTCAATGATTCCTCTCCTTACTGTTTTTGTGAATCTCCAGATTAAAACAACTTTCCTTGAACATTACTCTTCTATGTGTAGTTTCCTTTTATTAAAATATCAGTACTTGAGGGAGGAATGTCTCATTTTTGTATCTGTGGTCTTTTTTGCTAAACATGGTTAATAATTTTTTTTCTCATTCATTAAACAGTCTAGCTCAGTTAGAGTATAAAGTATCTTAGTGGAGAGGAGTAGTATAAAATAAACTTTCAAAAAGGAATAAAAGTGGAGTATCAAATTGGAATAAGTTTGAATTGAGGCATGAGAGTCTGCACTTCAATGTGTAGAAAATAGGAAGCTAGAGGGGTAACAATGGTCAGAACTATGCTGCAGAAATGATAATGGGGCAACAAGATGTGTGGTTTGAAGTAGCAAAGGATAGGAAGATAAAGAAGGAGACTAACCTTGAAAAGTACTTTCTCCCCAAAACTTTCCTCCTTTTTTTCTAACTTTAGGATATAGTTCCAAAGCATTTGGAATTTTTTTTCACTTGCTCATTTGTTTATGAAGCTTATTTTTTATCACATGAAGAAAGGGAGGTAAATATTTGATATGACTTCTTTATGATAAATATTGTTTGAAAATAGTTTGGCCATAATGGCTATGATTTCTTTGAGCTACCAAAGAAGGAAAAGATGAAAAACAAAATAGAAGCAATTCTAATGCTCATTTAATGCTCATCATCTGACAGAAAATTGATATTTCATAAACATGAACAGAGCAGCAGGGTTATAATGCACTGTTTATACAGAACCAATGTTTCAGCAAGAAATAGTATTTCAAGTTAATGACTGCGAAACTGAAAAAAGTCTACTGAGAAAATTTGAACTGAATGATATAGTCATATTGTACCCAACCCAGAGAATAACACAGTTATACTTAAAACTCTCCAAAGTTGGATCAGTCATTATAACAGTTGGTGAAATGACCAGAACTGAAGTGATTACACAGAATTGTGGGCAGGCTGGAGAAATAAAATCAGAATGAAAGGACAATAAACAGTTGACTCTGAAAGCTGTGGTTCCAAGCATAAACCAAAATAGTAGTCAGGGGAAAAAAGTTGTGGGAACCATAAAGGAGGAAAATAATTTTTCAAAAATGTGTTTTTCTCAATATGTACCAATTCCATAATAATAGATGATTTCATTATAACTGAAATAGATCTGTCAATGGAGGACTATTGACTAGGACAAAAATGATCCATTCTATATAACTCATGCATATTACAAATTCAGATTTCCATAAAGAATCTTACAGTGTCAACAATGGGAAGACTTTGATCTGATCCATTTCAGCTAATGGGCCATAGGTGAATTTTTTCCCCCATGTAGACCTCTGATTTTAATCAGTTTAGGAAAACCTTGTGTGGAAACCAGCTTGAATAATATATATATATATCAGAAATAGGTTTATTTTTATTGGCTTAATTAACATTGGCTTGCCACTTACGATTTTGGTAAAAGATTAGGTGAATTCTCCAAGCTCACAGAACTTGGAAGTATAAGAGGTAGAACTTTAAGGTGAATCTTCTGGGTTCAAAGACTACCTCTAAATCTATTACAGCAGGATGTCGCTTATGGATCCCATGTCTTGCAAGTTAAACACAAGTGCAAAAGTATGTGTTTGTAAAAATGGAATTAGCAAAGTCCTTGAAATTTGGAGAGTAAATTTTGGTTTAATTCACCTCAAAACTTCCCTTTTAGACAAGAATGAGACAGAGTGTAGTGGAAAGAACATTTATTTCACTAGTATTCAGGAGACTTGGAATCCTCTATTTCTGGTCTTGCCATTTATTAGTTGTGGAAACATAAATGACAACAGCTCTGGGTCTTTTATTACTTTTCTTTTATTAAGAAAGCATTGATCTATAAATTTCCTTTCACAACCTATATTTTGTTGATCCATAAATTAATGTTCTTTTAATCACTTAACTTAAAGTTAGAAATAACTGAGATTGTTTTTTGTTTGCCTGCCTTTTGTCATTTCCACTTGAAAGAATTTTTTTGTGCAAAAACATTTAAAGTTATAGAAAATCTCTTTTGAAATTCCATAAAATTCAGATCTCATCTTTCCCCCTTAAACCTTACCCTTTTCCAAACTTCCTTATTATTGAGGGCATCACCAGATTCACAATCTAGGTGTCATTCTCAACTTCTCAAACCCTCTCATCTCCCATATTGAAATTGCTGCCAAGACCTGATAATTTTACCTTGGCAATATCTCTCAAACATGCCCTCTTCCATTCTCCAGTGCTGCTGGTGCAGACCTTAATTTCATTACACCTGGTTTATTTCAACAGCTTGCTGGTTGATCTGCCTACCACAAATCTTTTCCTGCTCCACCTCATCCTCCATTTAGCTGCCAAGTGATTTTCCCAAGGCACAGGCAGGCTGTCACCTTTCCTTCTTTACTCAGTTTGACTCCTGTGGTTCTTTAATCTCTGTTTGGCATTAAAAGACCTTTGTAATTTTTCTAGTCTTCTTAAACTTTTCTTTGATTCAGTGACATTGACCTTCCTTTTCTTTGAATGAGAGACTTCATTTTTCTGCTCTGGGCATTTTCTCTGACTATTTACCTTCTCTAGAATGCTTTCTTTTCATCTCCAGCTTCTACCTTCCTTCAATTCTCAGCTAAAATCCCACCTTCTATGGGAAGAAACCTTTCCAGTTCTTCTTAATTCTGGTGGTTTCCCTTTTTAAAAATTTTCCTACTTATCTTGTATATAGCTTGTTGATAAATAATTGTTTGTACATTGTTTTTCCCATTATATTGTGTTCTCCTCATGGAGGAGAAACTTGGTATTTCCACAGTTTTTCACAGTAACCAATACCTAAGTGTTTAATAAATGTGAATTGACTGTCTATTATGTATTTTCTTGCTATAGGGTACTCCTAAAGAGGAACCTTCCTCTATCAATATAGTATAGCAATTATTCTACAATTAATGACTTTAGAGAGCTCCCTGGGGGCACTTAGATGACTTGCTCAGAGTTGAACAGTCTGATGTATCATTGAATCTAAATCTTCCTTTTTCTGAGTCTGGTTGTCTATTCAGTATGCCATATTCTCTTTCATGCGTACTGTGGTACTTATCAATACATCTTACTAATTATTTATTATCCTATTCACATTCTACCTTGTAATACAATTATTCATGTGAGTCATATTTCTTTTTTTTAGACTGCAATCTACTTGAGGGCAAGGTCCATAACTTTATGTTTGCACAGTGCCTTTGCAAATAGTAATTGTTTAAACAATGTTGAATGATTAATGAAATTGAAGAGAAGCAATGTTTTAGGCTCCATAGCTGTTCTCCATTTTTTGTTTATTTGACTTTTTAAAAAAAATTATTTAAATGGTTATTTAAAAATTTTTCCCAGCTACATGCAAAAGCAAGTTTCAAAATTTACTACCAAAACCTTGAGTTTCAAATTGTCTCCTTTCCTCTCACCCACTCCCCCCATTGAGAAAGCAAGTTATTTAGTATATGTTAAAAATGTACATCCATGAAAAACATGGCTACAATAGTCATGTTATAAGAGTAACATAATCTACCCCCCCATAAAGAATGGGAATTGTCAAGAAAAATAAAGTTTAAAAAAGTATGCTTTTTTTTTGCATTCAGATACCATCATCTCTTTCTTTGGGAGGAATAGCATTCTTTATCACAAATCTATCAGAGAAATTGCTTCAATATTTTTCCCACAATTGCTATTGCTAGCTATATTTCCCTTCATCCTATACCTCCCCACCCTTATTTATTCTATTCTTTCTCCTTTCACCCTATCCCTCCTCAAAAGTGCATTGCATCTGACTACCCTCTCCCATGATCTTCCCTCTCACCTCTCACCTATACCTCCCACCTCCCCTGTCCCTTTTCTCCCATTCCTTTCCTCTCCTATTTTCCTCTAGGGTAAGACAGATTTCTATACCCAATTGAATGTGTATGTTATTCCTTCTCTGAGCTAATTCCAATGAGTATAAGGCACTCTCCCTCACTCTCCCCACCCACTCTGTTGCAAAAACTTTTTTGCCTCTTTTATGTGAAATAACCCATTCCAACTCTCTTTTCCCTTTCTCCCAGTACATTCCTTTCTCTCCCATTAACTCTATCTTTTAAAGATCTTATATCTTCAAATTTAACTCCCTCCTGTGCCTTGCCTTTACAGGCTTTTTTCAAACTGCCCTAATATATGAAGGTTCATATGAGTTATCAGTATCATCTTCCTATGTAGGAAGGAATGCATGCTGTTCAACATCCTTAAGTCCCTCATAATTTGCCCTTCCCATTTACTCTTTCTTTGCTTCACTTGAGTCCTCTACTTGAAGAACAAACTCTCTGTTCAGTTCTGGCCATTTCATCAGAAAAATCTGATAGTTCCCTATTTCACTGAATGTCCATCTTTTTTCCCAGAAATAGTGTTTTCGGTTTTGCTGAGGGGTAATCTTGGTTGTAACCAAGCTCCTTTGTCTTGCAAAATATAATATTCTAAGCCCTACAAGCCCTTAATGTAGAAACTGATAAATCCTGTGTAATCCTGATTAAAGCTCCACTACACTTGAATTGTTTCTTTCTAGTTGCTTGCAATATTTTCTCCTTGACTTGGGAGTTGTGAACTTTGGCTATAATATTCCTGGGAATTTTCATTTTGGGATCTCTTTCAGGAGGTGATTGATAAATTCTTCATTTTCTTTTTTACCCTGTGTTTCTAGGGTATTGGGGCAGTTTACCTGGATAATTTCTTGAAAAATGATGTCTAGGCTCTTTTTTGGCCATGACTTTCAGGTAGTCCAATAATTTTTAAATTTTCTCTTCTGAATCTTTTTTCCAGGTCAGTTGTTTTTTCCAATAAGATATTTCGCATTTTCTTCTAGGTTTTTCATTCTTTTGGTTTTGTTTTATTTTTTCTTGATTTATCACAAAGTCATTAGCTTCCCTTAGCTCCATTCTGCATTTGAAGGAATTATTTTCTTAAGTGAGTTTTGCATCTTCTTTTCTATCTGGCCAATTCTGCTTTGTAAAACATTCCTCTCCTTATTCACTTTTTTTTGGACTGCCTTTTCCATTGGACTCAAACTGGTTTTTAAGGTGTTATTTTCTTCATTATTCTTTTGTACCTCCTTCATCAAGCTGCTGACTCAGTTTTCCTGATTTTCCTGCATTGCTCTTATTTCTCTTCCCAATTTTTTCTCTACCTCCATTACTTCAGAATATTTTTTGAGCTCCTCCATAGCTTGAGATCAATTCCTATTTTTCTTGGAGGCTTTGGATTCAAAAACTTTGACTTTGTCATCTTCTGTGTGTTTTGATCCTCCATAGGACCAACGTAATTGTCTATGGCCATTTTCCCCCCTTCAGCCTATGACTTGATTCAAACTATATATTAGGGTGGGGCTCTGATTCCAGGGTGGAGGATGCACTTTCCCAAGCTTTTGAAGTCTTTTGTAGTTTTTTCAAGGACACCTCCACTCCCCCCTCCAGGGTCTGTACCTTTTCCAAGGTCTTAGGAGAGTCTCTGCCTCCTCCCCTGGCCTATGCTCTGGTCTGTGAATGGCCACAAGCACTTCCCTCTACTCTAGAGCTGTAAGGAGGGTCCCAGCTCTACTGTAGACCATGAGGGCTGTTGTGCTTCTGCTCCTTTTCCTGAAATTGGGGCCCCAGACTGTGACCCAGATCTGATTAAGGGAGAAGCAACAGAGTCCTTCCTCAGGGATAGCACAAAGATTTCTGTATTCTCCCCCCAACCTTCTTACTGTACATTGGCTGAACACTTTGGAAGTGGCTGCTGGTGGGCCCCCCAGGCCTGCTCCTAGTCACCTGGGGCCAAGTCTATACTGAGGCCTTCATTAATCTAGGCTTTGCTCTCTCACCCTGGTGTGGTAGAATTTTCCTGCTGATATTCTCAAATTTCCTTGGCAATCCCTGGACTGAGAGATCTGGAAACTGCCACTGCTGCCATAGACCCAGATGCCTCCAGGGCCCCAGATGCTCTGCAGCCTGTTCCTGGATGGCTGGAGTTGCTTTGCTCCTACATGATCAGGTTGCCCTACAGGCCCTTTCTAACCTTGGTGCAACAGATCCTTCCCACGGATCTTTTAAGTCATAATGGGTTGGAAAATTGTTTCACTCAGTCTTTTTGTGGGTTCTGCCACTCTAGAATTTGGTTAGAGTCATTATTTAAAGGTATTTGGAGTGGTTTGGGGGAGAGCTTGCTGGAGTGCCTGCCTTCACTCCATCATCTTGGCACTGCCCCCTCTCCATTCTTTTTCCTTTGATGTATGGGCCATGATGTTAAACTATAACCCAAATTGTTAGTTGATCACAGGGTTTGTAATAGGTGGGGTGAACTGTTCTTCTGAAGAGCAGGGCCGTTTTGCTTTGTGTTATTTCTAGGGTCCTGACAGATTTGGTGGATAGCATTTCACTAGCCTAGGCTGGACATAGCTGGTGTATTCAGAAAGGTGTCATGATCTAGATTTAGTCTTGAGAATCAACCTTGGGAGCAGTAGTCTTACATTACCTACCCATTTAGGCTTCTGATTTTCCAAGCTGTTTGAGAAAAGGCATATATCTGATTATTTTAATTTGGGTGGTGGTCCTCAGAATTTAATCAGAATAAATATTTTGTTCCTTCTCAAGAAGATAGGTTACAAGAAAAAAGACTGATTAGAAATAGAATTGTGACTAGGTAAGGAGAATATTGATCAACTCTAAGATATTTTAGAGACAGTTAACTGATGTTCTTTGGGTATTTAAGGTCTGCTTTTATTATAGGATTCTGATTCCAGCAGGAAGCAGACCCAGATTTGTGGGCAAACTTGAATCCAGTGATCAAGCTAAAACATGCCTTTTTTCAATTATTTACAGGCTGTTGAAACTTAAAAGATTGATTAGTTGCTAGAAAGGAAAGAATAAGCAAGAAAAACCTCAAGTTTCATAAATGTTGAAATTGATATCCCAATTGATCAGCTATGTAAGCACATGAAAGTGGCTATTTAGAAAGAATGTGAATCTTTACCCACAACTCCTTAGACATCAAGGTTAGCCAAGAATGAAATGATATAGAATTGAGCAACCAAGACAAAAGTTCATTAAATTTGTAGAGAACCCATAAATACTTTCAAACCAAAGAACAACAATAAGAAGAAACCTGCTTCCAAACCATAAGTAAGTTATTTAAGTTGAAAAATTTAGATGTTTAGGGGAAGAATGAATTATAAAAGATTAGTAGATTAATTTATCCATACTTGGATCAATCATTTAGTCATTTATTAAGCATTTATTGGGTCTGTTATATGCCAAGTACTGGAAATACAATAATAATAAATAAAGCAATTTCTATTCACAAGGAACTTATGTTAAACTGGGTTTAATGATAATGAAACACATAGTTAAAAGCATTTCATACTTAGAAAATGTACAATCCACTTTTTTCAGCATTGTAAAAAGTATCAGCTTAAATCAATCAGTCAGTTAACATACATTAGATTCTTACATAAATTTGTCTATGTGGCCTGGTGGAATGAGTAATAGACTTGGAGTCCAGTTCTTAGTAGCTGTATGTGACAATGGGCAAATAATATGATTCTGCTGAGTTTCAGGCAACTCTGTAAGATTCACCTTCTAAATTATAGATAAGTCTGTGTTGGTTGAAGAAATACTCACCCTCAAAGAAATTACAGTTTTGACATTATTTGGAGTATAGGTGATTATGTTAGATATTGGGGACATGAAAAGATTACATAAGAATTCTTTCCTTCCTTTATTGAATATAAAGTTTAGCAAGAGTGTTAGACATAAGCAAAGGTAAATATATAGTACATAGTGTTACTCAAAAAGTACTTTGTAGAAAGATAAGCCAAAATGCTATTTGTGATCCAAAGAGAAATGACCAAGGGGACTATCATCAGTTGAGACATTTTAGGAAGGGTCCATGGAGGAGAGATGACTTTTGAATTGGGATTTAAAGCTTGATTTAAAGTAGTTCAATGGGAGTTAGTTAGGTGGTAAAGTAGAAAAGAATGCTGGGTCTTAAGTCATAATATCCATATTCCTGAGTTTAAATCTGGCCTTAGACATATGGTAGCTATGTGGCCTTGGACAAGTCCTTTAACCCTGTTTGCCTCAGTTTCTTTAGCTGTAAAATGATTTGGAGAAGGAAATAGTAAACCACTCCAGTGTGTTTGCCAAGAAAACCCCAAATATGGTCACAAAGAATCATTCATGACGAAACAAAAAGAGTTTTATTCAACAGTTTAAGAAGAGAAAAGGAATACTGACTATTGAGAACAGAATGAGCAAAAAACAGAGAAGAAGGAAAATGCAGAATTGATCAGGGGTCAGAGGAGTAAAATTTGAATAGAAAACAGATTGGGAAGGGAATAATGTACAATGACTATAAATAAAAAACTGTACCATATTGCAGAGTGACTTGAGATGCCAGGCAAATATTTTGAATTTTATAATAGGGAGTTGCTGAAGATTTTTAAGTAGAGGGATGACAAGAAAGGCAATTCTGGCAGCAGTGTGTGGAATTGATGGAAGAACTGTTAGAAAATTATCAAAATTATGCTGTTAGCTATTAACAAAAGCCTTTGCTAATGTGTTGTTAGTGAGAATGGAGAGGATGATCAATTTATGAAATGTTGCAGAGGGGTATTTAATAAAATCTAGTAACTAATATGATAAGAAAGTTTGGGGAGATGGAGAGTCAGAGACAATTTAATGTTAACACTAGATATAGAAACAGTGAAGTAGTTATGGAGCTTAAAATAGATAACATTATTGTATGGAGTCATCTGCAAAGAGTTTAGAGTTAAAGTATTGAACTTGTCATGCTAGTGAGTATAGAGAAGGGGATCAAGGACAGACCCTTGAAGAACATTCATATTAGGGGCCAGGAAGAGGGTGAAGACCCAGTGAAAAGAACAGGAATAATCATTGATGCCTAGTGAGGAGAAAGAATACAGTAGGAGTGTCCAACACTGTCAAAAGATTTAGAGAAGTCAAGGAAGGAAAAAAATCCCTTTGAATTTGGAAATTATGAGCTTGTTGGTGATCTTTGAGGGATTATTTTCAAGAGTAGAAATCAAACTGCAAGATACTGAGAAGTGTGAGGGATTGGAAGTAACTTTTTCAAGAAGTTTATCAGTGAAGAAGAGTTGTATCCATAGCTAGCTGGCACAGGTGTTTTATTATTTTAGAGGATTGAAGATATATGAGCATTTTGAAATTTTCTTTTTTTTGGCAGATGGGACAGAGTTAATGGAAAGGGAGTGATTTCAAATTTATGAAAGAGAGGGAATGGTTATTGGAATAAAGTCCTGGAGGAAGCAGGAAGTAATTCCAGGGTAATTCCAGGAATTTGCATTATTAAGGAGCAAGGATTACTCTTCTGTTATTAGAGAAGGTATTCTTCTCTTGTGGGGGCAGGGGGGTGGCAGGAGGCAATCAGGCAAGTGTCCAAAGTCGGATTTGAACTCAGGTCCTCCTGAGTTTAGGACTTGGTGCTCTATCCACAATGCCACATTGCTTAGAGAAGGAATTCTTAATCTTTTTTGGGGATTTGATCCCATCAGCAGTCTAGTGAAGCCTATGGGTCTCTTCTCAGAGTAATGTTTTTAAATAATTGAAAGAAATGAGAAATTTCAGCTTAGACCTAGTGAAAAGAAAGATGTTTTCTTTTTCCTCTTCAAGTTCATGTTGCTGTTTTTGTAGTTGTTCAGTTGTTTCAGCCATCTCTGACTCTTAGGTATTTTCAAAGCAAAGATACTGGAATGGTTTGATATTTCTTTCTCCAGCTCATTTTAGAGATGAAGAAACTGAGGTAAATATGGTTAATTGACTTGCCCAGAGTCATACAACTAATAAGTGTCTGAATCCAGATTTGAACTCATGATGATGAGACTTCCTGATTCCAGGCTCATCACTATCACTGCACCAAGTCCATAGTTCCCTTGAAATCCATACCTAGATCCCTATAGACTCCTGGTTAAGAACACCCAGACTAGATGAAAGAAATGAGAGTGTGGGGGTGCTTCTGAGAATTTTTGAGGTATGACCTGGTAAGTCTAAAGAAGTTCATAACAGATGGCTCCCTGTCTCATCAATGTAGTAAGATGCTATATCATATTCTGTTGTTATGTAGTTGTGTGTATGGTCTGAAGGGCAAAGGAGGAAAAATGGGACAGCTGCTCTAGAGAATGAGACAGTCAATAAAGCTAGAGAAGGAGGATTGATGGGAGTTAGCAAGGGTTCAGACTGGCTAAGTGATTCAGTGGATAAAATGTTGGGATGGGAATTAGGAAGACTCATTTCCTTGAGTTCAGACCTGCCTCAGACATTTACTAACTGTGTGACCCTGGACAAGACATTTGACCTTGTTTGCCTCAGTTTCCTCATCTGTTAAATTAGCTGGAGAAGGAAATGGCAAACTAGTACAGTATGTTTTCCAAGAAAACTACAATTGGGTTCATGAGGAATTGGACATAAATGAAACAATTGAACAACAGAAGAACCTTTCATTTATCATCTCCTTTAATCTTTATCACAAACTGTGAGGACGGTACTCTCCATATAGTTATCCAGGCTCCTAGATACTCTCTTCTCCATGGTTTTTTGTGATACTGTTCTGTCTGTTCTTTGTTGTGGGTAGTGTCAGAGCTTACCATTTTGGTGCAGATCAGAGGCAGCTTAACTCAGGAATATGAAGCTATGCAGCAATTCAGAAGGAAGAATCCCCTGCTGAGCACACAGCGGGTTTTTGTACTCTAAGAAAAACAAGTCGTTTTTGTCTGCAGTTAGCTTGCCAATTGAACAGGGCAACTTGTTTCACTTTGGGGTAAGCCCTGAAAGAAGAACAGGTCAAACATTTTTTTTACATTCTGGTGTGGGATGAGGTAAGCTCTAATTCTAAACAATAAACAGAACTGTTTTATAAGAGGATGCTGGCTCATATTAAGAGAGTAGGGAGAAAAGGCAACCTTTTTTGGGGGTATATATACCTCCTTACCTGTCTTGCCATCCCTTAACCTCTTTGAAAATTGTGACATCCATATTTGCTTATTTATAGAAAGAAAGGTAAAGTTGATCTCATTCACTTCTTTCAATAGTTTGTTTATTTCTTGGTCATTGAACTAAAATCTCCTATTAGTAAATCAGCTGCTAAGTTAAATACATTTTCAACCTAATAAATGATTCTTTGGTCCTTCTAATCTCCTTTTTTGACACTCTAACTAACCTGCAGAAATAGAAGGGGATTGCATAGAGCTCAGGGTCATTTTGTATTTGTCTTTGTTTCATGGTTTCTTTGACCCAAAAATTCATCACCAAGTAGCCTACTTACCGTGATTTGCCTCTCTGTATTTAGCTAGGGTGGTCCAGGAAAAGCAGACTGAATCTGTTATTGGGACTGTATGTGAAATCTTGCCAGCATAGTAGAACCTGCCAGATTTTGAATTCCTTTGAGAACCTAAGGGCATTTTTTTTTCACTATAATGCGACATTAGGGTAGAATTTAATAGAAATGAGTGTTGAAGAAAATAAATGACATTTTTCTTCAATTATTCTTTGTGAGAAACTATAGATGGGCAATCTATGTGCTATATTGATAGTCCTAAGTTAGCCAAAATGACAAAGGAAGGTCACAGTGCTTTTAAATGACTTCTTTGTGGAGTATTGAGATAAAATTGTGGGTATGAATGGAAAGATAATAAAGGGCATAGAAGAGTTGAAATCAGCATTGATAGAGGGGATAATCACAACTAAAGAAATCACAGAATTATTGATTCCCTGTATCCAAAGTATTACTTGTTGAATTAATGATATGTGAATGATTGTACCACAATGATTTTCAGTACAATAGTTTTCATGTTTTAGTCATGTCAGACTCTTAATGACCCTATTTAGGGTTTTCTTTGCTAAAGCACTGGAATGGTTTGCCTTTCATTCTCCAGCTCATTTTTCAGATGAGGAAACTGAGGAAAACAGGGTTAAATCATATGCCCAGGGTCATACAGTTAGGAAGTATCTGAGGTCACATTTGAACTGAGGAAAAGGAATCTTCCTTTTTTTAATGTTTTATTTATTTATTTATTTTCACATTACTACAATAATCTTCTTGTGAAAGTAAATACACACCCCTTTCCCCCCAAAAGATAAAGAAATCTCAAGAAAAATAAATTGAGAGGAAAAAAGTGTACTTCAGCTGCATTCAGATTCCATTGGCTCAGTCTCTGGGATACATTGCAATCTTTATCATAAATCCTTCAAAGAAACTACTTCAATATTTTTTCCCCACAGTTGCTATTATTAACTCTATTTCCCTCCATTCTCTTCTTCTACACTCTTATTCTATTCTATTCTATTCTATTCTATTCTATTCTATTCTATTCTATTCTATTCTATTCTATTCTATTCTATTCTATTCTATTCTATTCTATTCTCTCTCTGTCTCTGTCTCTGTCTCTCCCCTATCACTCTGTCCCTCTTCAAAAAATGTGTTGTATCTGACTACTATCTCCCATGATCTTCCCTCTTTCCTATCACCTATACCTCTCCTCCCCCATCCCCTTTCTCCCATCCCTTTCCTCTCCTTTTTCCTCTAGGGTAAGATAGATTTCTATACCCTAAGGAGAAGCTATGTATTTTCCTCTCTGAGCCATTTCTGATGAGAATGAAGGCTCACTCATTCTTCCTTGCCTTTGCTCCTTCCACTCTATTGCAAAAACTTTTTCTGTATTCTTTAAAGTGAAATCTCTCAGCCCATTCTACCTCTCCTTTCCTTTTCTCATAGTATATTCCTTTTTTACACCCATTGACTCCATTTTTATAATATAGTATAGCATTATATCCAGTTCCCTCCTGTGCCTTGTCTATATATGCTCCTTCTAACTTCTCTAAAAAATGAGAAGGTTCATATAAGTTATCAGTATCTTCTTACCTTGCAGGCATATATTCAGTTTACATTAAATCCCTCATAGTTAGCCATTCATGTCCACCTTCTCTAGGCTTCACCTGAATCCTGTACATAAAAATCAAACTTTCTGTTCAGCTCTGGTCATTTCAACAGGAAAGTTTGAAAGTCCCCGCAATCATTGAATGTCCATCTTTTCCTCTGAAAGAGGATGTTTAGTTTTGCTAAGAGGTTGATTCTTGGTTGTAATCCAAGCTCTTGTGGCTTCCAGAATATCATATTCCAAGTCCTACAAGCCCTTAATTTCAATGCTGACAAATCCTGACTGTAGTGTAATGATAATTGAATTATTTCTTTCTGGTTGGTTGTAGTATTTTCTCTTTGACTTGGGAGTTCTGGGAGGATTTTTGGTGGGGGGATCTTTTTTAGGAGGTGATTGGTGGATTTCCTCAATTTCTATTTTACCTTCTGCTTCTAGGATATTAGGGCAATTTTGCTGGATCATTTTTTAAAAAATGAAATCTAGGCTCTTTCCCTGGTCATGACTTTCAGGTAACCCAATAATTTTAAAATTATCTCTTCTAGATCTCTCTTCTAGATCAGTTGTTTTTCCACTAAGACAGTTCACATTTTCTTCTAGCTTTTCATTCTTTTGGTTTTGATTTATTGTTTCTTGATTTTTCACAAAGTCATCAGTTTTGCCTAGCTCCATTCTATATTTGAAGGAGTTATATTCTTCAGATCTTTTGTATCTCCTCTTCCATCTGGTCAATTCTGCTTTTTAAGGCATTCTTCTCCTCATTGACCTTTTATTTTTTTTTTCATTTGACTTAAACTGATTTTTAACATGTTATTTTTCTTTCATTTTTTGTATCTCTTTCACCAAGCTGCTGACTTATTTTTCATGATTTTCCTGCATCAGTCTCATTTCTCTTCCCAATTTTTCCTCTACCTCCCTTATTTGCTTTTCAACATCTTCTTTGAGCTCTTCCATAACCTGAGACCAATTCCTATTTCTCCTGGAGGCTTTGAATACAAAAGGTTTGACTTTGTCATCTTTTGAATATATATATATATATATATATATATATATATATATACACACACATATGTGTGTGTGTGTGTGTGTGTGTGTGTGTGTGTGTGTGTGTATTGATACTCCATGGGTCAAAGTAATTTCCTATGGTCAGATTCTTTTTTTCAATTGTTTGCTCATTTTTTCCAACCTATGACTTGATTTTTATCATGCTTTCAAAACTTTTTGAGGTTTTGGAGACCCCCCGCCCCCGACAGGGACCTTAATTCCTCCAGTGTCTTCTGAGATGCTCTGACTGCTCTCATGGTTCGTGGAACTGTGAGGAGGGTCCCTGCTCCTCTATGGTAGCATGGGGGCCCAGACTGCAACCTGGATTGAAGTATTTGTAAAGCAGTAGAGTCCTGCCACAGGGATAGAAAGAGACCTTTATGATCTCCCCCTGCCCCCCTTACTATCTGTGGGCTGAGTGCTCTGGAAGCAGTTGCTGGGTGACTCCACAGGTTTCTGGGCTGCCTTGAGACTGATGCTGGCCCAGGCTCTGCACTCACTCTGGTGCAGTAGAGTTCTCCTGCTGACTCTCCAAACTGTCCCCTTTGATACCTGGGTCAAGAGGTTTGGAAACCTGTCCTGCTTCAATGGACCCAGGTGCCTCCAGGGACTCAAGTACCTTGTGGGCTGTTAATGGAAGACTATAACTGATTTTCTCTGGGTGATTATGGCCCAAGCTGTGTTATGGTTCTTTCCAACCATGTTCCCAGTGGCATAGACTTTTCCTGCAGATCTACCAAGTTATCTTAAGCTAGAAAATTGTTTTACTCAATCTTTCTGCGAGTTCTGCCCCTTTGGAATTTTATGGTGTTTGGGGTTTTTGGGGAAGAGTTTCTGGGAATTCTTGCCTTCACACTGCCATCTGCAAGAATTCTTCTTGATTCTAGGTCCAACACTATCTTCTGCTCCACTTGGCTGCCCCACACAGATACTACTTCTGATCATTTGGTTTTTCTCTCAGAGGGACATCTTCCTTTTTATTTCCAGAAAATGTTGAATACAATGAATGTTGAATCTGATACAAGCTTCAACTCAACTATACACTTAAAAGACAAGTCAACCTTTATAAGGCTTGAGTTCCAAAATGTAACCAGGAGGTCAGAGCAACAGTGACATGACTGCTCTAGTAAAGATTACTTGCATAAAGATGTAGAAGACATTCTAACTTTCTTGAATTGTCACATAGTGACCCAGGACATTTTTGCAAGTTTCTTGGTACACAGAATCTTTTTAAATTTATCAGTACTTTGATAGTGCTTTGTTTGGTTTTTGCAAGGCAATGGGGTTAAGTGGCTTGCCCAAGGCCACACAGTTAGGTAATTATTAAGTGTCTGAGGTGGATTTGAGCTCAGCTACTCCTGACTCCAGGGCTGGGGCTCTATCCACTATGCCACCTAGCCTCCCCAATACTGCTATAACGTTACAATATCATTAAAGTGGTTACTCCCTCCAAAAGTGCTGCTAGCATCTGTTGTTTAATCTTGTCAATTCTCTCTAAGAAGTTTTGATCATTTGGTGACTCTTCTATAGAAAAATCTCTGCAAATTACATTGCTGTCATTTTTAGGAAATCCTTCTTCAATTTGAAGTTTGCTTGAGATATTTTCCATAACAACAGGAAACTCCTTTGGCAAGTGTATGCTTCCTTTTATTCCTCCTTTGTTCAGTAGTTATTATAAAAGAGTTAGTAAACAGGTAACTGAGAAACAACAAGACATAATGACTAGCCTGAGGACTGGGAGTCAGGAAGACCTCAATTCATATGTTACTTCTGCTATTCCTTGTGTGACCTTGGGTAAGTCACCCAAGCTCTATGAACTTTAGTGATTTTCATTACCCTCTGCCTATTCTGCCATTTTATTTTGAGTTCCACAAAAGCGGAGGCTTGAAGACCATGGTAATTTTTTTCTTTATTTCCTGGCTTGAGATAGTTGAGGAATTCATCACCTACTAATCGGTCTAGTGGGGATAAATCTCTTGGTACTTAGCTATGCTTGTCCTTGCAAAATAGACCCACTTAACTGCCAACACTGTTTTCAAAACCTTCCAATATAGAACCTTTCAGAATTTGTGCCCTGCTGGCATTGCCTTTGAGAACCAAGAATCATCTTCACATTTTCATTTTTAATGAAAAGATAAAAGCTGAACAATTCATATTACTAAAGGGATTAAAAATAAAACAATGATAGAAGTCTACATTGATAAAAATGACTGGACAACTATTAGATCTTTATTTCTTTTTATTATATGTACTCATAAGTTCATTATCATAAATCTGGGAACATGTTATGGAGGCCAGTTGAAATCACCTAATAAACTAATGATGTTATCATAGCCTTTGCTGCAAAAAATGGCTTAATATTAAAATATTGTTTCAAAAATAGAAAATATGTGTAGGAAATCCTTTTAATTCACAAGAATAGATTCACAATTTACAATGTTCCTATTACTGTCTCCTGGCAGCCCCAGGGGAAGCTATATCACCTCCAGCCCCAATCTACTGATATTTGGTTTCAATCCAGCCTTTCCCTTTATAGGCAGATCTTCTTTACTTGGAGGTCTCTCTCAAGAATGCAAAATTTTCCATAATAAGGATGACATTGAGCAAGAGGGAGTTGATCCTTATTCAACTTTGAATAAATTTAGTTGAAAGGTATCTTATTGGACTGCAATTGGATTAATTAATGACTGGCAGTATAGAAAAGAAAAGAAATCAAAACAAATGAGTGACTATGTTCCTAGAGATTTTTTTGAGTCTTCTTTAGGAATCATGGGGACTCCGAATTTTGTTTTTCATTCTGACCTTTATCAGTCCTGTTTGAGGATGAATGTACAGAATGGCACAATATTCACAGATTTCCCAGTTCACTAGATTACTAAATTTAGTCCTTAGCTATAGTGTGGGTGGTTGTTAAGGTTACAAATCTTTTAATGCCACAAAATGTTCCATTATTTTAATGTAATGATAACTACCAGCAATCATATTCATCCACACTAAGTGGTTAAAAGGAATACTTTCTGGGTTATTTTACTCAGGATAAGTCAGAAGTGCAAGGGTAAATGAAAAGATATTTTAGCAGGACATTAAAAGAAAGAATTTCTTCAAATAATTACTAGCAGACAATATTATTGCTTGGTTATGAGGTTTTTTCCTTTTGTTAAACTTCTCAAGTTAGATTTTTCTGACCTAGAAGATATAATTCAGTGTTTACAATCAACTCAGGAAAGCTAAAGAGGTTTATGTGTACTTGTTTTGTCCATAAAGTGTTTTCATGGTAAGAGAATTGGTTGGATCATTAATCTTATCATGGTAATGAACATGTGCAAATAATAGATTTTTCTCTCATGTATTCCCATGGCTCTGTTTCCTATGAGGATGATGGTAGAAGCCAGTTGCCCTGGGATTTTTTTCCCTAAAACTTTAGCTGACCTTTTAGGAAAATGAAACTGGAGTGATAATGAGTCATATGTGATTGAAGGTTTCAATACTATTTAGAGGTGGTTTTGGCAATGCTAACAATGGTGTAGAGAATTGACCAGGGCAAGCTTCTAAGGGAAACTGGAAGACAGAACTGACCTCTGTATCAGGCACAAAAACATATATGAGCTGGTAAAAGACTTGTTTTGTGACTTTTTCTGGGGGAATTGTTTTGAGCTCTTTGTGAGACTTAAATTCTATGACATTCAGTGTAAATGAGAGGTCAGAATATTGGGCTTAGAGCCAGTGTATCTGGGTTCAAATCTCAGCCTGGATAATTACTGTGGACAAGTCATTGAACTTCTCTGAGGTTTAGTTTCATCGTATGTGAAATAAGAATAATGAAGAATGTTGCCAATAATAAAAATGCTTGTACTCCTTAAGTCATTCCAATGAACTATAAGCTTCTTCCGGGCAGGGATTGTTTTTAACTTTTTTTTCCTGTATCTCCCATTCCCAGCAGTCACTGCTGCATAAGAAACACTTGATAAATGGCTTTTTGATTGGATTACAAGGTTATTGTGATAGTGCTTTATAAATTCTAAAATACACAACTGTAGGCAGGGTCGATTTTATCATTCACCAAAGGCAACAGAAACATAATTTCATCAGACATTAGGTCATTTTGTCTTGTGGTGCTTATGATGAAAGGGCTACATGACCTTGGAAATTAGACTAATTCTGAGTTAGAAGGAACTTCCAGGGACAATCTTCCATTTCCAGGTAAAACTCAGATCATACCAGTTTGTGAAGAAGAGAGACATAATAGCTTTTCAGATTAGGCCACCCTAAGAGTGAGTAAAATTAAGAATGTGTCAATATTATATGAAGCTCAGTATGATTTAGTGAACAGAGATTTTTTTTGTCATAATCTCTTCATTGAACAAAGTTCACTAAACAACGAAAGGTCAAGAACATCAAGGGAATTGATGAAAAAAATGCAAAGGAAGGTGGCTTAGCTGAACCAGATTTAAAACAGCCGTCATCAAAATTGTCTGGAACTAGTTGAGAAATAGAGTAAGGAACCAATGGATTAGAGTAAGTAGAAAGGAAATAGTAATAATGAGTATAGTAATTTTCTGTTTGTCAAAACCAAAGATTCTAGTTTATGGGATAAGAACCCACTATTTGACAAAAACTGCTTGGAAAGCTGGAAGATAGTATGGAAAAGGCATAAATCCACATCTCTCACACCCAATACCAAAATAAGGTGAAAATGAGTACAGGATTTAGATATAAAGGGTGAATTCATCTGTAAAATGAGGTTAATGGTTATTGTACTCCATTTATTACAGGATTATTTTGAGAAAAGTTATTAATAATCTCAAATTTTCTGTATAAATATAAATTATTATTTATTTTTTAAAATTTATTTTATTTTTCCATTTTCATGTAATAGTAGTTTTTCAACACTCATCCATTTGCAAATTCATGTATTCTACATTGTTCTACCATCTTCTCTCTCTTACCCCTCCTCATGCTGGTGGACATTGGTAAAGTTTGTATATGTACATTACTGTTTAACATATTTACACATTAGTCATGTTGTGAAAGAGGAATTAGAACTAAGGGGAAAGGGAAAACCATGAGAGAGAGAGAAAGGAAAAACATAAAAGAAGTTTTAAAAACGTGAACATAGTATGATTTGCTCTGCATTCAGAATCAGTAGTTTTTTCTCTGGTTGTGGATGGTATTGTTCAAAGCAGATCTCTTAGTTTTCTCCTTGATCTCTGAACTGCACCCATCATATTTGATTATCTTATTGTTGTTAACATTGTTCTCTTGGTTCTGCTCACTTCATTTAGCTTCAATTCATGCAAATCTTTCCATCTTTCTCTAAAGTCTGATTACTCATGATTTCTTCTGGAGCAATAGTAACCCATAACATTCATATACCCCAATTTATTCAACCATTTCCCAATTGATGGGCATTCCCTCATTTTTAATTCTTTGCCACTACAAAAAAAAGAGCTGCTATAAATAATTTTGAACATATGATACTTTCTCCAATTTTTTTATTATTTCTTTGGAATCTAGATCTAATATTGGTATTGCTAGATCAGAGTGTATGATCCATTTTATTAATCTTTAGATATAGTTCCAGATTGTTCTCCAGAATGACTGGATCAGTTCACCACTCCACCAACAGTGCATTGATCTCCCAATTTTTCTACAACCTCTCCAACATTGATCATTTCCCTTTTTTTGTCATCTCAACCAATCTGATAGGTGTGATGTGGTATTTCATAGTTGTTTTAATTTGTATTTTTCTAATCAATAATGATTTGGAGCATTTTTTTAAATGACTTTTTAATACCTTTAATTTCTTCATTTCAAAACTGCCAGTTCATATCCTTTGACCATTTATCAATTAGGGAATGGCTTATCACCTTATAAATTTGATTCAGTTTGCTATATATTTTAGAAGTGAGTCCTTTATCAGAAAAACTAACTGTGAATATTGTTTTCCAGATTTCTGCCTTGCTTCTACTCTTGACTTCATTAGTTTTATTAGTTCAAAACCTTTTTAATTTAATATAGTCAAAATCAGTTATTTGGCAATTTATAATTTTTTTATTTCTTGTTTGGTCATACATTTCTCCCCTCTCCATAGGTCTGACAGATAGAGTATTTCTTATCCTTTTATTTGGTCTATGATATTGCCCTTTATACCTAAATCTTGTACCAATTTTCACCTTATTTTGGTATTGGGTGTAAGATGTGGATTTATGCCTTTTCATACTATTTTACAGTTTTCCAATAAGTTTTTGTCAAATAGTGGGTTCTTATCCTAGAAGCTAGAATCTTTGGATTTGTCAAACAGAAGATTACTATAGTCATTATTACTATTTCCTTTATTCCTACTCTAATTCACTGGTTCCTTACTCTATTTCTTAACTAGTTCCAGATAATTTTGATACTGCTGTTTTATAATATTGTTTTAGATATGGTTCAGCTAGGCCACCTTCCTTTTCATTTTTTCATCAATTTCCTTGATATTCTTAACATTTTCTTGTTCAATGAACTTTGCTACTATTTTTCCTAGCTCTATAAAATAATCTTTTGGTAATTTGATTGTTATGGCACTGAATAAGTAATTTAATTTAGTTAGAACTGTCATTTTTATTATATTAGCTAGGCCTAACCATGAGAACCTATTATTTTTTAGAACAAAAGATTTTGGTCCATGGGAAGCTTATTCTTTGACATATTTCTTCTCAGTAGAGAAGGAAAACACCTACTGCCTTTCTAAAGATTAGTTTTTCTTTCCTAAAACAACTGAGTCATATATATATATATATATATATATATATATATATATATATTATATATATATATATATACATACAAACACACACACACACACATATATATATGTGTGTATATATAAACACACACACACACACACACACATATGTTGAATTCACCAAGAGGGAAAAGAGAAAACTTGTGCTGAAATTTCATGGTTCTGATTTTGTAACTTCAAACAAATTGGATTATATTTACTATGAAAAGTGATAGCTTCCATTGTGTTTTGGGTAATTTGATAGAAACCAGCTTACAGATGAGGGAACTCATCAACTTAAAGAAGTGAAAGTCTTATGGGTTCTAAGTGTTGGAGCAAGTATCAGTCATCTGACTCCTAATTTAGCCCACTTTCCACTGCATTACTTTGTTTCCTTAGGTTATTATAAATTCTGCAGTAGAATATTTATTTTTATACCAAATTTAATAAAAATAGGAAATTATAATTTCTCAGAAAATACTTTCTCAGCAATGACAATAGAAGTCCAGTATTATTCTCATTATTTCTTTCCCTGAATAATCATCTTTGGTTACTTATTAAATGTTTTATGAATTTTATTCATAAAATGGGGATAATAATTTCTGTAGTAGCTATGTCATAGTGTTGTCATGGGAATTACATGATTTAATTTAAGAAGTTTTGAAAACCTGAAGTACTTTAGTCAGTTGTTGTTACAGTATCTATAAAATTCATCCTGTTTCATTTTTACTATTACCATATTAATACAAGTACTATCACTCATCCAGATTATTATGATATCCTCTTAGTTTGTCATATAGGCTTCCTTCCCTCTGATTTCTTTCTTCACACCAATGATAAATAATACTTTTTACTAACACATTTAATTTTATCACTCATTTAAAGATACAGTCTCTTTGTATTGTCATCATTGAAATAAAAATCCACCACTGGTGTTATTCTTCTTTACCAATCTTTTTTGATATAACTATCCTTCATATACTCTACTTTCCAGTTCAACTGAACTATTCTTTGCCACCAGAAATATATTTTTTCTTTCCTATGTCCATGACATTACTCTTACTTATCCTCTCTTTCCCTCATTGCCTATTGAATTTCTAACTAAAACTTAACTATTAAATACATTCTCCTCTAGAAAATCTATTCTGGTATGCTGATGAAATTTAATGAGAAACACGTAGACCTCCATTTAAGTTAAAAAAACCCCCAACATAAACTTGCTCAAGTATAGGATGGAGGTGATATGACTTATCCACACTTCTTATGAAAAAGAATCAAAGGACACGACCTTATTATATGAATTTACAATGTGAAGTGACAACCTAAACTTTCCTATTCTGGATTAAAACAATGATTAAGGGAAGTGAGTGGTGGACATGGAGTTAAGAAAGCCTAAGTTCAAATTCTGTCTCAGACACTTAACTGTGTGATTCTTGGAGAATTAATTAAGCTCTTTCAGTCATAGTTTCCTCATCTGTAAAATGAAGATAATAATAGCACATACCTCCAAGGGTTGTGAGGACAAACATGAAATAATATTTGCAATTCTTAAAGTGAAATGTAAATATGTAGAATGTAAATGCTAGCTATTAATAGCCATAATTACCGTATTGGCCTAAGTTTATACCAACCTTAAGATAGGTTGTGCTCTTGGTGCTGGTTACCTTTGAAGGGGATATATTACACATATAAAATATATATGAAGATTATATATAAATATAGATATAAATATGTGGGTATCTATGTTACTATTAAGTATGCAAAGTATATACTAAATGTGGATTTTTTTAAACATTTCTTTTAATTAAAACAAAGATATTTCATTTGTTTTTGTCATTATTGATCTCTTAATTTCGTCATTTTATTTTCTTCCCATTCTTTATATCACTTTCATATAATTACTTTCCTTTTTACTTTATACACCCCCTTCACTCTCTAATAATGCATTGAAAAAGCAGACATTTTCCCCAGTTAGTTAAAATCTTCTTTCTCCTTGTTCTTCTTCCTATTTGTAGTGGGAGGTTGTCTTCCTGAAAAATAATCCATTCAAAGATCTGCTCCCAGAGGCTATCTTTGAAGGTCTATTGATAATCGTGTCATGGACTATGACACTACTAGGAATTACTACTAGAACTGCTTTTCACGAGCTAAGCCTAATTCATGTGGCAAGATAACCCATCTTCTCTAAATCTATTTTACATGAATATTCTCCTCTTTTGAAGCCCCAGTTCTTCATTCCTCAAATTTTTCCCAGTTCCAGAATTCACACATTGGAAGAACACCACTTCTCTAGCTTCTCCTTCTGATTACATGGCTTCTCCCAGAACACCCATTTAAGAAGGATGCCCTTCTCTTTGTCTCTTTTCCATACTGTTTCCAAATAAATTAAAATCATCTTTAGGAAAGGGATGACCATAGGACAGCATACTAGGAATTAGAGATAGAAGGACCTTTGGAAATTATTTAGGTCAATTGCTTCATTTTCAAAGCTTTTAAAATTTTATGTCTTCAACACTGTGTCCGATAATAATTTGTAAAACCCTCACTAAGTCATTCTTTGTGTAGCCACTATAAGCTTTTGGACCAATAAATCTGAAAAGCTAATGACATAACTGTAATTAAATATGCTTTCATTCTTAAATTGACCAAAAGTACCTCAAACACCCCTTTTGTTTGATTTTGTAGCTCCAAGACAAAATCCAGACATCTATTTACTCATTATACGACTTGATAGGCCATCTGATGGTGATTTAAAAGGTCTGAGATACTAAGTGCTTAAGTGGGGTTTTAATTAGTAACTGGCAAACTTCAAAAAGCTTTCATGTTTGGTTTGGATAAACCCTGATTAACTTGAAGGCTTGGCTGGTGTTTCACCAATATTTCCCTACTCAGCATCTCATTCTCATTAGTAGAGCAATCTCTCCAGAGAGTGAGGTTTGGGTTGTTAATAGACCCACCCGATAAACCATTTTGGAAGCATGTCTTTGCAAAGTAAGATGTACTATTTGACTTTCCAGTTAGCTTTCCAGTCCTTTGCATCCAAGGTCTATGTTAATTCATATGCATTTCTTTGCCTTTTAGCATAGAAATTGAATTGGAACTTGGAAATTATGCAGTTCAACACTTTCATTTCACAAATGAAGTCACAAACCCAGAGAGATGAAGGGACTTCTTTAAGGTTGCATAGCTAGGAGGTGACAGTCAGTTAATAAACATTTATTAAAAATCTAATATGTGCCAAACACTATCATAAGTACTGAGGATACAAAGAAAGACAAAAGACAATCTCTTCTCTTAAGGGACTAAGAATCTAATGAGAGAGTCAACATGGAAATGACTATGTATGATCAAGCAATATACAGGATAAATTGGAGATAATCAAGACACTGGAATTAAGGGGGATCAGCAAAGGCTTCTAATGGAAGATGGGATTTTATCTGGGACTTGAAGGAAACCAGTGAAGCTGGAAGGAGGAGGGAGAACATCCAGATTCAACTCTTTCTGTTTATATCACTAGAAAGGAAATTAAAAAGTCTTGTGACTCTTCCTTGCTCTCTTAACCTTGCCTCCTCCTTGCTTCTTTCTGACTCTTTCTCTGTCTCTGTTCCTCTATATCTGACTGCTCTGTTTCTATATCTCTGTGTCTGTCTGTTTGTTTGTTTCTCTCCTCTCTGTCCTCTTTTCCTTTTCTGTCTTGTCATGGGGGATATTTTTTCCCTCCATTACACACAGACGTAATTTTTTTGAGATTGCTTACTGGAAATTAAAAAGATTGTTTTTTTAAATTTCAGAAATATATATATATATAAAATATATATGTACATATATATTTTATATATATATATATATATATATATATATATATATATATATATATAACATCTGCATACCTAGGATGTATATTTCAAAGAATCATAGAATCTCATTTGGAAGGGAAACTAGGGCCTAATCTAATCCCTATAGAATCTCTTCTCTTGCTCTTGTTCAGAGATCCTGCTCTAATGAAGATGCTATTCAGATATTTCAGTGATTGGATAAGGGACCAGCAGTTTTTCCAGCACTACATCTTAAGCAACAAGTATTTATGAAACACTTATGTTCCAGGAACTCCTAACCACAGGAGATATACAACATGTGCACATTTATAAAAGTAAATATAAAGTATATTACAAATTTATTACATTTATAGTATATACAAGACAGTTTTGGGGGTTGAGGGTAGAGGCTCCAGCAGCTGGGGAAAGGATCAAAAAAGGTCTTGTGTGATTATGATTCTCTGGTATATGTCTTCAGCTGCTGCTATATATTCAGTATTGCCACTTTGCTTGGGTTTTTTCTCAAAAAGAGCCACACCCTCATTCTGGCTGGGTCCATTAAGGCTTTCACTTTAAATATTTTAGGCAAATACTTATGTTTGGTGCCTATTGCCAAGGCAGCAACTCAAACATATTCACTATTTTAAGATGGTAGAGAAAAAAACTTTCAAGAAACTTACTATGAACCAACTGATAATTGAAATAATAATTATGATGCCTCACTGACTTTTTCACTAGATTGTAAGGTCTTTGGGACAAGATTTTATTTTTGTCTTTGTATCCCCAATAACCTAGCATACTCTCTAGAGCCTAATAGTAGATATTTCATAAATGCTTATTAAATGATTGACTTATATGTGCTTTAAAAGAACTTTTCTCATAAGAAATTCCTGAACTGGTATCCCCATCTATAGTTGAATAAAATTAGATTTACAGAAATTATATGAGTTGTCCAGGGTCACAGAATTAGTAAGTGCTTGAGTGAGAATGTAAAGCAAGGTCTCCTGACTCTAAGACCAGTGAATATAGGAACTAGGATTTAAAATCCCCTGTGATGCTTCAGTATGCTGTGGTGGCATCTTAGGATTCTTGAAGGCAATACTAATAGAATGAAAACCCTCATATATTCTACTACATTAGAAAGGTGTTCAAGCATGGATCTGACAATAGATTGTTATCTGGGGCTCATTGGTCATCAAATCTGCAACATTTAATTTTGAAATGGTTCATTATGAGAAAGTTGATAATCAGGTGATGAATTTTGGGATTTTAGCAACACATGAAACACCCTTCTACAAAGGTTGAATATTTTGACCTATTTCAGTGGAAATCTTCATTGATAAATTCATGGATCTTTAGTAAGTACTGAGGCATCTGTATGAAATATATTATTTTCCTTACTAAATAGGTAACTGGAAATCTTTTTTTTCTTCTCCCTTATTCATTCTTTCATGTGTTAGTCTGGCCAGGTTTTGAACCCCTGTGGTTCCCCTCTGCAAATTTAGCACTTTATGAGTTACAAAAGTTCTCATTGTTTCACTGCCAATATAGTCCAAGGAAATTTATATTTATATTTAAATCACAACATAAATTAAAACTTCTCCCTTTAATGTTCAAATAAACTATAAAGTCTATGTACACTGGGTATGTGTAAAAGAATTTCTGAATTTTTTTTGTGTCATCAGGTGTGTTTTCAATACTGTTGAAATAACCATTCCATAATAATTCAGTTTTCTTTGATTGTCAATATCTACAGTGATATGTACAATTTGAGTCCAGCTAAAATCCCTTCTTGAAGTTTTTTCTGATTCCCCACTTAATTCTAGCATCTTTCTTTTGTTAATTATTTTCAATTTATACTGTACATAGCTTGATCATATATAGCTCTTTGCATGTTGTCACCTCTATTTAATTGTGTTTCTTTGGAATAAGATTGTTTTTGGCCATAGCTCCTGGCCTGCAAAAAGTGCTTAATAATGTTTATTGACTGCCTGGAATGCAGTCATATTTTTATAGGAGGGAACAGGAAATAAATGATTCTCTAATTTTACCATGAAATGAAAAACAGAAGGAAGTTATACCTGTCTTCTAGAATAATTTTAAATGAAATATTCTTTGATCATTTTGTCTAATCTTTTTTTTGTTACTGTTAAGCAAGTATCATTTCCAAGTGACAATTAATTCCCATGATTTTGTAATTTGAGTATAACAGAGAAAATACATAAAGACTTAATTAGCTAGGAGTAATATGTGGAAATTCCTCTAGATAATGTAGTAGCTGGGAGCATCCTCTCTCCTCTGACCACAGCTCATAGGGCAGGTCCTCCAAAGAAGATTACCCCGACATTGATATGAGTTAATATTCACAAAAACTATAATACATGAGCCTCCACTTAAGTGTTTAACTTTAATATTCAGGCTCTAGACACAACTAGTTCAAAAGCAAAGATATTTAGTGAAATTTCACAGCAATAAAAGTAGTTTAAAGGTAGTCTCAGAGGGGATATAATAGTAGTAATAAAACACTTTCTTCACAATCCTGGGCCACATTCTTCCACATAATACCAATAAAAATATTAACTAACATTTTTATGAGTTACTATGTACCAGCTACTAAGTAAAATGTGCTTTACAATTTTTTTTCTCAAATGATCTTCACAACAACCTTGGGAGGTAGTACTATTACTATCATCATTTTATAGTTGAAGATACAGGAAAATAGAGGTTATGTGACTTGTCCAGGAGCCTAACTGTCTAAGGTTGGATGTGTACTTAGGTTTTCCTGATTCCAGTACCTAATGATCTATTCACTGATCCTCCTAGCTTCCCTACCTATCATCAGTGGAAAAAGTGAACAGATACATGTAGAGAACACATAGAGAAATACCCAAGATGCACAGATGGAGGGGATAATTCATGTTTCTGCTGCAATAGATTTGCTTATGTTTCCTTGTGATCTGCTCCCTTGGGATCTTCACTCTGGTGGTCTCCTTTATACCAATAGCCTCTGCTAGACATTGCTCTATTGGACCTTTGTGCTTCCAGTTTCTGGCTTCAGCTGAGGTCTTTGGCTATTTTCTTCTCAAGAGAAGAATGGACTTTGAAATACTCTCCAAAAGAACTAGAGACTTTTTTTTTTCAGAAGTTCTTTTAGGAAATCAAGATACCATCAGTCACAGGACTTGCAACAGTCTTAGGGAGAAGAAATACCACAACCATTTCAGTCTTCTTTTTCCTTCTCATAGAGTGACCTGCCTTGTTTTCTTTGAATCTTGACTATTGAGGCACTCATCTCCAGTAGGGGAGTCTCAGTCAGATGTGCCAAGCTCTTTAAAAGAAAGAACAAAAATATCCTCTAGTTACTTTGCTAATGGACTCAGATTTAAGTCTGTCTTTTCTTTGGACTAAACTTCCTGGTTGCTAGGTTTAGAGTATCTCTGGGTTACTAATTTTAGCCCGTGATGAGAATTCTAATTTCAATCTCTCTGAATGCTAGGCAATCCATTAACTAATGAATAGTACTGAATTTGGGGTTCCTCTGTTTTTTAGTATTATTTTTACTCTTCAAGCTCCATTTCAATATTCCATTTAGATGAGTAGAGTGGGGAAAAAACAGTGACAAAGCTAAACTCAGAAGGCAAGATCTATCTTTTAAACCTACTTGGTCACATTCCTGGTCTTATTTAATGCCAGTGCTTGAAAAATATTTGAATTCAGCTTTTACATTGCTCCCAAAATTGAACTATTTGCATGAAGAATCTGCATCTAGTGTTTGCCATGTATTGTCTCTGTGACCACAAGTCAGGGAACCTTTGTGCCCCCAGATGTTCGCTAATTCCCTAAGCTGCAAGGAAAATGATGATCAAATTTAGTGGGAGAATTTTCTTACCAGAGAGTCCCCTACTCCAATAAAATAAAAAAAAATGGGGCTTATACCCCATCACAAAGAAATTGGCTTTATATAGTGCCATAAGATTTCCAGAGCACTTTACAAACAGAATGATGGTCTTAATCAACCTTATTCACATTGTGTAGGTTTTAAAAGAAATTCTGTTCTCCAGGGGATGGGAGTGAGGGAAGTGTTTCCAGTAAAAATTGACTACAATATTTTATCAAAATTATCTAAAATATTAAATTTTAAAATGTTATAGGCAGGAAAAGGTTAAATCTTGTTACAAATGAAGCTTGAAAAGTTTTTCAACAAAGAAGAAAATGATTATAACAGAGCTAAATTCACATTTTTTTTTCTCCTCTTTCCTTCTCTAATGTCTCTTAAAAGATGTCTCTGGGTCTGGAGAAAGTTAGACCAGGAAAGCATTTAGTATGTAGTGTTAGCTTCCCCTCCTTGTGCAATCTGCAGTCACTGATAAGTAAACTTTGGAGAGGATGGAAAGTTGAGATGATGCACTGGACCTAGGTTAACATTCACATAAATAATAAATGAAGGCTACTTTAGGGTAGAGGAATAGTCATAGGAAATTAAAGGGCACCAGGTAGAGGAATAGTCATAGGAAATTAAAGGGCCCAATTATTTTAATGATCAAGAGGCTCAAAGCTCAGGAAATTTGGTGAATTTTGATTGTTAAAAAGGTTACATGACACTCTAATGGGAGTACATTTGTACCCAACTAGATGATTAAAGTATTCTGAAATTTTGCTGTAGAAGCTTAATGATGTATTATTTTAAGTTTTTTAGAAAAGAGTGCAAGTAGAATTAATAGGATGTGGAAGCAAAGACTTACAAAAACTCAGAGTTAGAAAGAATTCTGAAGTCAGTCCAATTTGCACCTAAATCATTAATCCTTTCCACAGAAATACCAACTAGAGATGCATAACTCAGTACCTCCTAAGGCTATACATCTGTTTTGAATGGTTTTGATTGCTGGAAAGTTTTCCCCTCCTCTCATCTTCAGTCAATATTTCTTTCTTTGGATGCTTCACTGACATGCCAGTCTTATACTTCTTAGGGTGGTAGAATTTGAAGTTGGAAGGAACTTCATAGTGCCTTGTCATATGGAGGGAGAAACTGAGACTGAAAGAGGTTAGATTATTTTCTCAAGGTCATTTAAATAATAATGGTAGAGATAGGATTTGAATCCATGCCCTCCAGTCTACCTATTAGATTCTACTGTATCTTCCTTCTAGACTTTCTGCTAAGCCTGATATACATAAAGCATGATTTTTAGCACCTGTTATTATTGTTTATCCTTTGATCTCTAAGAGGATCATGACATTAGGGAAGTGATGACACAATATATAAAGGAAATGTATTTAAGTAAGGGAAGACTGTGCAACATTATTAACCTTATTTTCTCCTCCAGTCATCTGAATCCAGTGAACAGATATAGATCAGGACTGGAGATGGCCTCAGTACAATAGGAAACCTTGGCCTTTGTAAGCTAATATCCATAATGAGTCTCAAGTGTGCAGAGACTTTCATTAGAATAAATCAAATGTTTAGGAAACAAACTTAGCAAACCTTTCAGCCTTCAAACATTAATAGTAGATAAGAATTTGAACTACAAGTTTATGCTAATGGTTAATAATGAACAATTATCAATCCAAAGAGTTATTCTTTAAAATTTACTGATAACTAACATGCATAGTCACAAAGGTAATCAGAAGGGGGGAATATTATTAGTAATATTATGAGAACCATTGTATTACAATTAGTATTGCTCCCTGCCAGTGATCTCCCTGTAATGTGTTGTTCAGAATTGAAAGAATAGTGCAGACATAGTCAAGCCTAGGTAGAGTATGAGAGAACTATTACCTTTTTCTAAATAGTATTTTTCTATGAATTCTGCCTAATTTAGTTATTGCCTCATTATTTTATTGAATTATATTGAGTTTGTGGCCCACTGGGCAAGAAAACAAATCAAGTTGAAACAGCAAGATGACCTGAGGGATAGAGAGGATATATACCTAAGACAAGACAAACTATCATTGTTACAACTATTACTTTTTAAGCTAAGGTCTTGTTTTCAGCCATGTTAGCAAACACTTTCACTGAGGATGAGCATGACCTCAAGGTCAGCTATTGACTGATGGTCAATTCTTCAACTTGAAAAAGCAACAAACCAAGACCAAAATGGAGGGAGTGTTGATGCATGATCTTCTGTTGATAGATGCAGCCTCTGACGCTGAGATGCAACAAAGTATGGATTGATTTTCTGCTGTTTGTGCCAATTTGTTCTAACAATTAACACCAAGAAAACACAGGTGCTCCATCAGCCAGCACCACACCATCCATATGTGAAACCATTTATTACAGAAAATAGAGAAGTTTTGAATATTGTGGACAAATTCACTTATCTTGGCAGTGTCCTTTCCAGGGAGATTCACATTGACAATGAGGTTGAAACATGCATTACCAGCTCTAGCTCAGTATTTGGGAGACTCTGAAAAAAATATGGGAGAGAAGAGGTATTACATTGACCTTATTGCTGTATAACTGAGAAACCTGGACAGTCTACCAGCGCCATGTCAGGAAACTGAATTGCTTCTATTTAAGTCATCTTAGGAAGATTCTTAAGGTCACCTTGCAGGAGAAAATACCAGACACTGAGGTTCTTTCTTGAGTTAAACTGCCTAGCATTCCAACATTGCTACTGAGAGCACTTCTACATTGGGAAGGACATGTTATTAGAATGCTAGATGTATACTTGCCAAAGACTATTTTATGGAGAACTCACACAAGGCAAGTGCTCACAAGGGTGTCAGAAGAAGTGATACCAAGATTTCCTGAAGGTGTCTCTTAAGAACTTTATAAATGATTGTACAGCATGGGAGACACTGGCACAGGATCACCCAGCATGGTTTGCCCTCATCAGGGAAGGGGCTATACTCTGTTAGTAAGGCAGAATGAAGCAGTTCAAAGGAAACATGATATACATGAGTTTAGAATGCCCACTCCAGGTATTCACATGAAGTATTTGTGCCTGACCTATGGTAGAGCATTCTGAGCTCATATTGGTCTGATCCACCACAGTTGAACACTGCAATTTGTCTCAAACATAGTGATGTCATTTTAGTCTTCTTTGATAACAAAGGACAAAAACCAGCTATTAATCAGATCTTGATGAAGAAAGCCTAACACCAAACCCAAGTACACTGGGAATATCACTGCTCTTCCTCCCATTACTGACTTATGGTTCTGCCTTCTGTCCAGTCCTTATAGCCATAGTCTGAAAGCAACCTTAATAGTGATGAGGCCTGTCAACTTGTTTTATAGTCTAGTGATTTTACAGCCAAAAAAAGAAAGTTTTTATCTTTAGAATCCTTGGAACTATCAAATGGTTCAACACTAGAAACTAACATTAAAGACAGTTTATTTCTATTTATTTTTCTGCTGTACCCTAAAGACCATGGGACCTTTTCATCTAAATTGCACCTGAAAACTTAAATGATATGTATTGTCTCTCCCATTCAAATGTCAGCTTCTAGAGGACAGAAGCTATCTTTTTTTGAATTTTTCCCTATGTACTTTGCACAAAAAATGGTAAGCACAATAAATTTTCATTCATTTGTTCATCTGACCTGTAGACCTTTTTCATTTGTTCCTATCTAGCCATACTTCCCCCTACCTCTATCTTGTACTTGTGCAGATAAGTTTGAAACCATGTATGATTTTATATTTGTCCCTATTCTATCTCTTATTAGATTTGTCCCATTTTTCCATGTAACAACAACACATGACTACAAATGTATTACATACTCTAGCCTTTTCTAGCTGTTTAGATATTCTTAGATTCTGATTTTATTTTCCAAAATATTAATTATTTCTTTGATTTTGTTTAATCTATAGATTTGATGAATATGCTTTTAGTGCCCCAGAATAAATCATAGGCCAAGATGTGGAACAGACTAGGGACAAAGACATTTGGAATATTTCATTAGATATCTTCCTCTAGTTTGTCTTAGATATATGAATTAATATTTTAGGATCTAATCATTCAACTAATTGTCAACTTGCTTAAATGTACTGTCACCAAGTCCATTTCCCCCTTCTTGTTCACAAGTATATTACAAGAGATTCTGGTCAAATATTTTGATGAAATTCAATGTCTATGGTAGTTCCATGTTCTACTAGTATTGTAACCTCATCAGATGGGAAAATGAGGTTAGTCAGGTATGATTTCCATGGTTTCATTCTCTTATGTTTTTGTTCATGGGATGAATTATACTAATTTAAGCTTCATTTTTATGGGTATTTTTTATCTGAGCTAGCAATGTTGACATTTCTAAAAAACAGTGTAAAGGACTATTATTTCAATTTTATAAAAATGGCAATATTTGCATATTTTTGAGATCAGTGGTAATATGTATGGTTAAATCTTCATGATCAACATTGGTATCCTATGGTGTGGTTATATGTGAATGAATCTTCTTATTTGTCTAAGTACAACAAAGCCTATGGTTTCAGTATCAAAATGATAATAAATAGACTAGTAGTCATTTTAATAGCAATGAGCTTATGGAAGTTGCCTCTTACATGCTTGGAAAAAAATAGCAGCAATGCCAGTAAAGGAAATCTTTTCCATTTGTTTCTTAATGCATGAATATTTGAATGGTCGCCAAGCCCACTTTGTTTACAGGAGTTTAAAAACAGCTTCTGTAGCTTATATGGAATTGATTATTTGAAAGAACATTAATAATGTGACAGAAAGAATTTCCAGGTTATCTAGGGGATTCATTTGTTAAAGCTGTAGTCAAGACAAAGAGAAATTTCTTTGCCCTTTAAAGTATTTGTCTGAGTCATTCTGGGAAGTTCTATTTCAAAGATAGCCCTTAATATATGGAAATACAGACTTTCCTTAGAAAACCTAATCTTTGCACTTATGTCTTAATCCCTCCAAGCATAGCAAATCTATATTGAACCAGAACCTCCTAGTGTAGAAATCACTACTTGATGAGCAGGAAGCTATCTTTGGAAACTTAAATGCAAAACTACAATAGGGTGACCTAAAAGAGTTAATGCAACTACCAGTGTTGCTGAAGCATAGAAAAAAGGCTGGCTTAATGTTGTTGAATCTATAGTTCTCTTTTACTTTACTCTCAAAGGATGCATTGACTCTTTTCCAAAGCTAATGTTTCCATTTGTGTTTCTTTTTATTCTGATTTCTTTAGCAATTGGGCTTATCTCTCAAAATCTCAGTCTCATTTTATAGAAAAAAAAATGTTCAGGTCTCCCATACATTAAAAAACAGATGAACAAAACAAAAAAATGAAAATTTTCTTAACCTCAACATTTCCTTAGGCTATCATTCTATCTATGTCTTCTTCCCATTCATTCTGTTCTCTTCTTTTTTTCCTTCTACCTGTCTAACCACTTCAGAGCCTACTTTAATGTCTCATCTTCATCCTCCCACCCATTATATGGACATCCTTCTAGTATTTGTTTTCATTCTTCTTTGCTTGTTTATGTTCTGTATTTGTAATCTAATTTAATTCTATTCATTCATTTATTACCCCTATGCAGATGACTTTCAATATAAAAATCTTGCTTTTTATTTGTAAAAAATATTTCTTTAGGGGCAGCTAGGTGGCACAGTGGATAGAGCACTGGCCCTGGAGTTAGGAGTACCTGAGTTCAAATCTGCCCTCAGACACTTAATAATTACCTAGCTGTGTGGCCTTGGGCAAGGCACTTAACCACATTGCCTTGCAAAAAAAAAAAAAACTAAAAAAATATATATCTTTAGAAAATATGAAGACTTTTAATGAAGTATTAATGAGTGTAAACTTGTTTTAACCCTAACAGTCCAAGAATCCAAGGAATGCTGCTGAGCATGAATGAGTTTTTCCCCCATTCCCATTAATCATCAGAATAAATAAAGTCTATTTTTCTTATAGATTAAGTATATATTTTGGTCATGATATGGAAGAGAATTCCAAGAAATTCAACTTTTTACATCACTTGAATGCCAAGTGAGAGGAAAATGAATTGGTTGGTATCATCTCTCTTCCTGCTCAAAAAAATTTTCTTTATCCTTTTCTAAAGTACTTAGTGTAGGTGACTTTCCTTTGGCTCATGATTTGCCTCAAACTGTTTTTTTTTCCAGCCTCTTAGAGTTTAAGGAAGGATTCTTACCTTTCTTCACCTTCAAATTATCCTTTATCTTTAATTTTTCCTTCTTCCTTCTCTCCTTTCCTTTCCTTTCTCTTTCCTTATCTCCCCTCCCTCCCTCCCTCCTTCCTTCCTTCCTTCCTTCCTTCCTCCCTCCCTCCCTCCCTCCCTCCCTCCCTCCCTCCCTTCCTTCCTTCCTTCCTTCCTTCCTTCCTTCCTTCCTTCCTTCCTTCCTTCCTTCCTTCCTTCCTTCCTTCCCTCCTTATCTCCTCACTATTCTGACTTACCAAATCCCAAATATACATTGTGGAAGAGAAGAAGGGAATTATGTAAACCTTACTTTCTTTTTTCTTTATATAATAAATTCAAAGTGTAACAAAGAATAAATCAGATAGGATTAAGGAAACATTGAACAGAGGGAGAGAGAGCAGTGTCCTGAGAACATTCCCTCAATATCTAGAAAGTGATCAAATGCTGCACAGATGCAAGGAATGAGGATTGAGGGAAAAAATAGATCAGATCACTAATAGATCAGTTGTGACTTTTAATTGAGGTAAGAAAGTGAGAAAAAAAGAAGTAACAGCACCAAGTTAACTTTTTAAAAATAATTTTTCCTGGGCAGAGAAGAGTCAGATGGCAAAATCAAGTGAGTGTTTTTTGAGCATGGAGAAGATTTTGGCATGTTTGTAGGCAACAGGAAAGGAGTCAGTAGCTGGGTAAAGACTGAAAATTGAAAAGTGGAGTTGATACTGTCAAAAATGGGATCAGTGGTGTATGTAGGGGGCTTGGCTTTAGCAAGAAGAACCACCTTATCATCATGCACTGGAGTGAAGAAAGAGACAGCAAAGAATATGTCTGAAGGATATGAGATGAGAAGGAAAAAAAAGGAAGTTCACAGAGTGACTTTATTTAAAGAATAAGGTGAGGGTATGAGAGGGTATGGAGAGGGAAAGTTGTGATATAAAAGGCTTAGAGAGATAAGAAGGTTTGGAATAGCCTTTGAGGTTAGGGGATAGAGATTATGGAGGTTTAGGAGCATGTCCCTGCTTCTTAGAGGATTCATTTGATATTAAGTCACATACATTTGGAGTAGACTCAATCAGTATATTTTTAAAATTTTCTTTTAGCTCTGTTGATTAGCACATGAATGGTGTCAAAGGCACGTGGTAGAGATAATCCAGATTTAGAGTTTGACAAGGTGTGAATGATAATAGAATAAGTGGTTTGAGAGTTAAAGTTGAACTGGTCCAATAAAGAATTTTTCCAGTGCAAGCATGATAACCCCGGAAAGTGTTAAGGGATGAAAGGACTGGAGATCCTAGTGAGGATAATAAACAGTGTTAGGTATCACAAGGCACAGAAAAACATCGAATAATAATAAGATTATTACCAGATAAAAGAATATCAGACTTTGTAAAAATGGAAGTGGAACATATGGGTTATGTCAAATGATGTCAAAATCAAAAGTCTGAACATTTCTGTGTGACTGATATGTCTTGAAGGAGTAGGCATAGAAATTTAGTAGACTGAAGAATTGAATTTGAGGGAAAACAAACATATATACTTACATACATACAAACACACACACACACACACACACACACACATATATATAAATGTATATTTGTTCTTCTTTAATAGGAGATAGGAAATGAGGCTGGGAGAAAGACAATGAACCAGGTACTAGGAGTACACTGAAGAAATGGGAAAATGAGCTGGGATTTGGGGGATAATAGCCAAAAGAATGGGTGATTAATTTCATTATCCTGAACCTAAAAGAAGAGATTGCTGAGTATTGGTGGTCGAATGTGAATTTGGTGTTGTCAATGAGGAGCAAAGAATATTCTGAATATAAAGGATTTCAGGCACAATGATGGGGTGGAGCAATTTGCCAAAGGTGAAATGGGTATCTGAGTCCAGATAATTTTTACTCCAAATCCAGAATTAGTTCTACTATGCAAAATATTTCCTTAAATTAATTTTGTTATATTATAAAATTTCATTCTAATTTTGATTCTTTTTTGTGCCTTTTCTCTTCCTTTTGTTCTTTTCTTAGTTTTAGCTCTTTGCTTTCCCCCCTCCTTTCGTCTTGAAGATGACTTTTATGAATGATCTAGTTCTGATGTTCAGTTCATACTGTGCTCTTTAGAAAGCTTAGATTTATGTGTGGTTCCTATCCCCACTTGTTCCCCACCCTTTTTCCTGGTGAAAGTGGATATTTCAAAAGCTTTGGAAGCTAAGAATCTTCAGATGAATCACCTTGTTTACAAGAAGAGTCTAGCAGTAGCTGACTGCTAATAATAATAATAACCCATTTGCTTTATTAGCAAGGAGCATATATTTAAGCTGCTTGAAGAGGATGCTGAGATGACAAGTATTTTTAATAGGAGCCATGGAGTGAGGAGCATAGAATAGACCGTAATACCATAAGAGGAGATGCTTTGAAGGCAAACAAGTTTTTGATATAAGCTAAAAGGTTTGCCATTTTTAATTATTAACCACTTGAATTGCTATTCAAGTGAATTAAATCTGCTAGCATAATAGAGCTGCCAAAAATTATTAAAAACTCAATGAAATCAGGATTTACATTGCCAGAAAAATTCTCTTAACCACTGCCTACTGCAAATCCTTCATTTTAAATGTCAAAATATTTGAACAGAGCAAGTGCAAAATCACAGATGAAAGAATTTTTACTGAAAAAGGAGCCAAATCACAATTTATGACTATTCTAAGCAGTTAAAAAATCAAATAGAACAAAGACAATGCAGACTGATCTCTCTTAACAACTCCAATGCTGTCATTTTTTTTTTTCATAAGGAAAGCATGGAAATTTTATTGGAAACTTACTCAAGAGCGGCAAAACCAGATCATTTTTAATAGCTTTCAGAAGTCACAGAGTCTTTGGAACAAAATAAAACGAAGTGGTTTTTCTCTTTAGTTGTACATCTGAAACCCAGAGGTGTAAGATGAGATGAAACTTATTCCAATCTAATGAAGATTTTATGAAGGTTATTACTTACTTTTTATTTTTTGAAACAAGTAAGTAAAGTTTAAAGTTGTTATGACAAATTAGGCAATGTTTATGGGAAATATTCTTCAGTTAAGGTCATAGAATGTTAGAGAGAGAGAGAGAGAGAGAGAGAGAGAGAGAGAGAGAGAGAGAGAGAGAGAGAGAGAGAGAGAGAGTAGTTCAGGGATTAGAATAGATAATCCCTTCATTTCACAGGTGGAGAATTTAGAAAGTTTTGATTTCCCCTCCCCCACCCCACCACCCCTGAAACAGATTTTTTGGAATAGAAGGGTTTCAAAGTAGTTTATTTTAGACACTTAATATATACAAAATTGAGACTTACCACCAATTCTGACTTTTCTCAACTTTTTCTTGTTTGATGCAGAATGCAAACTCTTAGGGTTCAGGGATGATTTCTTTTTGCCTTTGTATCCCCTTTGTCCAGTGTAGTATCCAGTACATAATAGAAAATGATGCAAATAACAACAAAAATGCAACTGAATTATGTATTATTATAAAAACACACACATAAGTACAGTTTACTTTAAAATATAAGATGCAAATTTTTGCATACAGCTTGATTCTTAAAGGTACGTCAAATATTTAGCATTTTACTTTCAAAACTGTCTTGCCTGGATGTATTTTCCCTCTAAACGTCTTTCTAAACTCTTCAATCCATTAAAAATGTTTCATTGATTCATCAGTGCTATTTCTTTCTTTTGTTACATTTTTGGTATCCTATCACCAACTATACTTTTTATCTTAATTTCCTCACCTCCTCAAAAGAAATCCTCTCTTAATAATTAATCTAGTCAAGCAAAACCAAATATACATATTGTACAAATATCCAAATATAGTTTTAATGCTGCATTTGTATTCTCTTATCTTTCCATCAGAAGGTAGCAAGTATGGTTTCATATCAGAATTCTGATTTATCAGTACTTGGTGAGAGTTTCTCAGTCTTTCAAAGTTGGTTTTCTTTTCACCATTATATAAATTGTTCTCTTGATTCTGTCCATTTTCTTTAATTATCAGTTCATGCAAATTTTCTCATGTTTCTTTGAATTTTATATATAGCATTGATATTATTTCTTTGTATATAGTAGCTTTAAAATGATATCTTTTCTGTTTTATTTAACATTTCTAATTTTGCTGTTGTCTTATGCCAGAAAATGGCTACCCCACTAATCTTTTGAGTTTACCCTAAACTTTGCTTCATCCCCCATTTTAACTACTTATGAGTCTTCGTGTTTTAAGTGTATTTCTTTTTAACAACCTATTGCTGAATTTTTCTTTTTAATTTTTCTTTAATTCTACCACCCTCCTCTACTTTATGAATGTGTTCAATACAATCATTTTCATGGGTATGATTTTCTTCTTATCCTCATCCTTTCCCCTATTTTGTTTCTCTTTCCTCTTTACAAAGAAGGTAGTAAAAGTGGAAAAAAAATACTTATGATCTTTTTCTATCTCTCTGTACCTCTTCTCCCTTTCCACCTCCCTGAATTTCATTATTGAACCTTCCAATTTTGATTTTTAAAATCCCCATGTAACAATCCAATTTCTGAAGCATAAGTATGTTTTCCTTGTTACTATTCCCTACCTGGATTTACTACACCTCTTAAATTATCCCCTCCCTTCTTGATGTACTTTCCCTTATTTCCTTGTTGGTTTATTGTTTTTCTGTACTAACTCAGTTTGTGTGTGTGTTTGTGTGTGTGTGTGTGTGTGTGTGTGTATGTGTGTTCAATTCTATTTTGTCTGTTTGAAATGAATGAGAATCATCTGATACTCACTTCCACTAAAATAGTAGGTTCTATCAATTCTTTATCATTTCTTGTGTATTCACTTTCTCTTTACTCCTTTTTCCTCTCTTCAGATTACTATAACAAATCTGCACACCTACTCAGACAATCCTGCTTTATTTGACTTTGTGACTTCTGTGGCCTTTGAAGACTTTAGAATTCTGGAGGGACTCTTGTCTCTTCTATTATTTAAAGGTAAACACTGCATCATCATTTAATCCCTTCCAATAGTCATTTTCCCCCATGAGGCTATGCTTGTATTTGTGCATTTAAATGTTTCTCCATTTTTAAAAGCATATTTTGACTCATAATATTTCTTCATAGTATTTGGTGTTATCTTTTATTTATATTTCTAGCCTCATTTCCTGATTTAGAACTTTGTGCTTAGGTCAAACTCTGTCTTTTCTTGCTATCTTGGATTTTGTGGACATGCCCTATGGACCCTGATCTAATTTCACAGTCCTCTATTAATGACTTCCACTTCCTTTGATGTATGTGTAGTCAAAGTAGTCCTATGCTAACAATGAAAGTGATGTTCCTCATCCTTCTGAAATTTCCCTGTTTGAATACTCTGGGTTTCCTTTCTCCCATCATTGTTTTGTATCAGAGTGCTATAGGCTTCAGGCATTCTCAGAACATCTCTAGATATAATACTGTCATGGTTTATTTACCTGTGCTTGGTCTGGCTTACCTGATGGAAGCACTTCCCCAGTGTTCTCAAAATAGGATTCTACATATACATACATATGCATATATATATATGTATATATATATATATATATATATGATGGATGGAAAGGATATTCTTGTTTCTCTTTGAATTTCATCATCATCATTATTTGATTTGGTTTTATTTCTAGATCTTTGCTAGGGAACATATGGGGGACCTGGATTTTTTGACTTTTGACTTTGGATTCAGGAGGAGGGGAAATCAAATCTAACTTCAGACACTTGACTAGAATACTAGTTAGTGGGCAAATCGCTTAACCCTGTTTGCCTTGCATCCAGGATCATCTCCAGTTGAGCTGATTCTATTTGGTTGCTGGATCCAGGTGAATTTGGAGGAGAGAGTTTGAAAATATAGCACCCCCCTCACTCAAATCCAATTTATGTGCTTGTCTGATGTTATGGCCTTCAAGAATGAAGCACAGATATCATCACCATCATCATCATCATCATCATCATCATCATCATCATCATCATCATCATCATCATTATCATGCCACCACTCAACAGAAAGTCTTATGTTGTGATTTTTAGGAATTCTCAACTGATGGTGAAAAATCCAAAGTTTGCCAAATAAATCAGCTGACTTTAATTTTTAAGTTGATTCTCTATTAAGCGAGAAAAGTAGTACTATATAGAACAAGTCATTCATTCAATTAGGGGCTTATTATTGTGGGGATTATGAGGGGCAGTGGATAGCATAGTAGATGCAGCACTAGATTAGGACGGCTGAAATTCAAATCTAGCTTGAGATACTTTCTAGCTATGTGATCCTAGACAAGTTATATGCCCTCAGTTTTCTCATCTTTAGAATTGAGATAATAACAGCACCTATCTCCCTGGTTGTTGTGAGGATAAAATGAGATAATATATTTAAAGTGCTTTCCATGAACTTTTTTGATATTTCAAGGATCTTCATGGAACAACAAAACTATCCATCAACTATCACTCTTGTTACCAAATTATTATTTTTCTGTTCACTCATTTATCTGGTGGGTCTTCATCCCTCAAGTTCCTCTCCCTTCTTCAATGCATCCTCTATTCATTCTCTAAAGTGATTTTCTAAAAGTACAGGTCCACTCATGTCACCTCCCCCAACTCAATAAATTCAACAAACTCAACAAACTCTTTTGTCTTCAGCATCAATTACAAGTTTCTGTTTGATATCCAATGCTCATCATAACCTAGCTCCCACCTACCTTTCTATTCTTCTTATACTTTAATCCATAATATAGTCTGTTCAGTTGAGTAATAGGGGACTCTGCTGGAACTCTCTCCCTCTCTCACTCTGACTACTAGTCCTCTTAATTCCATTGCCTTCCCTCGGTTAATTATTTTCTATTGATTTCATATATAGCATGATTTGTATAAATTTGTTTGAACATTATCTCTCCCATTATAGTATAAGTTCCTTGAGGGTCGGGACTATCTTTTACCTCTTTTGTATTCCTAGTGCTTTGCATAACATCTGACACAAAAAAGACATTTAATAAATATGTATTGTTGATTTCTGTTTTGATGACATCCTTTTCTCTTGGAGAACTCATTAATAATGTATGGTAGCTTGTTAGCTTTACCATTTGACTTTTCATTGCTCTTAAATGATCCTCAACTTCATCTCTTCAAAGATGATGATATTTCAGGATTCATAGTCATGCAAGATCATTAGAAGACATTCTTCTTCATGCAAATTGTAGGGATAAGTCTTGGGGTTCCAAAGAAAATTCAACCTACTCCCCTTTTCACCTTCAGTTCTGGTTTCATTTCATTGTTGATATAAATATGTGATCAAGTGTTGGATTGTATGGTATGTTCTATAGCATTTTTGAAATAATGGAAAGATCATGAGATTTGTCAGGGAAGATACAAGACTCAATTTGGGGTATTGTGGATCATATATGAAGAATTTGGATTGACTGAGAAGAAGTGATGGTCCAAAATCTTGGCTTATTTCCCTCTCTCATAGCCCACTTTCTGTGGTTTCAGTACTATTCAGTTCATTGCACAGAAGATATACAGTAGAAGGAAAAAAGGAATCTCAAACCAAATCAATCCTTGTGTAATGGGGAGAGCAATGGGTTTGAATCGCATCAATATTGTCTAACACCGTTACTCCCTTAAGTCTCAACTTTCTCAAAATAAGGATAATACTAATACAGCTACTATCTCAATATTAATTATGAAGAAACCTGAAAATATCAAATAATTTGAGCTTTTTTTCATTCTCTATTAGGACATTCAGTACAAAGTTTTCACAAAAAAGTCTTAAAACAATTCATGGAACTAAATTTAATGGATCACATATGGATTTTCAAAGAATATTATATCCCTGCAATGAATTCCATGCATAGTCAAAACATATTTCAGATCATACAAAATGAATATTCACCAATATATTTTATGTGGATTTTTTTTCCTGATGAAAGTTTTGATGAGGTTTCTATAGTAGTTGATAATAACTAGTACAATACTGGGAAGTAGGTGTGATTATTTCTAACTTTTCAGATGGAGAAACTGAGATTGGGAGAGGTTAAGTTATTGTTTGCTAAGAAAGACTCTGGGGTAGAATTTGAACTCAAATCTTGCTGATTCTAGGTCTTGAATTCTTGCCACTGCTCCATCTAACTGCCTTTTAATAAAAACGTTTGTATAGTACTTAAATATTTGTAAAATGCTTTTTTAAAAAAATCATAGCCATTTCATGAACCAGGTTATATCAGTAATATTGTTCTCATTTTACATATAAGTAAATGGAGGGAAAGAGACTCAAAGAATCTGAGGCAGGATTTGAAGTGATTTTATTGACTCCAAATCTAACATTCTATCCATGGCTCCATTCATGAGCTTTTTTGATATTTCAAGGATTTTCATGGAACAACAAAACTATCCATCAGCTATCTTTTAGTGTTTTTACCAAATTATTATTTTTCTGATCACTCATTCATGTGGTGGGTTTACAGTGATACATAAAGGCAACATTCATATAGTACTTCAATGTTCACAAAATACTTTTTATTTTTAACCACAGAAGTTTAATGAGCCATATATAATAAGTTGTTGTTCAATCATGTCCAGCTCCTCATATCTCCATTTTTGGGGTTGTTTAGAACAAAGATCATGGAGTGGTTTGCCATTTTCTTCTCCAGCTCATTTTATAGATGAAACTGAGGCAAACAGGGGTTAGTGACTTGCCCAGGGTCACACAGTTAGTAAGTGTCTGAGGCTGGATGTGAACTCAGAAAGATGAGTCTCCCTGTCTCCAGACTCAGGACTCTCTCTATTGCTCTACCTAGCTGCTTCATAAATAGCTTTTTAAAAATAAGTAAAGATTTCAGTGAAAAATGCAATATATGCACAAGTTAGGATTAGGATCTGGGCTTCCTGATCCCAGGCCCAGCCCTCTTTATCCTGTATCACACTGCTTCTCTCATTGGTGAAATGTTAGAAGGATTAGTATTTGATCTACAGCTTGTGTTCAGACCTTGCCACTTACATTTTTGGATCTGTTCCACAGAGATAATTTAGCCAGGGAAAGTGCTGTTTGGTCGTTTGGGCTGCACAGAACTCGGCTTTTAAGAAAAGGATCAGAATGCCAAAAGCTTTTCTTTCTGGTGTATGTTAATATCATCCAACAGATGTCAAAATGCAACAGGTGCAATACCTGCTCTGTGTTTCAAACATTTGGAAAGTAACTATAAATCTCTGGAAAGCTAGATCACCTGATGGAAAGACCTAGTCTTTAAGCCAGAAAAGGAAATATAAAAGTTAAAATAGGACCAAGTCTGGAGAAGGGAGAAGCATGGCATATTTTTATTAGTAAATTAGATAACTATGTATTTTATTTTTAGCCCATTCTTTACTAAACTCTCCAGCTATGATGATCTGTGGCACATTTATAAACCCCTGTGGGCTTCATGGTGGGGGGGAAAACTGACTCCTACTGTTAAGAGTAAAAAAGTGAGATAAACTCACTAGGAATTTTTAGTATAACATAGCCTGTATAATTTAATATGTTGTTTTCTTATAAATGAAGAAAACAAAATTCAGACTTCAGCATTCAATTAATAAGTTTTAATGAAAGGGTTCATATTTATACCTATCCATAAATTGTTTACTATACTATACTTTTAGATAGCACTACGTGTTTGGCTCTGAGCATGCCACTTAACCTCTGTGGATCTCAATTTATCTGTAAAATAAGGAGATAGAGTCAGATGATTCCTAAGGTTATTTTCACTTCTAAATCCTATGACCCTCTGTCTCAAAATATTTGAGATAAATTTTTTAGGTTCACTAACACTTAACCTTGGGGTTCAAAGCATGATGTTAAAACACCCAATCTTTATCTTTCCAAAGGAAGATACTGAGTTGTTTTCTTGAACCAGGGTAGGAGGATCTTCAAAAAATAGTTTGTATTTTCCTTATGGTATTTTTTTGGAAAGAGTTATAATTAGTTGATTAGTTTCCATCATGACTTATCAGTGCTATGCAGAGTACACTTGAGTCAGTACATTCCTGACATCCTTTAAAGATTTGTCTCTCAAAGGAAAAACAAAATTAGTATCTATGTGAACAACCAAATAAATAACAGCCTGGGGAGATAAACATTTCATATTACATTCAATTTACCTTTTAAATCATATTTAATAAGGAACATCAGGAAATTAGATACTTATGCTGGGGGCATGATTCTCCTCTTCCTAAAACATCAATACTTCATAATTTCATTCCATTGCTTGAGGCTAAAGCAGTAAGACATCCTACAGGAGAGACAGGAGGTTGAATGTGATGGGCAAATTAAATCATCACCACCTCCCCTTTATACTTCCATAAAAAAGGCTCAAGACCTTGAATCCAAGAGACCTAGGAACCGCAGTTTCCTTTTGCTCCACTGATCCTGTTTTGAACTCAGCACTTTCAACCATCATCCAGGGGAACAAAATCTATGAAAAGGAAATTATCAATCCTATAAAATGCTGATCATCTACTACCAACATGGAAGACAAGTTAGCCTAAATCTAATTGAAATAGCAAAGCTTTTTGAGGCAACAACAGGAAGCAGGATATGCCAGACAATTAAAAGCCTACCACCATCTTGACCATTATTTCTCCTTAGTCTTTTTTTTAAATTTATTTTTTATTCTCATTTTGTACAAATGTTTTTCTTTACATTAATAAAATATACTTGTTTACAAGTAAACAAAATACCCCTCCCCCATGAATATAGATAGACTTGCTTGGACAAAAAGTAAAGGGGGGAGAAAAAAATTAAAATAAAAAAATAATAGTAATAACTGTAGGTATGGCCAGGTGGTGCAATGGACGAAACACCAGCCCTGGAGCCAGGAGCACCCGAGTCCATATCCAGCCTCGTAAACCCAACAATCACCCAGCCATATGACATGCAAGCCACCCGATCCCCACTGCCCTGCAAAAACCAAAAAGAAGAAAAAAAAGACCCAAAATAAAATAAAATAGTAATAATAGTAGGGGTGGCTGGGTGGCAGACAGAGCATTGGCCCTTGAGCCAGGAGCACCTGGGTCCGAATCTGGCCCCAGACACCCAATGATCACCCTGCTATGTGGCCCCAGCCAGGCCACCAGGCCCCACTTGCCCTGCACCCTTCCCCAAATAATAATAACAAAAAATGTGTTTCAGTCTTTGTTCCAACACCATCAATTCTGTCGGTGAGTGGATCACTTTCTTTATGATAAGTCCATCACAAAAGTTACTTCCATATTTTTCCAATGTTGCCATTGCTGATCGCAACTCCCTCCTTTCTTATTTCTCCACTACCATGTACTATATTTTCTCTCTCCTTTCACTCTGACTTTGCTGTAGGGTCGCTGAGTGGTGCAGCAGACAGATCCCTGGTCCTGGGGCCAAGAAGCCCTGAGCCCCCATACCACCCCTTAGGCCCAGAATTCACCTGGCCCTATGGTCCTGGGCAGGCCATCCAATCCCAGCCCCTTGCAAGAAGTAAAAAAAGAAAATGTGTTGTATCTGACCACTGTGCCCCCATGGTCCATCCTCTCCTCCTTTATTCACATCCCCACCCCTTCCCCCTGCTCCCCCCCTCCTTCTTACTCTAGTTGTCTATACCCCATTGAGTATATTTGCTGTTTCCTCTCCTAGCCATCTCTGATGAGAGCAAAGGTTCCCTCATTCCCCCTTGCCTCCCCCCCTTCCATATCATTGCAATAGCTCATTGTAATAAAAAAAAATCTTATTATGTGAAATAGCTTGGACTATTCCCCCTCTCCTTTTACTTTCTCCCATTCCATTTCCCTTTTTTTCTTATTGACTCCATTTTTACACCATATTTTATCTTTGAATTCAGCTTTCTCCTATTCTTCAACTATAAAAGCTCCCTCTACCTGCTTTATTAACTGAGATGGTTCATATGAATATTATCAGTACCATTTTTCTATACATGCAGTTCATCCTCATTAAGTCCCTCATATTTCCCCCCTCTCCTCCAATCTCCATGCTTCACCTGAGTCCTGTATCTGAAGATCAAACCTTCTGTTCAGCTCTGGCCATTCCATAAGGAACCTTTGAAATTCCCTTGGTTCATTGAAAGTCCATCTTTTTCCCTGGAAGAGGACATTCAGCCTTGCTGGGTAGTTCATTCTTGGCTGCATTCTAAGCTCTTTTGCCTTCCGGTATATTGTATTCCAAGCCCTACGAGCTTCCAATGTAGCTGCTGCTAAGTCCTGTGTGATCCTGACTGCAGCTCCACGATATTTGAACTGTGTTCTTCTGGATGCTTGTAATATTTTCTCTTTGACTTGGGAGTTCTGGAACTTGGCTATAATATTCCTGGGGGTTGGTTTTTTGGGATCTCTTTCTTGGGGGGATCAGTGGATTCTCTCCATTTCTATTTTGCCCTCTGCTTCTAGAATATCAGGGCAATTGTCCTGTAGTAATTCTTTGAAAATGATGTCAAGGCTCTTTTCCTGCTCTTGACTTTCAGGTATTCCAATGATTTTTAAATCATCTTTCCTAAGTCTGTTTTCCATATCAGTTGTTTTTTCAATGAGATATTTCACATTTTCTTCTAATTTTTCATTTTTTTGGTTTTGAAGTATTGATTCCTGATTTCTGGTAAATTCATCAATCTCCCTGAATTCTATTCTTTGTCTGAAGGATTTATTCTCCTCAGAGAGTTTTCTTATCTCTTTTCCCGTCTGACCAATTTTGCTTTTTAAAGCATTCTTCTCCTCAATAACTTTTTGAACTGTTTTATCCATTTGACCTAAGCTGTTTTTTAACATGCTGTTTTCTTCAGCATTTTTTTGGATTTCCTTGACTAAGCTGCTGACTTCATTTTCATGTTTTTCCTGCATCTCTCTCCTTTCTTTTCCCAGTTTTTCTTCTAACTCCCTCATTTGATTTTCAAAGTCTTTTTTGAGCTCTATCATAGCCTGAGCCCAATTTCTGTTTTTCTTGGACTCTTTAGATGCAGGAGCTTGTGCCTCCTCATCTTCAGACTGAGTATTTTGATTCTTCTTGGGCTCATTTGCAAAATATTTCTCAATGGTCTTCCTCTTGTTTCTTTGTTCATTTTCCCAGCCTAAGCCTGTTTTTTGGGGGTGCTTCCTGAGCTTTTGGGACACTCCCACAAGGGTCTCAGTGTGTGAGGTTCTGTCCTCCCTCCCGGTCTGTGAATGACCATAAGTGCCCCCCTCTGCCACGGGGCTGAGGTGGGGGGCCCTGTTGTTCTATGGGGGGGGCCTAGACTGCAATCAGGATCTGAATGTGGTTAGAGCTCCAGAGTCCTGTTCCAGGGGCAGAGGACAGAGCTCTGCAGTATCTCTTCACTCCCCTCCCTCAGCTCAATGGGCTCATTCTCTGGGGGCTCCTGCTTACCGGCTCCACCTGCTTCTGTTTCCGGGTCTAGGCTGCTGAAAGACCAGGCTGCTGGCTGTGTGCCCTGAGGGCTGGGCTCCACGTGCTTGCTGTGGCAGAGGTCCCCCCGCTGTTCCCCCACTTTGTACCGGTGCTCCCCGGGGTGCAGCTCAGGAGACTTCCCCGCTGCTGTGAGCTGAGGCTCCCAGCACCCTGGGGCTGCCTCCGGGAGGCTGAAGTTCTTTGGCTCTGGTGGGCCACCCCTCTGGCAGGCCGCCCCTCCGGCCCCGGGGAGCAGAGCCTTTCTGCTCTTTTCCAGGTTACCTTGAGTAGGAGAACTGCCTCACTGGGTCCCTTTGTGGGTTCTGTCTCTCGAAAGTTTAGTTAGAGTCCTTAGTTTATGAGTTTTTATCAGAGAGCTCCTAAGACTCGATCCCTTCATGTCGCCATCTTGGCTCCCCTCCTTAGTCTTTAGGGAAAACAGTCCCAACTACAGACCCATGGGAATAGTAATGCCTCACAGACATCTGTCTTGCTTCCAATATAGGTTCCCAAATCACCTGCCAACTGCTTCTGCCAGTACTGAAGCTACTGAAGATCCAAGAGGGGAAATACTCTCATAACCAAAGTCTTTGGTGCTGGCAATGGTTTAGCCTAGAAATGCATATGATTCTTTTGGAAGAAATAATGCTGAAGAATATAATGCTTTGCCACTGTGCCCTAACAACTATAAAACCTTTCTGTTTCATTTACAACTGATACCTCCTTAAGTTTTCTCCCCTTATAAAAATGTTAAATTACTCGAGAGAAGGGACAATCTTAATTTCCCCACCCCCAATTTATTCAATTTTCTATTTTCTATTTCTATTTTATTTCTATTCTCCAGCTAATATTTACAATTCAAATTTTCATCTCATTTTTCTGTCTTATTCTCAAGTACTTAGCATAACCCTTTGTGCATATGGTATTTAATAATGCTTTTTCATTCATTCACTCATTCATCCATTCATTGAAGGTTAGTGGTATATTTTAGAATCACAATATTATAGAATCTAGTGTTGGAAGAGATCTCGGAGGTCCTGTAGAACAACACACCAAGTAAGATCTATATACTCCCCAGCAAATTGTCATCTAGCCTCTGCTTGAAGACCTACAAAGCTGGATAACTGCCATCTTCAGAGTCAATCTTCTTCATTTTTGAACAATCCTAGGAAGTTCTTCCTTATATTGAGTTGAAATTTTTTTCCTTATATGTACAATAAGTGCATTTTTATAACCTAAGTCTGCACAAAGAAACAACCAGAAGTCTATAGGCACTAGTAAAGAAGTCTAGAAAGAAAAGTTTGGCCAAGGTGAGGAGCTCAGTTGAAGTAAATCTTTCATCTCTTGATCAAGGAGTGAGCTCATGGGAGTTTTCCATCTCTTGTACTAGGAGTGAGCGCAGGAAAGTCTAGAGCCTGAAGCTATATACTGGGAACTTGTACCCAGTTGTCCCAATTCTACATTATGGGTCAAAGAAAATAAATTTAATACCCTTTCCACCCTCTCCAAATATTTGAAGGAAATGGCAAAATTTATGGACTGCAGAATTTTCATTAATAATTATACATATGTAGGAAATAAGTGACAAAATCAAGATATAAACTCAACGACCAATTTAAATGTCTCCTTCCTCTGTCTCACTAGTATGTTTTCCCTATGTCCATTGCTGTCTGTCTTATTTTTGTGGTTGTCTAGTTGTTTTTCAGTTGTGTTTGATTCTTTATGACCACTCCCATTTGGGGTTTCTTAGCAAAGATACAGGAGTGATTTTCCATTTCTTTCTCTAGATCATTTTGCAGATAAAGAAATAGAGGCAAAAAGGGTTAAGTGACTTGCTCAGGGATACCCAAGCTAGTGACTGAGATTTAAATTGAATTCAGGAAGATGAGACTTCTTGACTCCAGATCCTGGCACTCTATCTACCAAATAACCTAGCTGCCTATTTTCCTCATTAAGTATCATGGTAAAGAAGTTTAGCTTTCCCTCTCATTATGTTCATCTTCTTTTTTTGGCTCTGGAATATCCCATCAATCAAGTGTCAATATTTTGGTTTTAATATCCATGAAGTGATAGGTATGGTTTGAATAGGGTGCTAGCTGCTCATGCAGAGGAAAAAGTGGATTAGAAGAGAAAGATCCTGAGGAAATGAAAGGAAAACAATGTGTTTATGAAAACATATTTCTGCCTGATCTTGGCTTCCAAGATTTATCATTATTTAGGTGCAATGCTTAACCCAGGGTTGGAAAAACATCTAGAACCTCATCAATTAACTTTTAACTTCTCATGATAACTTTATCTGACAGTGGAGATAGAGAATATTTCAGTTTTTAGATGTACCTCAGAAAATACCAAATAACTGCTATATTTAAAACATTTTTATGAGAAGACACATGGGAAACTTTAGGGAGTTCCTCAGTGGAAAGGAGTGAACTTGAGGGCAAAGGTATTCATTTGAATCATTTTATCACTGCATTTGGAAGGTGAAAAATAGCTTTTCTTTGTTTCAGGTCTCTTCATTATTGCTCAATTACTTTTCATTATTTTAGGGTTTTTTTTTTGCAAGGCAAATGGGGTTAAGTGGCTTGCCCAAGGCCACACAGCTAGGTAATTATGAAGTGTCTGAGACCGGATTTGAACCCAGGTACTCCTGACTCCAAGGCCGGTGCTTTATCCACTATGCCACCTAGCTGCCCCAACTTTTCATTATTTTAAATGAATTGAAATGGGTGTGTTATTAAAAGGATTCCACATACACAAATAAAACAAAACAAAAATTCCAACAAATCCCCATTTGTTTTCTAATGTTAGTAGAGCGGTGAATGGAGTGAGTGAAGGAGGAGAATAATAATTTTTAAGTGGTCCTCTCAAGAGTTTGAAAGAAAATTGAAGATGTCTCTCCTTCCTCTCCTTTTTAGTATTGTAAGTGCTACTTCTGTTCAGTTAGATGAGAAAAATACTGGAATGAATACTTTGATTTTCAGGCAAAAATTCTTAGGAACCTAAATCGTTTCTATGTCCTCTATCTACCTTAGAAAGGAATCACATCAAAATCCTTGTCTTGCTGGGAGAGTCAATGGAGTTCATATATTAATTTCATTTTTGAGCAGTCTTAGTTGGTATGACATGAATATTTTTGTTTCTTTTAAAGTTGCTAAAAATAAATAATTATGATAACTTCTAACCTTCATTTGATCCGATCCCTAACTTCTTCTTGGTGGAGATGGGGGGGGAGGAAACAATATGGAATCCACATAACTGCTGTCAGAGTTGGTGAGATGAAATATTTGCCCTATGTTTTGTGCTGCTACTATTATTATTGCTGTTATTGTTCAGTTGTTTCAATCATATCTAACTCTTCATGACTAACTTCCTTTGAGATTTTCTTGACCAACATACTGGAGTGGTTTGCCATTTCCTTATGCAGTTCATTTTAAAGATGAAGAAACTGAGGCAAAGAATAATGGTAATTTGCCCAAGGTCACACTGTTAGTATCTAAGGCTGGATTTGAAGTCAGGTCTTCCTAACTCTTGAATAGTGTCTCCCCTCCCCCCCACTGTGCACCTAACTATCCTATTGTTATTATACTGATAATACAATAAGGGGAATTATTTTCAAAACTTTTTTCTTCAATTATATTTTCAAATGGAATTTTTCAAGTTTTATTATCCAGAAATTAGGTTTTCCCTTTTCTTGCTTACAGTGCATTTTAAAAGATGATTGCAGATGTCTTTTCAGTGGGTTTTGGTTTGGCCTGCTGATTGATCCCTTTCTGCTCTATTTCCATTTAATGCTCAAAGAAATTCTTGTCCAATAGCTTATGTAACCAATTTATTATAAAACTCATCAGGTTTGATTCTTCTTTCCTCCTATTATGCCCCAAACATAAGAATCTCAATCTTTTCTCACACTATTTCCAAACAGAATCTTTTTCTGGGCATATTAAAATGTTTGAAATGTCAACCATATTTCTTGAAAATCGGGCTTTAAAAAATAATTTCTGTCACCTTATAATAAATCTTTCAAGATTGTGAATTTAATTAACTGTTAGAATTTTTCCCTTTTTTGTTCTGTTTTCTGACCTTTCTTCTGGGAACTGTGGCTAGGGGTGTTCCAATCATGTGGCCTGTTATGAAGCTTTTATTCTATTGCCTCAGTTTCCAGTTTGGCTGAGTTGGGCTTTGTTTTGGAGTGCTTCAGAGTGACTTTAAAATATTGGGAGTTCACTCAAGCCCCAAATGTGCTTAATCAAGCATTTTCCTCCTTTAATTTTTAAAAATATATGTAATTTGAGGAAAATGTAATCCATATGTTTTAAATTCATTTGTCCTCAAAAACAATTCATAGGAACATATCTCACTCTTTAAATAATGATTTACATTTTAAAAAATCTTTGCTGTGCATTATATCATTAGCCCCAATCAAGATACTCTACAGGGTCTTTGGAATTAGATGAATTGCATTCAGATCCTGACATAGCTTACTACTTATGTAACCTCCCTTAACTTTGGTCAACTTCAATTTCCACATTTGTAAGATAAGGAGATGTTTGATTATCCTCAAAGGTCTATATTTAGCTCCAAATATTTGCCTCCCCTTGATTATTCACTTAATTTATTTTTCCCCATCATGTCTTAGAGAATCTTTGAAGGGCTTTTTAAAAAATGAAGCAGTTAGAACCATCTATAGGTGAGATTATATTTATATATACATACATTCACATATAATACATGTATGCACACAGCTATAATAGTGTACACGTTTATCTACATGTCCATGTGTATATTCACACACACACACACACACACACACATATATATATATATATATATACATACATATATCTCCCTCCACATACATATAATTCTAAAAATTTGTCTTATGAAGCCACATTTTAGTGGGGTCAATTGAAAATGAATTGGATAATTGCATCAATACCTAGCTCTTTAGTTGTATAGACATAAATGAAAAATCATTCAAAGTTCACAGTAATTTAGGATCTCTGCTGCACTTGTTCAGTGAAGGTGAATTAATTTATCCCGACATAAAAAGATTTCAATACCAGAAAAACTTTTTCTACACAAGCAAAGTCAAGTAAAGAAATGACTGCTTATTCAAATAATTTGAATTATTTGAACTGCTTATTTAAATAATTCAAATAACAAAACTCTGCTAAAGAAAGAGGCATTTTAACATACATATCTACATACATGCATACAAACTGACTTCCATGTTTATTCATTCATTTATTTAATTCAACAAATATTTATTGAATCTTTTACTCTTACAGTCATTTATAGTCTCTGGGTCTTAGCTGCCTCATTTGTAAAGTAGGAATAACAATAGAACTATGGTATAGTGGATACAGAGTCCACTTTGGAGTTAGGAAGATGGGTTCAAGTTTTGTCTCTAAGTAGGGGAAAGAGGAAAGGACTGGGAGTCAGATGACTTGGATTCAAATTCTGACTCCAACTTCTTATTTGTATGACCTTGGGCAACTTAATTTATGTAGCCTTGGTTCAATAATTTTGAAAGTGAGAGCACTGAACTTGATAGCCTCTAAAATCCCTTCTGGCTCTAAATTTGTAAACCTAGTGGTTATAAGCACGCCTTTCAGTTCTTTAATAATATATTGCAAGAGGGGAAAAAGAAGAAAAAATGATCTTCCTTGGCAGAGGGAATTCCTCACTGTGTATTCTGATCCTGATGAAATCTCAGGTCTTAAAAAAAATACCACTAGCTCTGAAGGGTTGTTATGAGGCTTAGATTAGAAAATTCATGTAAAGTACTTAACAAACTTAATCTGCTACCTAGAAATGTAAGATAGCATTAATATTACCTTTTCATGTTTTTATAGTACATTTTTGTTTACAAATTGCCTTCCTCATAATATGGCTCTGAATTAGTTCTGATATAGGATGTCCCAAATGTCTTAGTGCAGTTTTAAGTCTCAATATGAGACATCTATAGGGCCTAATGGAGGCTAGAGAAGATTCACTGGATGAATACTTAACTCTTGAAATTTCCTTTTCTGTGTAGATGAAACTTCAGACTATACTAACAAAATTATTTCAGATCCTCCTAATTCATCATTATTTAAACCTAGTTTATATAAATTCATATCTATATCTACATATATATATATACATGTATCTAGTTAAAATTTCAATGAAACAGAGAATAAAGATGGATAGCAAAGGGCCTAGAAACAACAAACATTTCTGAAAATACTGGTGCATGGTGGGGGTTAACAATCAGAACTGTCGCTAAGAATTCTGCCATCTACAGAAAATTCAGACTGAGGTGAAGTTGGTATTCAAGATATGACCAGGCTGTGTGGGGTTGAAATAGACTGGAGACAGAATTCATGAGAAAATTTTTCCCCTGGTAGGGCACAGTGTTTTAGGGTGGCGGGGTGGGTTTGGATCAGAATGTTAAGGAAGCAAGAGATTGACTCAGTGGTCACACATGAAAGCATTCAGGAGCAGATAGAAAGAACTTTAAAAGAGTTTTCTGGGTGATGGTGGCAGAGGGGAGATCTCAAATGGCCTCAGGGAGTGATGAGTATGCCTGTTTCTCTACCTAGCTCTGTGTGACTTGGGTTTGGGAGGAATAATTAGACTCAGAGAAGGTACCAAAAGCTGTGGTGTCTTCAAGAGAAAGATTCAGTGAGCACCAGGAGATGATGGGAATGTAAAAGAAATAGATCCAGGATCCTATATTTGAAGATGGAAGGGATCTTTGAGGTAGTATAATCTAACCTCCTTGGAGGAATTGAAGACCAGAGAGATGATTTGGCTTACCTCAGGTCACACTGTTAAAGAGAAAAAGTCAGTGTTGAAACTCAGGTCTTCTAATTGAAACCCATCTATCTGTCCATAAATAAGAAGTCCATTGGGTGGAATGGAAAAGACAGGCAGAAGAGGAAACTGAGGAAGACTAGTACTATTTAGTATGGAGAGGGATTAAAAAGCAGGGAAGGAAAGCACCTGTTCATCTTTCCAATTTGCAAATGGTGCCATTTGCCACTGACATTTCCCCCATCACAAGCTGATACTTGTGATCCAGAATCAAGTAGATCCCTACAACAAGCACATGGAAGAACTAGGAGTGGTCCACCACACTACATCTTGGAGGGAAAGTATCCAGGAGAGAAGAGATTGACTACTGTGGGACTTTAAGGAATGGAAAGGGGAGGGAGCCAAGAAAGCAGCATCAGAGCACAGGGTTGGGAGTTGTGCCTCCCCCGCCCCCAACTAGTTCTGACTCTAATCCTAAATGATAAAGGTTTATATTCATTATGTGTACTTCAGTCTCAATCTTCTCCCTGAAAGATCAACTCTTCTGGACACTTAAAGCTATGAAAAGTCTCAATCAAATGGTTGATACATTTGTTAATGTTGCTTCACATTTCCTCTATTTGTTTCAAGTGTATTTCTCTAATTACATAGTATGCTCCTTGAAGGAAGAATTGAATCTCATTCTGAGACAACCTGGTGAGGAAGTGAATAAATCCTGAACCTGGACTAAGGAAGACTTAGTTCAACCTGATTCAGATACTAAATTAGATCTTGGGCATTTCACTAAACTTCTATTTACTTCATTTTCTTCCTCTGTAATCTAAGTACAATAGATAATACTTGATTCCCATGGTTGTGAGGATCAAATGACATAATGAGAAATGTTTTTGAAAACTCAAAGTACTACATAGTGTTAACTATCATCATCATCTTCATCATTATTATTTTTAATCATTGTATTCCCCATAGAGAATCTAGCAGAATGCTAAGAAAAGGGATTATTATTTTGTAAATATTTGCCAAGAAGTCGATTGAAACTAGTCAAATAAACTTAAGGTATTATAATGCCTCTGCTCCAAAATATGGCTATTTTTTCTTTCTTCCTGTCTGAAGGCCAAAGGTTGCCATTTGGTTCTGAATGTGAGATGCGTGACTTAATTCAAAGCTATGTGTTGTGAGCTGGCTAGAGCATACTTAAAGACAGTTTTAGCTTGTCAAGCAGTTTAACAAAAAATGCACATTTCTGCCATGGAGAGCCTCAGGGAGGAGCAGTCAGCCTCAATTAGCATGAAGGGAGTCTAGCCTTTCCAGGCTTAAGGAAAGAGTATTTGCTTGCTTTCTACTAAAATACTCCCAGCTGAATAGTCTAAATAAATAGAGGCATATTTTTCTTTATTATCATTGGCTGGTCACACCTACTGATAACAGGTAGATTAATAAAACAGAAAGAAGAAAGATGTAGTGTTCCCATTCCCCAATGTTGCAAGTTATTGAATCAAGTACAATAATGGCTTTCTTTTTGCTAACATTACAATGTTATGGACCCATTTACAATTACACCTTGATTCCAGGTCCACTTACACTGTCCAAATCTTGACCTCTGTCTTCCATGAGAACTATATCATTCAGAGAAGCAACATTAACAGGTATCAGCCATTTGACTGGGAATTTTCATAGCTGTAAGTGTCCAGAAGAGTTGATCTTTCAGGGACAGGATTGAGACTGAGATACATATAATAAGTATAAACCTTTTCATATAGGATTTGAATCAGAACTAGTAGGTCACTCCAGAGCTTATCTGAATGTGGTGTTTCCCAGACACAGTGATACTGGCCTCTTGTTATTCAACAGAACAGTCCCTTACACCATCTATTGATTCCAGGCCCCATGCATGGACCACTTTTCCTCTTCCTCCATGCCTACTGACCTCCCTGGTGTCCTTTAAGTCCCAACTAAGATTCCATATTTTACTGGAAGTTTTTCTCAACCTTTTAATTCTAGTGTATTCCCTCTTTAATTATTTCTTATTGATCCTGAATATAACTTGTTTCATATATATATATATATATATATATATAGTCCCTTCTAGGACATGTAAGCTGGAGTAGATACTGTCTTTTGCTTCTTTTTATATTCTAGCTCTTGGTACAGTGTCTAGCATATAATAGGTGCTTAATAAATGTTTATTGATTGATTGATTGATTGCACCCTGTGTATGTGCAAATATTTGGAGGCAGTGCTTTTAGGGGTAGTGAGATTATGACTCAGAATTTTATCCAATGATAGAGCTAGTTTCTCAAGTTCCAAGAATGTCTACACCCAGATCACAAGATTTCAGATTCAAATATATCTAAAGAACAGCTTACCTACTGTCATGTATTCTGTTACTAGTATCAGAAGAATACTTTTATACTCTTTTATAAGCTAGTGATTAAATAACAATTATATGCAACTGCAAACCTCTGTACTGGCTGTCACCATAGTCCAATATGTAAAAGAAGAGCTTTAAGGCTAAAATCCAATACTTTGATCTTTAATACAAAGATCTTAAATGCTTAAAGCGAATGAAGAAGCAAAAACAAAAACCAGGCATTGTGCTGTACAAGGTTCAAATACAATTAGTTGATATTAATGTTTTTCAATTAAATTTCATTATGAATTTTGTGTTTCATTCTTTAAAGACTATATTTTCTCCATTTTTGTTGAAAAAACTATATTTCTGAGAACCATGTGTTCAATATGTTTAGTGAATCTGGGAATCTAATTGATGTGGACATTTCTTCCAGTGGTACATTTTGTAAATCAGCCACATAATTCTCATCCATGCTCTCCATATATTTCTCAAAGAGAATCTTCCCAGTGGGCTAAAGGCTTATTTCAAAGTCTTTTTGTTTGTGAGGTCAAGGGGATTAAAATAGTCCTTTGATTTGCTAGGTGTTTGGCCAACCAAACCTTGGGAACATATGGTAATACAGTGTGTTAATATTTTCAGGAACCTTCAGTGGAATCCTGTTTTCCACACCAAAAAAAAAAAAAGAAAACAAAACAAAACCTACAATGTGTATTGTTTTTGTTTTCAATTTGTTGCTATCTGGTTCATCTTTTAGACAACATATTTGTAACATGTCAAATTTGTTTGTATCCTTTAATTGTATATAATAAAACTTACTGCTGGTAAAAAACAACTTAGGTCATTGGAAATATTATCAGTCTTTTTTTGAATTTTAAATTTTAATAGTTGTCCTGTTTATACAAACAAGTTGACATGTTTAGGAAAAAAAACACATTTATCTTCACATGCAGTTCAAAGTAACTGCCAGTACTCTATAATATAGTAAAGCTTTGAGGTGCTTCATGAAAGTTCCCACACTAGTTTGACATACTCATTCCTCCTCACTGCCCTCCCTCCACTTCATATTTCTTCAAGAATTCAGAGATATTGAGCTTTAATTTGATTGATGACCTTAATTTTCAAACTCAGAATTTGGAAACATTTGTGGCTTATGGCTTACCGTACCTCTCCCAGTTCTGCCCCATGTACTTCCTTTTGATTATTTTCTGAACATGTCATGGTGTTCTCTTATTGTTATAGTAATTTGCATCCCATAGGAAGACTCATCTTGATAACATTTCATGGCAGAGTAAAAATTTTATTTACCCATTTAAAACTCTGATTTGAAATCAATACTTTGTGATATTCATATTTCAAATCCTGTGGTTTTAAATCTGTGTCTAAGACTTATAAATATTTCATTGGAAATATTCCAAATTTTACATTTCAACAGTAAATGAGCAAAGGAAAATCTGACAGATAATTATTCATGTGCTTGAAAAAAAGCATATTCATTTTCTACACTTGGCATGTTCTCATCAGACAGTATTTGTTTTATTTCATTCACTTCTTTAAACTATGGCTGAATAGATGAATGAAACTGTCTTCTATATTTATTTTAAGGACTTTTCAAGTGTTTTTCAAGAGTTACTTGTGAAAACATTTAGATGGTTGTCCCCTTAACTTCGGTTACTTTAGTATTTTAGTAAGAGTCAGCGTATAAGTTGTGCTCAAAATTGGAATGCATGGTTTTTCTACCACTTAAGTGGTATGATTATATTTCCTCCTTATTAAAATAGAATTGATGATAAATCATTTGATCCATTTCCCTGCTGCTTCAAATTGACTTTTGGTGCTCTATTTAACAACTTATACTTTTGAATCATATATTTTACTTTAATCAGAAAAACAGGACAGTTCATTTGTGGGAGGAAAAAAAAAGTAAATGATTACAATAGTACTTACTTTGCCCCCTACTTTAAGGTTGCCTGCAGAGCAGAAGCAGGGAGAGAAAAATCTCTGGGTTGGTGTTTTAGTGTAGGTTGGCTCATTATACTGTTATTGTTAGACTGAAGTGCCCTGAAAGGTAGTAGAGAAAGAGAACCAAATGATTTCATTTGAAGACAGAACAGTATGGTTTTGTGGGTGTTTTCTCCTATATGTCTGTAGTTTTGAATTCCTATATGATAGATGCTCTGTAAAACTGTTATAAGCTATTCCTATCCTATTTAATTTATATGATAGGACCTTAGAATTGGAAATAATCTTTTAAAATTTTTTTTAAAATTTAATTAAGATGATGGGGTTAAGTGACTTGCCCAAGGTCACACAGCTACATAATTACTAAGTATCCAAATTTGAATTTGAACTCAGGTCCTCCTGACTCCAGGGCTGCTGCTCTATCCACTGCGTCACTTAGCTGCCCCCTCCTTAGAATTGGAAATAATCTTAAAGATTATTTAGTACAAGCATTTAAATCTCCAATTAAGGAAATACATAGAGAGGGAAAATGATTTGTCTAAAGTTCATAAAGTTAGTAAATGCCTGAAGTGGAATCTTAATAAAGTCCTTTGACTCCAGGACCAATGCTCTTTCCAATACATCTGTCTGAAAGTCTTGAGGATAGAGTTAATACTTGAAGGGGTGGGTCAGAATTATTTTGTATTACAAAATTTATGAAAACTATGCCCATGAAAAAATTTTTGCCTCTTTAATTAGTCTTTAGGCATTCCCTGCGTCTGAAATCAGAGGAATACGTTAACAAAAAACTGCCATTATAAACTAGTAATCAAGAAATGAATTTTTTCTATAGTTCCATTGGCAATTCATTTGTTGCCTATACCTATTTTGGTAGCATGGACTGGTGAATTGTTTAATATTTTATTTATTATTTTCATGAAATGAAATAGTACCCACTATTGCTTTTTGTAGTTTTGACCTCTGTGTGTGTGTGTGTGTGTGTGTGTGTGTGTGTGTGTGTGTGTGTGTATTTACCATATTTTGCTTAGGTAAATGGAAAAATGCAAAATGTATTTTAATGTGGTTAATCTTTATTGTACTGATAGCAAAAAAAGTTGCATCTGACATTTATTACTGAAGATTTTTGAGTTTTAAGTGAAAGACTTTGGGGCTATGTGTGAATCATAGGGAAGAAATACTGCATTTATGCCCCCAAATTGGCTACTATTGATATAATAGCAATATCAATTTATCCTAGGACATATGACTGATTTATTTTGATACAATGATCAGTGAATTCATCAAAAATTGGCCAAGAAATTATATCTGTCTTTTGAAAGCAGTGAAAAGACATGCTTGTTTTTCCACTCTCTCCTTACTGCCTCATTTAGAATATGTTACATTCTCAGAAGGAAAACATGTTCAATTTGTACTGTTTCCATAGGACCTCGTGGAGTCTATTTCTCATTCATATGTATTCAACGTAAGATTGAATAATGTCTTCCTATCATTATATATTCTTGATTTTCATTTTATAATATACAGAAATCATTCAATTATTTATTCATTCAACATTATTAAATATTTGAATGCAAAGATAAATGACCCTTCGATCTTCACTCTTGTGAAGCTGAATAACAATTTGATGGAATTATTTTATAGACATTTCCTATTCAGCTATAACTTTGATTAAATGAACTCTGAGGTCCCTTCTTATTCTGAAATTTTGTGTTAGTTTGCAAAGATAGCATAATCTACGATTTAGATTTTTGACTAAATTTATATAAAATACTTTACAAAGAAAATGTTATTTAATAAGAATTGCATACTAAGAATTAAAAATTATTAAAATTGTCTTTAATGGAGCAAGTCTAAGAATAACAAAATAAGCAAATAATAGCCTATTCATTTTTGAAGTGCTTTATTTCTAAAATCTACCATTCAACCCACAAGCTTTTAACAAATGCCTACTATGTACCAGTCATTATCCTGTCAGAAAAAAAGAAAATAATTACTTTCCTTCAGAAAACCTCTTGGTGTCTCTCCAAAGTCAAGGTTAAATTTTTCTCTCCTTTCTCTTGATAATTTTACTTTATGGGATTGGCTACTGCTTTCAGTTCGTCTTTGCTTTCCAAAGTTTCTTTCTGTTCTAGCTATAATAGATTACTTGTTGTGATGTTGGGTGTGGACACCATTAACTGACCATTTTTTAAAACTCATGCTCATCTTCTTAGATGATCAGAATGCAGAATAATTGATCAGTGGGAGAAGTAAGGGGTCCTGGCTTGGGTCAGGGAGTACAAGCCCAGTACTTTGAATACTTTATGGGAAAGTATTTCATTATAGATTGGCCCACAGTTCATTATACTGTATTGTTAGACTGCAGTAGGAGAAAAGAATGAAAAGACTTTTATCACAGTTATTAGTACAGAACATTTCTATGGGTCAGCTCTCATTAATCCTGCTACAAAGATAAATACATCCAAGTAACAATAACTAGGATTTATCTAAGATAGTATTTTCAGGTTGGCAAAACACTTTAAATGTTTCCTCATTTGGTCTTTACAACAATCTTATTGCTTCTGTTTAGTATGTGTTGAAATTACATCTTGTTAAGGTCCCACTGACCACCTAACCAGTCACTATAATAAATAGGCATATAAATAGCCAATGTAAGATAATAATAATAAGTAGAAAATAAGAACTGAGTGTAAAGGGGAGCTTAGAAGCTACTTGCCAAACTGCCTCCTAAATTAAATTAAGGCCACATCCAGAAACAATGTGCTAAATTAGAGGAAGCCAATGAGGCCCCAATAAATGGCATTCAACAAAGTCCAGACATGTGCAGTAAAACCAGAAAAATGGTATACTAATAATGGATCCCCAAGGTGCCTTGTTAAAGTGTGACTGATGCATTGTTCCCTGTTTCCTGCCTGTGTGTCCAGAGATTATTCAAAGAACTGGACTTGTTCTCCCTGATCCTACCAGGGATCCCTTTGTGGTCTTTTTCCCTTAAGGCATAAACCAGATACAGGCCAGCACTTAATTTGCTCCACATGTATACCTCCCAGTGAGTGTGCATGGTTCTGTGAATTCAAGAGTGAAAAAAAAAGAAACCTGTGAGTCCCCTTGCCTCTTCTGAGATGGGGACTGGCCCTCATGGTTGGACTAAATAGTAACTTTGAAGCATTTTTACTTCCAAAGTTAATAAAGGCTAAAAATGCACTAATCTTAGAATTTGAGGGGATGCTGATCAATTGGGAAATGACTGAACAAATTATGGCATGTAAATGTTATGTAGTACTATTGTTGTATAAGAAACCAAGAATGGTTGGATTAGAGAGAAGCCTGAAACAAATTACAAGAACTGATGCTGATGAAGGAAGCAGAACCAAGAGAACATTGTATACATTAACAACAACATTGTAAGTTGATCACCCTTGATAGAAGCAGCTCCTCTGAGCAGTTCAGAAAGCTAGGACAACTCTAGGAGACCTACTCTTGACAATGCTATCCACATCCAAAGGAAGAAAAACAAAACAAAACAAAACAAAAGACCCTACAGAATCTGAATGGCCTCTAAATTCACTTTTAAAAATTTCTCTCATGTTTTTCTTTCCTATCTCATGGTTTTCTTTCTTTCCCCTTAATCTTAATTCTTACTTCAGAAAATGACTAATCTGTGAACATGTTAAACACAAATGTCTATGTATAATATTCACTTGTTGAGGGGAGGGCAGGGGATGGAAAAGGAGGGTGGAAGGAAATTATGTAACTTAAAAATGTGCTTATGCATGTGGATGAATGTTGAAAAACTTTCATAACATTTAATTGGAAAAAATAAATAAAATATTAATTGGAAAAAAGATAAAGCAAAAATAAAATACACAAACCCTGAATATGTTATATCTGTCATCTTGAGGCCTTTGCTTTATTGTCAGGTGATAAGTAGCAGAATTTAGCAGTGGTCCTCCAGAACTGTAGCAAGTTTTTGCATTGATCAAAATTCTTAAGACTTTTACAATTGTTTGTCTTTATAATGCTATTACTGACAGTTCTGCTCATTTTACTCTGGATCAGTTCATATGAGTTTTCATAGTGTTCTTTGAAGTCATCTATTTCATTAATTATGGAATTCAATACAAGACAACAAAAATTATTTATTACTATGTATCAGGTTCTGGTGATACTAAGAAAAAAATGAAACAACCAATGTCCTCAATAAGTTTCTAATCTAATAACTTTATACATCAAACTCTAGAAGAGTGTATAGTCTCCTAAATGAGATAATTTAATGTTTGGTTTAACTGTCCACAAGAGAAAAGTCAAGTAGATAAATATTAGTTGTAGTTCAAAATGTGATATTCAAGTTTAAGTATTCAGTTCATAGAGCTGGCCCATCTAGGACAGACTTTGTGGACTGACAATGAGCTGGGTACAGGATTAAATAGGTGGAAGATTATCAAACTAATTTGGTAGCCTGTGTAATGCTTTCAATGACCCTCAATCTTCCCCCCAAAACAATCAGTATTCTGGAGAGCTCTGACTATATTATGGACTATCATAGTCTTTAAAGAATTGGTGTTGGGAGTCATATTAAAGGTGATTGAGGGGTGGCTAGGTGGCACAGTGGATAAAGCACCGGCCCTGGAGTCAGGAGTACCTGGGTTCAAATACGGTCTCAGACACTTAATAATTACCTAGCTGTGTGGCCTTGGGCAAGCCACAACCCCATTGCCTTGCAAAAACAAAAACAAAAAACAAAAAATGTGATTGAGAGGCTCATTTGGGAATGAGTAGCAGGCAGCATGTTACCAATGAAGAATTGTATGGAAAATGCAAAATATTTTAGAGAGTTAATGACTAGAAAATGGATTGCAGTCTTGATGTAGTCAGAATGAGAGATAACTAATGGATAGCACGAGTATTCCATTTATATCCATGAAATAAGATAAGTAAAGGAAAACTCTAGTGTATTGGGAAGACCTCCATTACAGGAATTAAAAATGGAGGAATTATAAAACTACCCATGTTCAAACAGATTAGACAAAGTAGACTTAGGAATATGTTGCTAAATGTTTAACAACTGACTCTTTGTGTAAACAAAAATGAATACAAGACACACTTTTAAGTTTAATCTGAGTTATTGACACTTTCTTAAATCTAGACAATAAACAAAACAACAAATCAAACTCTGAATTATCATATTTTTTGATTTCCAAGGTGCAAATGACCACACTGAAAATTTGACAATGGATTGTTCGAGGTCAGATCTAGCTGTCTCCCACACAAACTCCTAGATGGATGGATTCTGATCTACACTCTTGGAGAGGGTACTCATAGAACCAAATGAAATATCAAGATACAAGACATGTTTACCAAGCTTTATTTTTCTTTTGAAGATATCAGGCAATTTTACTGTCAAAACAATTTAATTTCTGCTGACAGAGACGGTGTCTGGAATAATGTATATTGTATATTGTATAATGTATGTATATTTTCCAATTGCTCATTTCAGCAAGAGAGAATTTTCTAAAATGTTTTTCTTACTAATAACCAACATCCCTTTGAGCTTCAGAAACTTGCCATAGTTATTCAGTCATTTTTCAGTCATGTCTGATTGTTTAGAGTTTTCTTGCCAAATATACTGTAGTTCTTTGCCATTTCCTTCTCCACCTTACTTTACAGATGAAGAAAATGAAAAAGGTTTTAATGTTTCATTCAACTTCATACAACTAGTAATTGAAATCAGGAAACTGAGTCTTTCTGACTTCAGGTCTGAAACTCTATCTTGTTCCACATAGATGCACAACTTGCTATTAGTGCTCTGTGTAATTTTCATGTAACACTATTGAACACCATAAAAGAGCTGTAATTGTAATTTCTTGCCTTTTGATGAAGCTGTCAGGTGAGTTTACTGATAGTATAACTGATGCTTTATTAATGGGAATTTCTGTTTAAAGGGGCCAAAGTAATCTACATTAAGGAAACTTTCAACAAGACTTAATATGCTCAAAATTTCCTTTTTTTACAATTACCATTTTATTTTCCCCCATGGTATGATTTGTTGATTAATTTCCCGGATTAAATAGTGGAAAAATATTTAATAGAATGGTTAGTTCTAAGATCAGAGAAGTAGGATTAAGAAAAAACACAACTTGGTGGACCTTATTACATATTTTGTTTTCCTCTGTCTTATAAATTTGAAGCTATATTCTCAGAAGACCACATGTTGTTAACATCTGTTTGGGATTAAAAGAAAATCATACAACAATTGTAGAAAGAGTAATGCTAATAATTGGATTTATATAGAAATTTAAAATTTTTCAAAATACTTTTATCACAAAGTGTGATAGTTTACATGATTATCTCATAGGTAATAATAGTTATAATTTATGTAGCATTTTAAGCTTTGCTAAGGTATTATCATAATCTTGTTTTATAGATAAGGAAACTGACAGTCAGTAATTAAGAGATTGCCCAGTCCCATAGTCAATAAGTATCTGAGTTCAGGTTTGAATTCAGGTCTTTGAGCTCTAGTCCTCTATTCAATGACCACCTAGCTGCTTGAGAGGAGCAAACAGAGATTTAGAGGGATTAAATTTCCACTAGAAAATTCCTGATAATCCATTTTTTCTGAATGAAGACCTCCAAGGAGGGAGAAAACACTATCCCACTCTAAACAGTCCATTTCATATTTAGATAGCTCTAATGAATAAGAAATGCTTCCTTAGCACAATCTTGCTTGCCTTTTTAATCACTTCTATCTATTGCACTTATTTCTTTCCTCTTGGAGCAAACAGAAGCCTATTTCTCTTCCCTGTGACAGCTTTTCAGATATTTTAAAACGGCTATCAAGTCTCCTCTGAGGCTAAACATCCCCAGTGCTTTCAAATGCTCTTAAAATGACATAAATGCCCTAGAGTAGCTAGGACCTGCAAGGAAGTATCAGATGAGGCAACTGGAGGCATGGCTAAGTGGAACCTCCTCTCTAAAATGGGGATAACAATAGAACCTACCTCCCAGGATAGTTGTTAAGATTAAATAAAATTACATTTGCAAAGCACTTAGCAAATTTTTCTGTGTTCTGTTAGAATCTAAATTCTTTGAGCACAGAGACTATTTTCAGTTTGTTATTGCATCTGAAGCTCCTAACCTTTCCATGTGGGACATAGGAAATGGAGTGCTTTCAGAAATTAGATTGAGATTCCTTGTTTGCCATGCTGTAAATAACACTTAACTCCAGGGTTGCCACATCTGAACTTGGGATCATGGAATTGTCACAGATTCTTCTCTTTACCTCAACTGCGATTGGCAACAACTAGAGGTGAAGGGATAAGTGCAGAAATCTGTATAGGCATTTCTCACAGGTTGATTTTGCCTTGTTATAGTGGGTAGTGAAGAAATACCATTCCTCACATTGTTTATAAGAATATTGTGTTGCTTAAATGGCCAGAAGTGGTCCACTCCTACCTCTCACATTGGTTGTTGTCTGTCCTTTCTTCTCAAAGAGGACCATGACTTCAAGGTGGTAATAACCTGGACCTTCAAGTGAGTTGAATTTGAGTGAGGAGGGGTCTGTGTTAAGTTATCAGTCTCACTTTCTCCTCTTGAGCCATCTGGATCCAGTGGTCAGATATTGAGCAGGAGATGACTCTGGATGCAGGGGGAGACCTTGACTATCTTAAACTAAAGTCTTTAACAGTCATTTTGACTGAGGCAATGCCCAATAAGACTATATAAAGGGGCAACTAGGTGGTACTGTGAATAGATTACTGGCCTTGGAATCAGGAAGACCTGAGTTCAAATGTGACCTAAGATACTTAAAAATTACCTAGTGTGTGACCTTGGGAAAGTCATTTAACTATATTGCTTTGCAAAAATCAAAGATTGATCTTTTTTACCTAGCCAAAAAAATCAATCTGGGAGGAAAAGACCCTCAGGATTTCTTGTCAAACAGAAACAATTGCTATGAGTCAATCAGGACTCAAACAATGACTAAGTAGGGTATTACCTGGGACCTACTGTTGGCCCATGAAGGAGAGACAATCATTGATGAACTTGCTGTGTAAACCCCAAGATCTCTTGCTGTTCTATCCCTGCCCCAATTCCCAAAGTATCACTTGGTAATCTTCCAAAATAGAAATTATGTTGTCTTATTAAGAAAAGGTATGCATAAAGATAAATGGTAATTTTTTATATTTGACCATATGACTTCTCAGTGGAGTTCTTTGCATCCTTACTGAAGTAGGATATAAAGAGCACCTCAGATTGTAAACTCCTTGAGATTATGTACTATCTTGCCTTATTTCTATCCCCAGAGTTTAGCACAGTGACCAGACACATGATAGTTGCTTAATAAATGTTTGTAAATTGAATTGAAGGATAGTCATGGCTGCCCGCCCATCTCATGGAACATGTAGCCCTCCCTATTCTAGAACCAAGGTTCTTAACCTATAGTCCATGGGTATATGGATAGATTTGAGAGGATCTGTAAGCTTGAATGGAAAGCCATTTTTGTTTTCACTCACTTCTAACTAAAATTTAATATTTTCTTCAATTATTTTCAAGCAGCATTCTGAGGAGTCAGTAGGTTTCATCAGTTTTCCAAAGGGGTCCATGATACAAGATTAAGAATTATGTTTTCCACATGTGCTGCAATATAGCTGCTTGTTCCAGAATGATCCATAACTGTTGAAGCATTCCAAAGTCATTGTCTAATAGGAACCCCAAGCTCTGTCTGTCTGGAGGTTATTTTCATTAGGAGTATGGATGGGGGAAAGCATCTTGGCTAGATCATACTTAGTAAATATTCTGCTCTACCTGCATTATGGTTGACCCATATGTCCCCCAGAGCAAGTGGTGAGTCTGCTTAAGGAGGTTATAACCTATTTTCCAGGATTCCTGAGAAATGACAAACTCATGAGTCCTTACTGTTGGAATACTATGAAATATAGGATATGGGTTTATGTTACTTAGTACACTGTCAGAATTTCCTTTCTTAGAGAGAAAGCAGTGTGGTAGAGTAGAAAGAGTACTGATCCTGAATTTGGATCTGGATTTGTCTATTACCTTTGATGATACTCTCTGCATAACCTTAGGCAAGGCAAGTCATTTACCTCCTGGGTAGTTTTTTTTTTTTTTTAGTGTAAAATGAGGCAGATGGATAAGGAGATTCTTGCCAGCTTGGGATCTATGATTCTATGTTCCTGGCATGACCCCAATTAAAAATATAAGAGATAATGGAGAAAAAAGAAAGACTTTCTGCCTCTTAATAAGCAAGAACAGAGGCTGTTTCAATTCTGCAAATAGAAGCCCAGCTATATAAAGCACTTGTGAGTAAATTTCAGGATATTTGAATCATAGCTGACAACCCCAGATGCTGTACAAAAGTAGTGCATATATAAATCTTAATGAAAGATTCTACACAAATAGTTAATGACAGATTGGTGATCCATATCAGAGATAGCTGGATTTTATGATGGGTCTATTAAAATGGCTATGCAGACATTAATTTGAGTTGCAGACATTCACTTCAGTTCACTTGGGTATAAGCACTTACAGCACTGCAATTTTTCATAATGCTTGTGTATTTTACATGATTATCAAAAGAATGGATTTTTATGTAAACCAATGTGGCTATATTGCAGCCAGCACACATAACATAACTCAAACTGGCTTCCCATGAAGCTATTCATTCAGGGAACAAGTAATGAGAATATTTGAAAACACTCGATATATTGTTTGGCAAGGCAAGATAAGGGATAAATCTTTTAACACACCTTGGGATTTCATGTTTTTTTTCCCCTCAGTATTCATTTTTCAACTGAGCATGGTTTTCCTTGCCAGTTGTAATCAAAGGTAATTGAATAAATGATCTCAGAATCACAGAATTTTAGGGCTGGGTTGGGCATTAAAGAGACTCAAATTCAGGGATACTTAACCTGAAATTCATGGATAGATTTTTTGGTGGAAATCTGTCAACTTGAATAGGGAAAAATTTTATCTTTCTTTCAATATATTTTTCCTTTGAAATCTTATGCCTTTAAAACAATATTGTAAGAAAGGATTCATATGCTTTACTGAAATGACAGAGGTTCTATGATAGAAAAAACAACATTTAGAATCTTTCTCCTAATTCAACCAAATTAAAACAGGATGATATGAATTTCAAGTTGGAAGGGAACACTTAAGACATCTAATCCAAATCCTATCCATCAGAATTTTATTAATAGATTTTATTGAAGTTTTTTTCATTTACATTATACTTACATCTATTTTATCTTTTCCCAGCCTATTGACAAAGAAAAATAATTAAATAAAAAGTCTAATAACATGATTGTCCCAGCCAATATATTTGCCATTCCCCCCCCCCCTTGAAGTTACTTACCTCTCTGCAGAGAGAGAGAGAAGAAATATGCTTCATAATTTGCCCTCTGGGACCTTCATTGTTCTTTCCATGACTCAGAACTGGACTTCCTTTGAGTGATGTTTTCATTTGTATTGTATTAGTTTTGTCAAGTGCATATATTATCCTCCTGGTTTTGCTTCTTTTTTTTAGTAGGAGTACAAACAAATCTCCCTGCTTTTCTCCCAATTCTTTATATTTTTCATTTCTTACTTTCTGAAAAGATACTATTATTTTATTAACCTTTGTTTTCTTTAATTGTGTCTGAGCAAATGTATACCCATTTAATTTCTAGTTGTCTGCTCCTGCAGAGTGATGCTATGAGTATTTCAATAAATATTGAACCTTTGTTCAAATACTAGAGTTGTTTTCATTTATGTTAATATTAGTGATTGGAGCATGTTTTCCTGTTTTGATTTATAGATTGCAATTCTTCTTTAGAAAGATGTTTGTTAATATCATTTGAACACTTACTTATCTATCATTTAATGCCATCTTATGAATGAAGTGTCTAAGACCAAATAGCAAAAATGATTTATTCAGATTCACAGAGGTAATGCAGCAGATCTAAAATCTAATCTAAAATCAAATCTAAATCTGATCTAAAATTTGTATCTAAAATCAAATCTGATTCCAAATCACAGTATGACAGTAATGAAATGGAAGTCCTCTTCCCCAAAGTTTTGAGGTTCCTTAGTTTCAAGTTCTTACTTGATAGCCAAGACAAGAACCTAAATCACCTAATACCCAGTTTTCATAAAATGATATTGCTGCTATGAAGCAGATTTGTTTCAAAGCATAAATTTAGAGACTGTAAAAATTTAAAACCAAATGAATCAGTAAGGAGGTGCTGAGTTGATACAAAAATGAACCATAGAGTCTGCCAAATCTTCAGTCCTGCCAGTCAGGACTGATATAAACCAGTGATTAGGGGTCATTAGGAGAGGCTGAGGACAAGAAGCCTCCTGGAGAAAAACAGCATGACAAAAGTTGAGCTCTAGGACAGTAAACAGAATGTCTTGCTGGCTCAACAAGATTCAATACATGACCAAATACAAGGGTTAGGAAGGGATCCAACTCCACTATGGAGCTTGTCTTGGTATAGGAGCAACTCTACATTTTTCTCTTCCTCTCATTCCCCAATGCCTATCTCCTGTTCTAGAAGTTTAAATAATGGGGGAAGTCTTCCATACCTGCCTTGAGCAGGAGTAGGTGGGGTAATGCCAGGATGTTGGAACCTGAGGTAGTCTGATGGAAGAGTATATACTGGGCACTGACTTCCTATGACACTGTTAGAAGAATAGGCATAGAAGAACCTATTTGAAGGAGTCTGGAGTATTGATAATCTTGGTGGAATTGGAGGATATTATATTGAATCTTGGATCTGTCACTTAAGATACTAGATGATATAATATAGTCCAACCCATACCTAAAAATGATCCTCCCTTTAACACACCTAACAAGTGGTCAACTAGTGTCTGCTTGAGGTGTTCCAATCAAGGTGATATTTGTTGCTGTTCAGCCATTTTCAGTTGTGTTCAACTCTTGGTGAACCCATTTGAGGTTTTCTTGGCAATGATACTGAGTGGCTTCTCATTTTCATCTCCAGATCATTTTACAGATGAGGAAACTGAGACAAACAGGATTAAATCTCTTGCCCAGGGTCACACAGCTAATAAATAGTTGATGCCAGATTTGAACTCATGGAAAAATGTCAACCTGACTCCAGGCTCAGCACTCTAACCATTGTACTGCCTACTTTCCAAGGTAGTCCATTCTACTTCGGGATAGTTTTAAATTTTAACAAAATTTACCCTTATAGCAAGCCAAAATTTGCCTTTTTGACATATATACTTACTTCTCCTAGGTCTGCCCTTTGTGCACAAACCAGAAAAAAGTCTATTCTGTCTTAGACAAGAGTCCTTTCAACTACTTGATCCCCAATGTCTTCTCTTATACAGACAGAAATAATACAAGTCTTACCTCTTTACTTGGGAAGACTATCTTTTTATACCAAATGTAAGATTTACATATACTTTAATTTATTTTCCCATGAAGTATTTATATTTTAAAATAAGACAATTATAATTCCTATATTTTTGCAGGCCTTTAACATTATTATTTTAGGTTTTTGCAAGGCAAATGAGGTTAAGTGGCTTGCCCAAGGCCACACAGCTAGGTAATTATTAAGTGTCTGAGGCCGGATTTGAACTCAGGTACTCCTGACTCCAGGGCTAGTGCTTTATCCACTGCGCCACGTAGCAGCCCCCAGCCCTTTAACATTTTCAAAAAGTTTTATAGATATTATCTTATAGGTTCTGATGACTAATCACCAAGCCCATTTTGCATATAAGAAAACTGTGACTCTGGGAAATGAAGTGACTTCCTTAAGGACTTACAAGTAAATAGTAGAAGAACTGGTATTTAAATCCAAGTTTAAATCCCAGTATAGAATTCTTGCTAGTACATTGAGAATGGAAGTGGGAGCAGCAGTCAAAGGATTTGAATGGTGAATTTCAGGTCCTGTATGCTTGTGAAAGATACTTCAAAGACTAAGCCAGTAGGGGACCCTTGAGTTCTTTTTTTAAAAGGCCTATATACTTTAATTTTTTATATTTCCTTCTTTAAAAATTTAAATTATTCATTTTATCCTAAAGTTTTAGTTTATGAAGATCTTTTTGGATCCTAAACCATCATTTAGTTCATTAACATCCTTCTCAACTTTGTGGTATGTGCAGATTTCATAAGTTTGTCATTTTTACCTTGATCCAAGACATTAATTTAAAAGAGGGCACAGGTACAGAGATATTCCAACTTGATTTCATAACTTCAATAGATCTGTGACTTCCCTGATGTGGATATTTTCTGTAATAATACATACCACAACTCTTCTAGTCCTGTACATCCATTTTTAGTAGACTTAATTTATGGGAATCCATTTTGTTTTTAGTTCTTTGCTACCACAGTATAGTATCCATGAGTCTTACAAGAGTAAGCTAGACTTAGATGAATGATGTAGTCTTGAACTTGTTTTCCTATTAATTCCCATTAATGTCATAGAAAACACTTTTAGACTGCTGGGGACTCTTTCTCTGAAATTTCTAATGTCTTTTCTCATAATTTAAGCTGCATATAATATTACCCTAGATTTCTTCTCTTCTATATATCAAATTCCAAAATGGACTGATCACTTCTTGGAATGTACTTTTATCATTTTCATCTCTAGATCATTTTACAGATGAGGAAACTGAGACAAACAAGATTAAATCTCTTGACCAGGGTCACACAGCTAGTAAATTGTTCATGCCAGATTTGAACTTAGGGGAAAAAAACAGCAGCCTAACTCCAGGCTCAGAAGTCCCTTATAATCTTGGTCATCTTTTACTAGAGATTTATTTATTTAAATTTATTAAATGTTCTTCTTTATAGTACCCAGAATTAAAAACAAAATCACAAAATATTGGAAAGACCTCAAAACTTATCTAATCTAACCTATATATGAACAACAATTTCTTTTACAAAATCTTTTTCAAGTGGTTAGCCAACATCTACTAGAAAATTTTTATGTTACCTACCTTTTTAGGCAGTTCATTTCACTTTTGTCCAATACTGATTGTTGGGAACTTTTTCCTTATGTTTGTGCTACTGCTCTTTGAACTCCATCATCTCTTCCCAGATTTGACCTCTGGAAAAACAGAACAATCTAACAATTTTTCACACACACACACACACACACACACACACACACACACACACACACGACAGATAGACACACATATCTATGCATATGTATATGCATTCATATATACATAAATATATATATATACACACACGTATTATATATATGTATAAGCACAACTATACTTCTGAGTATTTTTCTAAGAAACCCATGTTGAATATTTTAAGCTACTTTTTCAGCTAAGGGAAATATAGCTGTACCTTTCTGACAATTATTTCCAATTGAAATCTTTTGTCATGGAGTTCCTTGAATGGTTGTAAATTTTCAAGTGTTATTCTTATACTTTCAAAAAGAATGCTAATGGGGCGCTAGGTGGTGCAGTGGATAGAGTTACCAACCCTGGAGTCAGGAGTACATGAGTTCAAATGCGGCCTCAGACACTTAAGAATTACCTAGCTGTGTGGCCTTGGGCAAGCCACTTAACCCCATTGCCTTGCAAAAATCTAAAAAAAAATGCTAAGGTTTTTTGGATCGCTGATCCTAGGAACCAAGCCCATGTCTTTTAGTGTTTTTTTTAAATTTAGATTTAAATTTTGAATTTTTTGCAGTTTTCCCCCAATCTTGCTTCCCTCCCCCACCCCCACAGAAGGCAGTCTGTTACTCTTTACATTGTTTCCATGGTATACATTGATCTAAGTTGAATGTGATGAGAGTGAAATCATATCCCTAAGGGAGAAAAATAAAGTATTGTGCCTGATTGTTGCACTAATGGAATGGGCAAGTCCATCAAGGTTGGTGATCACCCCCATGTTGCTGCTAGGGTGAAAAATGTTCCTTTGGTTCTGCTCATCTCACTCAGAATCAGTCCATGCAAGTCTTTCTGGGCATCCCTGAATTCCCATCCTTCCTGTCTTCTAATAGAACAATACTGCTCCATCCCATACACATACCCCATTTTAATAAACATAATATCCCCTCCCCCAAAACTTATAGACTCTCATGAAAAATAAAGTAAAGGGAAAACATGTGTTGCAGTCTGTGTTCTGATACCACCAGCTCTATCTTGGGTCTATCACATTCTTTATGATAACTCTGTCATAAAAGTTACTTCCATATTTTTGTACTTTTGCTGTTGCTGATTGTAATTCCCTGCATCCATTCCTCCCCACTACCATATATTATATTTCCTCTCTCCTTTCACTCTATCCCTTTTCCAAAATGTTCTGTAGGGTGACTGAGTATCACAGGGGACTGATCACTGGCCCTGGGGTCAAGAGGCCCTGAATCCACATACCACCCCTTAGACCTAGCAACCACCTGGTGGTCCCAGACAGAATAACCAATCCCAGACCCTTGCAAGAAGTAAAAAAAGAAAATGTGTTATATTTGACTGTTCTCTTCTATGATCTACCTCATCACTCACCCCCCTTCCACCTTCTCTCCTTTATACTCTAAATGTCTATACCTTATTGAGTGTGTGTGCTGTTTCCTCTCTGAGCCAATGGGGTTCCTCTTTTTTTCACTGTTTACTCATTTATCCAGCCTGTGCCTGGATTTGGGGTGCTTCCTGAGCTTTTGCGTACTATTGGGACACCACTTTGGGTTTTTTTTTTGGTACACCCCACTGGGACCTTTATTCCTCCAAGTGCATATACTATCTTTCTTATACTTTGATATGTTGATAACCAGAGCCACTCTCCTCTGCCCTGGAGCTGTGAGGTGGAGCCCTGCTATCTTAGTATGGAAGGCCAAACTGCAACCCAGATCTGAGTGTGGGCAGCACTGTCCTTCCCCAGAAAGAGCAATAAGCTTTCTGCCATAGCCCCCCACCCCCTTACCATCTGTGGACTGTGTTCTGGAGGTGAAGGCTCGTTTGTCCCTGATTCTCACTGCAGGTTCCGTGGTCTGTGCTCCTCACTCCACACTCATTCTTTTGTAGCAGAGTTCTCTCACGGCCCCTTCAAGCTGTTGCTGGTGATCCCTGGGCTGGGTTGGGCTGGGCTGAGTGGTCCTGGCTTTGTTCCAACCCCCAGTCTTGGTGAAACACTCCTTTCCTGCGAAACTTCTAAGTTATCTTGGATTGGGAAAATGTATTCTTTGGGTTCTGCCCCTCTAAATTTTGGTTAGAGTCATAATTTGTTGGCTTTTTGGAGTTTTGGCGGGGGAGGAGTTTCTGGGAAATTACTGCCTTCAAGCCCCCATCTTGACTCTGCCCCACCCCATGTCTTTTAGTTTTAATTCTTGATCAACTATTCTGTTCTTCCAGAATTTTAGCTGTATAGCCTTAAGAAATGCTGCTTGATTCTTTCTGATATATTATTCTTTTTTTGAGCTTTGAGTTTTTTAAAAATCTCTTTAGTTTGGGAGTTTGAAGTATCTTAGGGTCTAAATTTTAGATTTTTTTTTAGAATTCTGAATTTTTCTTATTGTAATGTATTATTAATTCTTGGAAATTTTCTTGAATTATTTCTTCAGGTCCATTTCCTTATCATTGAATATGGAGAGCTAATTATTATGAAGTTTGGTATCTTTGAGGTTAGTCACTATTTCCTGCAATGCTTTCAGTTGATTTTCCAAGTCTTTTCTAGCTTTGTTCTTCCATTTTGTTTTTTTAATCCTTTTTTTGTTTACTGTGACATCTCATTTTTGTTGTTTCCATCATAATTTTATCCAGTGATTTTCATTTTTATATAATTTTCTCTTGTTTCCATAATAAGTTTTTTTTGACAGAAATGTTTTTTAATTCCTTTAGAATAGCTGGTATTCCAAACAGTTATTCCTTTAGCATTTTTTCTGATCCCTTTCTTTAATTTTTTTGTGGGGATTTATTTTATTTCTCTCAATGACATGTAAACAAAAATTTTTTAAAGTTTATTTTTAAAGAAATTGAGTTGCAAATTTTCCCCCTTATTTGCTTTCCTCTCCTCCAAGAAAAGGCAAGCAATTTAATCTTAGTCATGTTACAAAAGAAAACACAGACCAAACAATAGTAATAAAGAAATTGAAAAAGTATGCTTCATTCCTTCTTTTTGAATTTAGACTTCATCAGTTCTTTTTCCTGGAGGTAAATAGCATTTTTCTTCTAAGTTTTAGAATTGTCTGGGATTATTGTATGACTGAGAACAGTTAAATCATTCACAATTGATCATCATATAATGTTGGGGTACAATGTTCTCCTAGTTCTGTTCACTTTGTTTTGCATGAGTATATTCCATATAGCTATAGATGAAATAGTATTTCATTACAATCATAGACCACAACTTGTTCAACCATTTCCTGATTGGTGGGCAACCTTTTAATTTCTAATTCATTTCCAACATCAAAGAGCTATTATAAATATTTTTGTACATTTAAGCAATTTTACTTTTTCTCTTTGGGAACCTAGTAGTGCTCAAAATTTTATAGCCCTTTGGACATGATTTCAAATTGATCTCCAGAATAATTGTATCAGTACACAACTCTGCATTTCATGAATTGCTTTTGGTACTGCTTTAGCAGGAGTAAAGGACACTTTGGACAGATGGTAGAGTCCAAATTAAACTCAGTAATAAACATTATCTCAGACTCTTGTACTTGTAGTATTATTTTTTGTACTTTGGAGTGGTATTTTTACTCTGACCAGTTTATTACCATCTCCTCTTTGAAGTTTGACTTTGGCTGGAGTCTACTGGGGCTTAAGAAAAATTGAAGGATTCCCTCAGAGCTGCCAGGACACAAGAATTTTGAGCTCAAACTGTTCCAATATGCCTCAAGAAATTGCTAAAAGTTCAGTATTAGAAGCTCAAGTGACTGAAAAAGTGTATACATATTTTTTTCCTAACTCCCTTGCACACATGTGGACAGAATACCTCTATGTTCTGTGGCCACCAACCTTTTCCTTTAAGCCTTAGTCTAGCATTTATATCCAGTGTAAACATAATAACTATAATATCTAATAAATATTACATGACAACCCTATATTTTTGAAATTCTATTTTTTACCAACTCTGCTTAATATTCTTTCATATGTAAATAGTGAAGTCTCAAATCTCATTTAACATTTTTATTATTTTTGGTTTTTGCAAGGCAATGAGGTTAAATGACTTGCCCAAGAAGTCTCAAATCTCAATTCTTGTACCTATTTCTTCTGCCTGGATTTTTCACAAACACATCCACTGTATAGTATCACCCCTCAAATATGTTGGTCTTAAAATTAAAGAATGTGGGACCATTTGTATCTTGGTTTATTATATTAGCTTTGTATCTTTGGGTATCTTCTGGTGTACCAAAGGGGAGGATTGTTCAATTGAACCAAATATAAGTCTTAATAAATACTTTTTTCATTTATTCATTCAGTCTTTTTTCTTTTTAACTCACTAACTCACTAAAATTTTTCATCTTCAAGGCCCGTTTCTAAATATGTGTGCTGTTGGGATATGTAGTAGACTGCCTATCCAGTTGCAGGTCCTAAGCTAGATAATAAATTATTCATCCACTAAGTTTTTATCATTGTGGATTGATTAGCCAATTTCTTTTAAGTGACCACAGATAAGGAATAAGTTAGTTTCTTAGATGCCAAAGGGATTAGACTGAGTTATTTTGGTGCTAAGCAATAAAAAGAATACAAATCAAGACGAAATGACTAATAAAGACATATAGAATAAAGAAATAGAATAGTTCATGAAATTTCCTGAGTTATAAATTTTTGAATATATAATGTTTGATGCTTCTAATTGGGTCAAGTATTTTTCCACATCATACAATATTAAAAAAATCACTCGTTATTTTGATTTCACTTAAAAGAGATTATTTTGTTTTTGTGCTTCCATCTTTGAAAGAAGCAGTTATTTGCACTGGACATGGTAAAGAATTATTCCTCTTTGGATAGCTAAAATAATATTATTATTCAAAAATGTAAAATGCCACCAGGTTGGACAGTTTCCCTTTTGTAAGGGGTATATATTTTATTAGAATCATATAAAATACGATATAGAACAGGAGAAATAGTTTAACAAGTATAACTTTTGGAATGAGGAAGAATTTACATGGATAGTGAATTAAATTGGACTGGGCATTTAAAATTGGAGAAAAGTTAATCTTCTGAGGAAATGGTGGAAAAATCATTCTTTGAATTATTGAAAAATGGATGGCGTAGAACATTACAAATTCAGAAGGAGAAAATAATCTTTGATAATCAAGGGTATGGAACATGGAGTCCAAGAAAACTATTTCAGCCTTCACAGAAATCTATAACCTATTATGCTTTTAAGAATGAAGATAAGGAGGTACTGTACCTCTTGAAAAATATACTAATTATTCATGTCTGTCTCTTATTGTGAACCTCTAGAATTTAGAATGGTAGGAAAAGTTATCTATTGACCCTAATGATGCCATCGGCTAACACAACATTTTGTTGTCATTATAGATCACATGTTGGAAAGAAGGATGCTGAATACAGCTTCATCTTGGTTGATCTTTTTAAAATGTTATTCTTGGTTGAACCCAGATTTCAAGGATTATGTAGGTCTTGTTTGGACCTACAATGAATGACTATGCCTCAGTGCAGAGGTCTGTTTGTGCAAAAGGAAGAAGATGGATCCCTAAGCTTAAAAACCCTTGGTGCTTTGGGAAGCAAAAGCAGCCAAAATGATTAGTACTTTCAGTTGAATGACTGGCCATTTATCTTGGCTTTGGTATTCAGTTGGGAAGAATTTTCAGCATAATTTCCCTTTTTGTTCTATTAAGGGAGTAATTAGAAAAGTGACTCTCAAAAGTATTATAATATTTGAAGCAACTATCTCTGAAGGAATGGTGAAAAAATACTCCATAGTAAGGTGATTGAATGTTTCCTATAAATTATTTCTTATGAACATAATGGATTTGACATTCAGCAAACATCCAGCAAAGAGATGTTATCAGAGGATCCTCTTGCTCTGATTTTGCAATGGAGATGTAGCAAGGGAGTTTTCTTCTTTTAGATTTAGTAACCATTGAAGAGATTTTTTTTTAGGTTTTGGCAAGGCAATGGGACTAAGTGGCTCACCCAAGGTCACATATATATTATATATGTGTGTGTATATATATATATATATACATATATATATATATATATATGCATATATAATATATTCATTAGTTTCTGGGTTTGTTTTGGTATGTAGATTTCCAAGTTATATTATCTATAGTTATTTTAAATGGAATTTCGCTTTCTTCTTGCTGGACTTACTAGTAATATATAGAAATGTTGTTGATTTATGTAGGCTTATTTTATATCCTACAACTTTGCTAAAACTCTGGATTATTTCAGTTAGTTTTTAGTTGATTTTTTAGGGTTCTTTGAGTTAGCATCATATCATCTGCAAAGAGTGATAGTTTGTTTCCTCATTGAGTGTTCTAATTCCTTCAAATTCTTTTTTCTTTATATTGCTGTATTTAGCAATTTTAGTACAACCTGTTTCATTTTTTTGACCAGTTGTCTGACTGCTTTACTGCCTCTGCCCTAAGAGCTTCTGAAGCTGTTGTGCTGCTGCTGCAGTCATTTTTTTCTGTCTCCGTATGTGTTCTTTCCACCCCAGTGTCAAGGACCTCTTCTTAGTACCTCCTATGTTTTATTAGGACGGAAAAATGTCTCTCACACTGAACTTTTTTGGCTCTGCCATTCCAAAATTTTATTTGAGGTGGTTTTTTATAAAATTTGTCTAGAGAGTAATGTTGAGAGAGTTCAGCTGGTGTACTTCCTCTAATCCACCATATTCAGTTAAGTCATTTATGAATCCAATTATATATATTTGAATTGGTTACCTAGAATAAAGGTAAAAATTAACTTTGGATGAAAAGAAAATATAAATATATTAAAACCCTCTAACGTATTTTAGCAATTGGCTTTTGATTATTTAAAATAGCTATTAAACAAGAAAACATAAACTATGTTGATTCAGGTTATCTAATAGAATTTAAACCACAAATAGTATATAACTATCTCATCCATTAAACTCTGTCAAACTTAAAGGCATGGCAACAGTGGTAACATTGATCTTAACATCTAAATTCATTTTCAAAGCATTATAGAGGAACAAGGAACAAGAATACAAATGATTATAACTCACAAAATAGTAAAAGCAGTGAAGAGGGAGTGAGTCTGCAGAAAGGTCCAACCAAATGATAATATCTGAAGATCATTTACAGTTGAAGATGGAATTATAAGAAGCAGATAAAAATGGAAAAGATTGCCAGAATTTTAATAGTGAAAGTAGAATACCACAGTCTCAAGAATAAAAATTATAGGTAAACCAAACAACAGTGGAAGCATAATGAGTACAATTAGCCAGGGACATGTGATTTACACACCAGAAGATGCTGCAGAGGTAATATCAAAGAGATTCATGAATGGCATAAGCAGGTAGATTAGTCATATAGTGAGAGTGAAGGTGACATCTGTAGTTTCTAGAATTCTCTCTGATGAATTTTTTAAAGGGAAAGCATGAATTACATAGACTGAGAAAACATAGTCTTGCAATCTTTACTAGTGGAGAGAGTACTTCTACCATATATTCATGAAATTATTGGTATAAAATCAACTCAGTGTACATTATGTAAAAGTCTTTGAAAATAGGAATATTATAGAAGTTATTCTGAAGATATTAGCTCTGATATTCTTAGAACATTGTGAAAAATGGATTTTGCAAAGATGACAGTAGTAAAGAGAAAAATCAATTACTTTTTCATGATAGATGACATGGACTTACAGCATGAAGAAAAATAGAAAAAAAATTAAAAAAATTAATTAGGCATAGGAAGTAGAGTTTAGTCATTAATGGATTTGGTCATTTAACTATCAGATAGTCAAATTGGATTATTCCATTTAAAGCTTCACCTTTATATGGTGTGTTAACATTTGCAAAATGCGTTTTATATTGTTTCATGTTGAGGTTCATAATAGTCTATGTGAAGTTAATACGATAGGAATTATGTTTCTCTTCTTACAGATGGAAAAGCTGAGGCTAGAGATGTATAAGGTTAGTGCAATAAGTATAAGAAATTAACTTTAGGGGCGGCTAGGTGGCTCACAGGCCCTGGAGTCAGGAGTATCTGGGTTCAAATTCGGTCTCAAACACCTAATAATTACCTAGCTGTGTAGCCTTGGGCAGGCCACTTAACTGCATTTGCCTTGCAAAAACCTAAAAAAAAAAAGAAATTAACTTTAAATCCATCCTTTCTTGATTTCACATTCCATGCTCTTTGTATTATTTGATATTTCCTCTAAAATTTTCTTAAATTGTAATTTTCTTTTGAGTAGGATTTTTTCCTAAATTATCTGCCCAACTATTTATGTTGACTGTGTAAGCAAAGACTTAATGTATTAAAGCCTTAATCCTACACATAATTATCACCTGTAATGCCCCTTAGTTGCATATTCATAGAATTTAATTAATTTGACTTTCTCAAGTGACTATCAGTGGGAATGGTAAATATGTTTTTGTTTTAAATTTATGGTTTTATTTCTATATACATGTGTTTTATAACATAAGTGAAACAGGACTCGGTGTCACAATTCATATTCCACCAGTACCTCAATGTATTATTCTACTAATGTGCACAATTCAATACTTTCTAATAAATACATTGGAACACATATCACAAAAAGATTATTTTGGCTTTTTTTTATCACCTTCACCAACTCTCTTACTATATTCAAAATAATTCTAAAAATAGGATCTTCTACCAAGAGTTTTACTGGAAAATGTTTAACAGACAGCTCTACAAAAAAGAAAGAAAAATATATGTATGGCACATTTTAAATAGGAATCATTAATATTTTCTCCATCTCTTTCTTAAATTTAGACAATCAACAAAACAATAAATCAAGCCCTGATCTGTGACATCTATCAATTTCTGAAATATTTGCCCTGAAAGATGGAACAATTGACTTTTATATTATGAGTCACTCTGATCTGTTTCCAGCATATCCCTGTTTCCACCATCAAAATAATCTGATTAATGCTTTTTTTGTAGAAATAATTTTCTTTTTAAAGGATCTTATAGGTATATTATTCATGATTTGGAAACTCTTCTGATATCAAGGGATATTTTCATTTACATATAAGTGAATTCATATATTGCCCCTATAATAGTCCTATCCCAATGGACTTCTGTGATGTAGAAGGTTGTTAAAGTCTATGCTAGCAGAGTGAAATGATGACTTGTATTTAAAAAGTCTCAACCCCAAGTCTATTACAATGTGCATTAAACTCCATGAATATTACCATTAGGTCTGTACCCCAAAAAGATATTTATAGCACTCTTCTTGTAGTGACAAAGAATTGAAAATTTATGGGATGCCCATCAACTGGGCAAATTATCATATATGAATGTGATAGAATGTGCGTATTCTTATAGAAAGGATGAAAGGCAGTAGTTCAGAGAATTCTGGGAAACTAATACATGAACTGATACCAAATGAACTGAGCAGAACCGAAAGAAAATTTATACAAAGGCAACATTATTGTAAAAACAAAAATCTGTGATTTAGGAACTCTGATCAACACACACTAATCACAATTTCAAGAACTCATAATAGAAGAGGCTAGCCATATCTACATAGTGAATATATAGTTGTAATGAGTTTTAATTCTTTTGCTTTCTCAGTGAGTGAAGAGAAGAGAGGGAGAATAGGGAACTGAAAATAATAAAAATGAATTTAACAAAGAATAAAAAATTAACATAGAAAATCTGATTGAAGATATCTATGACTGGCAAAGGAATGAGCCTTGTCGGGAAGAAGGAATAACAGGTCTGTACAAACATTAGAAGGGTATTCATAAAATAATAAAAGCCCTTTAATACATTTAGATCATTTCCAGAGTATCTGTTGAAAGCCATGGGTAAGAATCACACAGAATAAAAGTGCAAGAAGGGGTTTCAACCCCATCTATATAGTATACCAATATTGAGTACAGCTACCAACACTGATGGAATTAGATGTTTAGAAGTATGCTTATCTCCAGTCCTATTTCTTATTAAATGATCCTATTCATCAGAAAGGATCAGCAGCTGGGCTTGTCTCACAATCATCTTGGTGACTATAGTGCACTTACCCATTGAATTATAGTATTAAGTTCTGCTAAAGTTCTCAGAGAGTGTTCTACCCTCTACCCCTAGTTTTCCCACTCCTGGTTATCCCTGCTGATTAGAGGGTGTCAATAAATATCTGTTAAGGATATACTGTATACCCTTATAAGCACTGGGAATGCAAAGAAAGACAAAAATAATATGTGCCCTTGATGAGTTCACCATAATTCAATTAAAAATTAAATAAATTAATTAAAAAAATAAAATTGGCAGACAGAAGTAGGATTGAGCTGTTAATCATTTTGGTTAGTTACCATGAGATAGTCAAATTAGAATATTTCATTAAAATGTTTGACTTTTGCATGATGTGTTAAAGTTTGAAAAATGCTTTATATATAATATCTCATGTTATACCTCATAATTGCCCATGTGTGATCAGTTCTACAATTTGAAAGTAGGAAGGTATCTCAACTGCCTACATTAACTCAACCCTTAGAAGAATCCCCACTACTATCCCCAACAAGTCATTATCCAGCTTTTGCCCAAAGACATCCAACAAAAAAGGGACCAATTATCTCCAGAGTGAGCCCGGCCTATTCGATTTGGCAATGCATTAGTTACTAGGAAGGTTTTCCCTGCTATCAACCTTTAATTTACTACTCTTAAATTTCCAGTTTTTGCTCCTATGTCTCCCCTCTAGGACCAAATAGAACAAGTCTAATTTTTCCTCTATTTGATTATCCTTCAAATACAGATTATAATATATCAGTGTTTAAAGACTTCCAAAAGAAAAAAAGAGTTTCTAAATACTGGCAATAATTATAGTTAAGTGTGAGGATGATATAATCAGAAACCATAATTAAAAAACAACAATCCAGCAAGTAGTCAGTGATAACCATAATGGTGAGCATATTTCAGTAATGAACTCTTCAGGATAACCTTTCTTTCCTTTCTCTGATACCTTTATAGCTCAATGTTTAGAAAACTCCTTTCTGAATTCTAAAAGGTACACTTGATGGAAAGTTTTAGCAATAAAAACTTTTGGCTTGTGAGGTTTTTACTAAATTCTTTAACAGTGAGTGAATCTATTCAATATACTACTTCCATGAAGAAACTGATTCATGAAGCCAAAACCCTGGGCAGACATCTCTCTCATTCAGGCCTAATGACTATCACAGGAACTTGGGAGTTCATTTTCTAGGTAAGATCTCAGTATATTATTTTAATGGTTCAGTAGGTGAGTGCATATTATACCTTGATTGTATAGATAGACCCCAGCTTGGTTGTATTGTTGTTTGGCCATATGGTTGGTCCAGAAATTTCAATATTTGATGCAATGACTCGTGTATGGATAATGGCATCTTGATGGTAGTAATAGCACAATGACATGATTTTTATTGTGGTTATATTGTGTGGATTTAGTAACATTTTATGTCACTAAGCATGATGATAAATGTGTATTATGCCTACTACTCGGAAAGCTGAGACTGGTGCTTTAATTGAGCTTGTGAAATCTCAGCTTTGGGAGGTTGAACTGTTTGGGTGTCTATATTCTTTTGAGTCTCTTGAAGGTGGGGGATACCAAGTTGCCTAAGGAGAATGAAATGGCCCAGGTTTGAAACAGAGCATATCAAAACTACTGTACTGGTTAGTAGAAGGATTAGATTATGAATGCTACACCAGTGTATATGGGTCTAGAGTAGGAAGACTCAGCTTTGTGAGTGCAAATCTGACTAATAGATGTGTGACCTTAAGCAAGTCACTTTACTCTGCCTCAGTGTCCTCATATGTAAAATGAGTTGGTGAAAAAAATGGCAAGCCACTTTTATACCTTTGCCAAGAAAACTTCAAGTGGATCTATGGAGAGTTGGGTAAAACTGAAATATCTAAATAAAAATTCTTTTCCAAGATAATCTCAGCTGAGGTCAAGAAAAGTCTGACATGAAAGAAATGACTGAACAATAATGAATTTGCACACACACAGATATATATATATATGTATATATATATATTTATATATACATATAAACCATATAAGTATATATATATATATATATATTCTCAGTATATGGAAATGATAATGAATTCTTATTTTTAATTAATTAAATTAATTTTTTGGTTACATTTTAATTTCTGAGAACTGTCTACACCCGTTCTTCAATATTCTACCTGAGAAAACCATCACAACCCACACATATGTGCATATGTACATATATATTATATATGTATACAGGAAAAACATAATATTCATATTTCTATTATCAGTTCTTTCTCTAGAGAAAGCATATTCCTTCATAGGTTCTTTGTAGTTGATCTGAGTATTTATAATGTACAGAAAAATTTGGTCATTCACAACTATTAATCAAACTATATTGCTACTACTGTATACAATATTCTCATTTCATATAGTTCTTCCAATTTTTCTATAACTAACCTGTTTATTATTGCTTATAATATACACAATCATAATCATATACCATAACTTGTGTCATCCATTCCCAGTTGATGGGCATCCCCTCAGTTTCTAGTTTTTTTGCTACTACAAAGAGTTGCAATAAATATTTTAGAATGTACAGGTTCTTTTCTCTTTCCCCTGATCATTTTGGGAAACAGACTTAAGAGTGATAATACTGGGTCAGTTTTATAATTCTTTGGACATAATTCCAGATTGCTCTCCAAAGTTCACAGTTCCACCAAAAAATTTATTAGTGCTTCAATTTTTCCCATGTTCTCTCAACATTTGTCATTTTACCCTTTCTATTATTTTAGCCAACCTGATAGTCATTAGCTGATATCTCAAAATTGTTTTAATTTGCATTTCTCTAATCAATAATGATAGACAGCATTTTTTATTATGATTCTATGTAGCTGACTTTTTCATCCAAAACGGGCTGTTCCTATCCTTTGGCCATTTTTAAATTGGGGAATGGTTCATATCCTTATAAATTAGACAAGTTCTCTCTACATATCCTTATATCTCTCTCATATCCTTATATATTAGACAAAGTTCTCTCTACATATTTGACATACGATTCCTTTATTCAACAAATTGTCCATAAATTTTCTCCCAATTTGCTACTTTCCTTTTAATCATGACTACATTATTTTTATTTGTACAAATCTTTAAAAATTTAATGTAATCAAAATTATTCTTTGCTTTATTCAATGCTTTCTATCTCTGATTTATTCATATGTTCTTCTCCTAGTCATAAGTCAGATAGATATGCTCCATATTCTCCCAATTTTCTTATGATATCTCCCATTATGTTTAGATAATATTTCCATTTTGATCTTATCTCGGTAAATTATGTAAGATATTGGTTTATACCCAATTTTTGCCAGACTGATTTCTATTTTTCCAAAAATTTTTTTTACCAAAATAATGAATTCATATCCTAAGGACTTTACAACTATTTATTATATATCTACTCTGTCTAATGATTCACCTTTCCATATTTTAGCCAGTTAATTTTTATAATTACCACATAATAATACTGCTATATCTCTTTCTGTTGCATGTTTTTCATTAATTGCTTTGATATTCTTTATCATTTTTCTTACAAATTAATTTTTAAAAATTTTTTTAGGCTTAATGAAACATTTTTAGCAATTTAATTGGGATGGCATTGAGTAACAGAATAGACAAGATAGTCATTTTTATGTTATTGACTTTGCTCACTCGTTAACAATATTTCTCTAATTATTTAATTTGAATTTTATTTGTATAAAAAGCATTTTATTATTATTTTGATGCAGTACCTGATTTTGTCTTGGCAGGTATACTCTCAGGTTCTTGTCCCTCATTATCGAAGAAGAGCAAAACTACAACACTATGTTAGAGACAAGTTGTAGTATTTCCAATTGTGATGGACATAACCAGTATGACATCTGATTGCTCTACCATAGATCAGGAACAAAAAGTCCATGGGAACACCTGGGATGGATAATTTAAACTTAAACATTCACATTTCCTTTGAGGTCCTTCAACTCTGTTTTGCTTATAGAGCACAGTACTTTCTCTGATGAGGGTACACCAGGTGGGTGGTCTTGTGCCAGTGTTTCACATTCTGCACTTCCAGGTACTTTATGCTGTCTGTAATTATTTTACTTAAGGTTTTTTTCAGGTTTTTTTTGCAAGGCAAATGGGGTTAAGTGGCTTGCCCAAGGCCACACAGCTAGGTAATTATTAAGTGTCTGAGGCCGGATTTGAATTCAGGTACTCCTGACTCCAGGGTCGCTGCTCTATCCACTGTGCCACCTAATCACCTCCAATCTGTAATTATTTTAAATGTAATATCTTTTACTATCTCTTCTTGCCTGGTCTTGATGATGATTAATAATAATACTGATGATTTGTGTGGGTTTGTTTTATATCCTCATATTTTGCTAAAATCATTAATTGTTTAAAATAGCTTTTTGGTTGAATCTTTAGGATTTTCTAGGTACATTGTCATGTCATCTACAAAAAAGATAGTTTTTATTAACTCATTGCCCATTCTAGTTCTTTTCATTTTTTTCTTCTCTTACTGTTATCACTGTCATTTCTAATACAATATTAAATAATATTGATGATAATGGGCATCTGTGTTTCACCCCTGTTTTTATTGGGAAGACTTCTAGCTGATTCCCATGATCAATAATGCTTGCTAATGGTTATGAGTAGATACCTATCATTTTAAACAAAAAATTCATTTATACTTATACTTTCAAGCATTTTAATAGGGATGAGTGATGTATTTTGTCAAAACTGTTTTATATTTATTGATATTGTCATATGATTTTTGTTTCTTTTGTTATTGATATAATCAATTATGCTGATAGTTTTTCTTATGTCAAACAACCCCTGCATTCTGCTATAAATAACATATGTCACAATGAATACATGTTGTGATTTTTTTTGTAGACTTATAACTGGCATTTTATTTAGAAATTTTGCATCATGTTTATTTGTGAAAATGGCCTATATTTTCTTTATCTGTTTTTGAGCTTCCTTGTTTATGTATCATCATCATAATTGTTTCATAAAAGGAGTTTGAACTTCCTTCTTTGCCTATTATTCCAAATAATTTATTTAATATTAGAATTGGTTGATATTTAAATGTTTGATAGAAAAGATTATTGTTTTCAAAATGATATCTTGGAGTCCCAAGACAGTTTTCTTTAAAAAACAAAAACCAATATATAATATCTATTAACAAAAGGGAATGACTGAACGCATCACAGTAAATCTGTTTTGTTGTAGCTGACAGCTGTGAAAGTCGCCTTTGATTTTAAACCTTGTCTCTAAATTCCTATGTCCTATTACTTTCTTGTAAATGTGGAAGACTGGCAATGGATGTCTAGACTTTGGAGAATCTGCAGGGCTAACTGCCTATTGCCAACGAGTAGCAGTTTGGGAATCAGGGAAAGGGGAAGATGGCAGTCCTCCTTCTGGAAGTGTGTGATAAGGCCCTGCTCTTAATTCAAAGTTTGCTTAGGTATTCTGTTCTTAATGATAAAGAACATGGTAAAGAAAATGTTTTTAATTGATTTCAGTGAATGAATTTCCATAAAAAATGTATAAATCTGCCAAATAGTCTTTTCTTGCCAAATAGTCTTTCTTTATGGGAGTACTTTTATAAACCTGAGGTTAAGGGAAGGGTCATCTTTTGAACAACTCTGTTATTCCCATCTGAGTTGCTGCTCTATTTCTTTATCTGTTTGTTTTTGTCTGTTCCAGAACTTCAGTGAGTGAGTATCAAGACAAGCTGCTATCTTGTGAGATTCAAAAGATCAGAAGAGCCAAACAAGGTCTATGGCCTTCCCTAGGAAGGAACATAACCTGAGGAATGACTTGTTTGATCAGCCTAGCAATGGGACAAGGAAGTCACTTATCTATTGGCTAAGTTCAAAAACTGTAAGTTAAAATTAAGATAGATTGAGGCATAAAGTCCTGAACACAATTTATTATTAAAGCATGAATTTGCCAATAAATTAGATCTCAGCTTTTCCAGCAAAGCAAAGACCCTGAATGAGGGGTCAACTCATAGTTTTGGGGAGTACCCAAAATAGGGAGGCTTGCACAGATGGAGGACAATATGCTTAAATGGAAATTGGGAATGAAGGTTAGCAACAACTCCCTCCATCCCTCCTGTGATTAAGAAATGTTCATTATTTGAGTACAGTTGCTGCTCCAAATTCAGCGATAACAAACCAGACTTCCTTGGATAACAAACCAGACATCTTTGAAGGATAGCTTGGTGGTGTAAAGATACCAGTCCAGACTCCCTGTATCCATCTACCTCCTCCAAGGGTAACAGATTTCCTTGACACAAGAATAGAACAATGATTAATGGGAGAACTGGATTTCTAAACTTAGCTCATTACAAAACCACCAAATTTCTGAATTCAAAAATAAAGAATCATTTCAGGCAAATTAAATGTAAATGTGACTAATAAGAAAGATAGCGGCAGCTAGGTGGTGAAGTGGATAGAGTACTGGCCCTGGAGTCAGGAGTACGTGAGTTCAAATTCGGCTTCAGACACTTGATTACCTAGCTGTGTGGCCTTGGGCTAACCACTTAACCCCATTTTCCTTCAAATCCCCCCCCCCCAGATAATAAAATAATAATAAAAAAGGAAAGACAAATAATCAAACTGATCATTTCAACATGAAGTGACTTCAGTATTGGTCTGAATTTTGTACCTAAATTTATGTATGAGCCCAACCTAACTAGGGACTTAATATAGAGAAGAAAATATGCTCTAAAATAAGGAACTGTTTTTGGTACAATTTTTTGCTGTATAGATTCAGAAAATATTACTTCATAAAAAACTAATTGACATTAATTGGTTAATTGATTTTGGCCATAGAGCTCTAATTACTGGTATAAGTACTGAGGACATATTAGGAGGTACATATTGGGGTGGGGGTGGAATCTTGAGCCAATATCATTAGAAGCACCCTCAAGGCTACCTCTAGAATCCTCAGAGCAAAGATCTGAGGACCCTAGTAATATATGAGTGGGTTGGGAAAATAGCTCCATAAAATATCTGTGATTGAGTATTTAAATTGTTAAAAGACTTTTCTCCATATGAGGAATTCCCTGAAACTCATTTATTTTAAATTAGTTAAGGCTTAGAGAATCACCCAAGACTCAGAATGGTTAAGCAACTTACCTCTGGCCATAGAGGTAGTAAGTAGGCAGTAGATATCATACATAGAATGAAGGCCTGGAATCAAGAAGACCTAAAATCAAATCCATGCATTCACTAGTTGTGGGAAAATTACATAGCCTTTTTCAGATTCAAAGTATTTATCTTTAGAATGGAAGGAATAATAGGACCTAACTCACAGGGTTATTGGGAGAATAAAAATAATATATTAAAGTGATTTGAAAATCTTTATGATGATGATGATGATGATGATGATGATGATGATGTGTGGTCTGACTCCAGATTTTCTTGATTTCAAGGATAGTTATTTAAATCATGTCTTATTAAAAATGCAGCAATTAAGTTATTCATTCCCAAATGATAGGATCCTAGATAATTATATCTTTTGATAAGTGTCCAAAGAGTTAGAAACTAATTTTGAGAGTTAGCTCAATTTAATTAATACACTCACTGATCTAGTGACAAACATTGCCTTTCTGATTTTTTTGAACAAGGCAGTGTATTTCCTAACCCCAGGCATTTCCCCTGGCTGTCGTCCATGGTTGAAAATCTCTCCCTTGTCATCTTACCTCCTAGATATGACTTCCTTCAAGTCTCAGATAAAGTTCCATTTATGCAAGAAGTCTTTCCCAATTCCTCTTAGTCTTAGTGCCTCCCTTCCTGGACTATCCCCAATTTACCCATGATGTAGTTGGTTTGTATACAGTGGTCTGAAAGAAGTATTCTCCATTAGATTGTGACCTCCTTGAGAGCAGGAAGTTTTTTGTACTTCTTTGTATCCTGCGCACATCACATAGTTCCTGGTAAATAGAAGGAGTTCATTAAATACTTGTTAGCCAAAAGGAGTATTATACAAAGCACTGAGTTATAGGTAGTTGGAGTTCAAGGGTTCTCAGAGAGTATTCTTTCAGTCCAATCCATATCTGAACAAGAATTCTTTCTTTAATAAATCAGACAAGTGGTTGTGGAATTTTTGAATGAAGACCTCTGGGTGGGTGAGGTGAATTTTTTTTTTAAGAATAGTTAAAAAAAGAAAGTAATTTTAGAAATTTTGGATATTTACGTTCTCTTAGAACTCTCTGCAAGCCTAAAAGGATGTTTAGAGTTAGGTTTTAAAAACAGTGGGATTTAGTATAACAGGTTTGGCAACAAAATCATCGCAGTTCATGAAGCTGATGAATTGATGTAGACCCAGCTGACTAACATGTACCATGTGTTTGCTTTGGCAGCCAATATGGAAAAATCATTTGGAGAAAAATTGTATTATTCAACAAATTTCTTTTGTTGTTGTTGTTTTGTGGTTTAATTTTTAAAAAAATCTAATTTCCTAATTGGACTTACAAAGGTAGAGTTCACAGAAACTTTCCTAGTGATTGGAAACATATTTGGATTTTATGTGTAAGTTAAAAAAAAGAAAGATAATGGAATATAATTTTACTTGCCTGATGAATCTCAGTTACTCAACATACAAAGAAGATTTCAGATTGACAGTTTCTTAGCTATTTTTTATTTATAACTTTATTTTGTATAATAAAAATATAAAAGTTTCAAAATCTTCTCAAAAACCTTAATATAATCATGAAATAGAATGGGTTTCATCTAAACATAAAAGGTACCATCATTCTTTTCTGATGTGACTAAATATGATGTTGATGGTATTTTGAATTTATTTTTCTCATTCACCTACAGACTAGCAAATTTTTTTCAGGTGTGACATGGAATCTTATTTACTTGTATGTAAGCAACCTTGTAGTATATTTAACCACTGCTTCAATGATCCAGATAAACGGTCTCATTCCTTGTGGTACAGAAATTATCATTTATTATTAGAAACTTAGGCATTTTAATGGTTAGATAGATGGGTTTGGGAAAAAACCCTTGCTTCCATTTTATGGTAGTTTTATCTTAGATAAATCTTATACAATATAGAAACTACAGATATATGGAAAATGCTTCTAGTTTGGTTTTAGAATTCAGATATGCCTCCCTTTTTGTACAGATTAGTCAAAATCTGGGTAATTTTTCCAAACAATGAAATCCATGAGACTATGATATATTTTTCAAAAGAAGTAAAGAAAACCCCCAATTAGAAGCAATTTCAGGCCAAAAATGTACTAAATATGTGAGATAATTATATAAGGAACAATTGCTGAGTTTCTGAAGTAAGTGGAAGTCATCTTAAATACTACCTAGCTTAATTTGCACTTGATAAAAAAATCTTTTCTATCACGAGTGAGTAGGGTGGAAGGTCAAGTGAAGCACTTCTCCATCTATCAAAAATGCAAATCTTACTAATGTCTAATCCATTCAACAGTTTAATAATGCTTTATTTGCCATTAGCGAGATACTCAGAAATTGGAAATATTGGTAAAAATGAAGTCATTAGGGGAAAATCTGTCCCAAGACATGAAAGCTCAAAGTACATGCTATGTAAAGAGGAAAAAACAACTGAGGGTAACAGGTATAGTATAGTAGGTTGTACCTCAGTTAAGTCTTGAAGAAAGCTATAAATTCCAAGAAGCAGAAGTGATGAAGGAGAGCTAATCTAGGCATGGTGGACAGCTTGTATAGAGATGAGGAATAGAATATTGTGGGAAGCAATAGATAGACCATTTTGGCTTGTAAGGAAAGTTGGAATCAGGTTGTGATAGCTTTTAAATATCAGTTCAATGCACAAGTATCTTATCCTAGAGTTTAAAAGGAGTTGTTGAAGTTCCTAGAGTATGGGAGTGACAATCAGATTTGTACTTTAGGAATATCAATTTATTAAGTATGGGAAAGCTGGATTAGAGAGGAGAGAGAATGGGTGCAGGAAAGTCAATAAGCTACATTTGCAATATTCCAGGCAAGAGATGATCAAAGATTAGATGAGGATGATTAAGGTATGAGTGAAGGGAAGGAAATATTTGGTAAGAAGAATCAATGACTCTTGGAAACTGATTTGATAGGAAGTGGGAAGTGAGAATGAAAAGTAAAAGATGACTGAGATCTTAGAAATCTGAATGATTAGAAGGATGATTGTACCTTTGAAAGAAATAGGGAGGTTAGGAGGGGTAAATCTAAGAAGAAAGATATGAGTTTGGATGAACATGATTCTATTTCCATCCTCATTTGATATAGGCTCCTTGGAGACAGAAGACATTTCACTTTTGCCTTTAGATTTCTAGGCTTAGCTAGGTAGCACAGTAGATAGAATACTGGGTCTAGAGTCTTAAGTTCACATCTGGTCTCGGGTAGTTACTAGCTAGGTAACACTGGGTCAATCACTTAACCTCTACGTGTCTCAGTTTCCTCAACTGTAAAATGGGCATAATAATACTAACCACATTCCATTGTTGTAAGGAAAAAACAAGATTAATACTTTTAAAGGCACAGAAACTTGCATATAATAGATTATTTTTTTTAGATTTTTCAAGGCAATGGGGTTAAGTGGCTTGTCCAAGGCCACACAGCTAGGTAATTATTAAGTGTCTGAGACTGGATTTGAACCCAGGTACTCCTGACTCCAGGGTTGGTGCTTTATCCACTGCACCACCTAGCCACCCCCATATAATAGATTCTTAATAAATCCATGTCTCTTTTCTGCCTTCCCACAAGTGTCTGATATAACATGCATAACAAAGCTTGTTGGTTAATTGATTGGTTTATATGAATGTAGTAGGGTAGCTGGATCAAGTAAAGTAATTTTTTGGATCTCTACCTAGTCAATCAAAATGATAATTTTATCTAATATCCAGTCTAATATGCTTATAGTCTCCTAAACTTCATTGATTGTGATCATTTAGATATGACATTGATTAGTGGCAAGAAAAAGAATTAGTTCTGCAAATTTATATTGGCCTGTAGTCCTTGGACTCAAAGAAATTTCTCTGGTAGTTTTTATGCCTTAGCAAAGATTACAAGTTTCAGATAGGTCCTATACAATTCTTAACATTCCTTAATTTTTGAAGAATGGTTACTAGTTCCAAGTGGGTGCTAACCAATATTTCTTGTTGTAACCAATGATGTTGTCTCCTAGCGCCAAGATGCTGTCTACCCTGTTACCAATCTCATTGCTTTCCCAGCCTACCTAATTCTATACTTCACACGACCTTATAAAAGCTAGTAAGCCCTATTTTGGAGTCTTTGGTGACTGAAAGATCATCGCCCTAATTTACTGGTTACTGCTAGCCTAAATAATAAAGTGATCATGCTTGGATCATTACATCTCAGTTTATCTTAATTTTCAAACATAACAAAATAAAATAAAATTATTTGGACATCTTCAAGTAAATCTTAAAGTTTTTCTTTCTCTAAATTTATTCCCTAGGGCGAATTTAGATAAGTTCCTTGACTTCAACTTCCTCATCTGGGAAAAAAAAGTTAAATAAGTGATAGCTAAGGTCTTTTTAGTTGTAGGGTTCTATGTTTTAGATATCTATTTTTCCCTATTCAACCAAAAAACAAAGTAACCCTTCTCACTCCTCCCCTCCCCCCAAACAGTGAAACACACACACACACACACACACACACACACACACACACACAGAAAACATACTAGCATCTTCAGTCGAAATATGAGGTGTTTTTGGGTGTGGGAAGGGTCAGGTGATTTTTATCATTTCAGGGAAGTCCAAATGAAAAATTCTACAGCAAAACTCCTGCCACTAATATGCATAGATTATTCATCTGTAATGTGTATTTCAAAGAGTGACTCATCTGTGCCAAATTTAGATTTGAACTCAGGTCTTCCTGATTCCAAAGTAATCTCTTCACTACAAAAGTTAGCAGCACCCATATCAAGTAAAAATCTAATCCAAAACTAGACCAAAGGCTGAGGAATAAAGAAATGTGTACCTTTGGAGCTTAGTGAATTTACTGTAAGAATTCCCAAGACTAGGGGGAGCTAGGTGGTGCAGTGGATAAATCACCAGCCCTGGAGTCAGGAGTACCTGGGTTCCAATCCCGTCTCAGACATTTAATAATTACCTAGCTGTGTGGCCTTGGACAAGCCACTTAACCCCATTTGCCTTGCAAAAACCTAAAAAGAAAGGAAAAAAAAAGAATTCCGAAGACTAGAACTAACCAGGCTCTTGTGGAATTTCAGAGCAAGACTTGTGGTAAATGGACACTGCGGTAATGTGGACACTGCCAAATAAAGAATTAGACCTTTTTTCCAGGTCAAATTTCCTGCTTCATGTGTATCTCAATCAACACCTTGCAATGACATCCTGTTTTAGGCAACTACAAGTATAACATACTTTTCAGTTTTCAGTTTCCATAGTTCTATAATATTAATGAAAACTTGCAAGATTAAAAAAAAACACTCTTATCTATGTTCTGTGTAAAGTCTACAGAGAACAATAGATATTTCAAGCTATTAATTTATACTGTTTGAATAATTACACAGAAGAAGACAAGTAAGGCATCCTTAACAAATTTAAAATGAAGCCAGATGGGCTGAAGATCTTCAGGGGTCAAAAAACAAACATAACAATCCATCCTCCAAATTTACCCTCTTCTTCCAAAAAACCTGATAGGTTTAAACGTTGTGCTTAATCAAACAAAATCAAATTTAACTGAGATAAGTGTTAGTCTTACACTTTGGCTAAAAATAGATCTATATGTAAAAGATGCAGGACATAGAGTGGTTTCTTTAAACAAACAAAAAAATGAAGAACAAAATGAATAAAATAGCTAACAGTCAAAAAAGATCTGGAGTCTGCAGTGAACTATAAGTTTGAAAGCTGTGTGATTATGGTAGTCAAAATATCAATGCATTCCTGGGCTGAATTCAGAGAGGCAGAGCTTCTAGGAATAAGATTATAGTCTCTATTCTCTGCCAAATCTTATAATTTCTACTTCTCTATCTTTTTTTAAAATTTCCTTTGCTCTTTACTTCTACAATTGCCTAGGGCAACTAGAATGACAAAGGGCTTTGAGTCTATGTCATATGAAGGTCCATGAAGGAATTGAAAATGTTTACTCTAGAGAAGAGAAGACTTGAAGGGCATGATATCTGTGTTCATGAATTTTCAAGGCTTATCTTGTGCAACCTTATTAGGATTTTCAAGCATTTTTCAAGGGTCCAATAGCTAGGGGTAGGAATTCTTTATGTATGAATAGAACTAATTGTCATTGAGGCCACATATATCACATATCATAGACAGACCTAAAATAAGAGAAAATATGAATGAGAGAGTTGTAGTTAAAGGACTTCAAATCCTAGACTTTTGACTTTTAATTGCCATGATTTCTAATCTCTTTGGGCTTAGTTTTCTTATTTTCACACAGAGGTGAGGGATCAAAATAGATGATGTATGAAATCTCTTCCAGCTCTAAATCTCTGAATCTTTGACCTTAGTGATTGTCTCGTCTAATTCTTTCATTTCACAGATGAGGAAACTGAGGACTAGGCATGTTGAGTAACTTATCAAGGTTTCACACACTGTAAGGGGAAGAGTGAGAATTAGAATCTAAATCTTCTTTCCATTGCATCAATTCCTTCTTATTAGAAGAACTCTTTTAAAACCAAAATTCTATGATTCTGTGTATTTAATCAATTGAAACTGTTTTTCTGACATTCCTACAACTATGTTTTACTTTATGGCGTATAAGCAAGGCAGTGAGTATGATCACAGTCATGTCATATTTTCATTAAACTTATCTCCCTTTCTGTAAAGGACAGCTAGAAGGTGCCATAGTGCTTAGAGTATAATAGGTCTAGAGTCAAGAAGACTCATCTTCCTTGAATTTTTTCTTTCTTTTTTCTTTTTTTTTTTTTGCAAGGCAATGGGCGACTTGCCCAAGTCATGCAACTAGTAAGTATCAAATGTCTGAGGAGGGATTTGAACTCAGGTTCTCCTGACTCCAGGGTTGGTGCTCTATCCATTGAGCCACTTGGCTGCCCCAAGACTCACCTTCCTAAGTTCAAATCTATCTTCAGATACTTATTGGCAGTATGACCCTGGGAAAGTCACTTAACCATGTTTGTCTCAGTTTCCCTTCTGAAAACATGAGTTGGAGAAGGAAATTGCAAACCAGTCCAGTATCTTTGCCAAGAAAACTCTTAATAGGATCATAAAGAGTTGGACCCAACTGAGCAATAACACTTGTGATTATCTTGATGGGTTACTGTGAGGAAAGTAATCTGAGACTTTTTAAATTATTGTATGGGCTATTATTATGGATTGAAAGAGTTGATGCAGAGGCATAACTAGTAACTTTTTTGCTTGGGGAAAGTGACACCCACTCCCCATACTAAAGACAGTAGCATAAAACGTGTACTGAATCATCTGGAATTGAGAGTTATCCTGAATATTTTGTCATAGACAGCCAGAGACTGTAGGTCACCCTGTGGGACAGACTTTCTTTAACTGGAAGTGTATTTAAACTTGGTACTCTTACTAATTAGGTTCTGTGATCTATTGTTTTTATGCTGATGAAGGATTTATGTGCTGTCAGTAACCCCTGAACTGATTGACCTGGGCAATAGTCTTTTCTTCTTGACCTAATTATATCTCTGAGTAGTTTTACTATATTTAAAACATGTGAAATTTAATTTTTTATGATTTGTTTTTTCTTCGTGACAATCAATCACTGAACTTCCTTTGATATATAAGTAGGTCATGTTAAATCAAGAAAATAAAAAAAAGAACTTGGAATAGGATCAATACACAGTTGAGTCTATATCAAAAAACAAAAAACAAAATACCAAGGTAGCAATTATCTGGTAAATCTAGATTATTGAGGATAAGAAAACAAATGTTTGGCCACTCTCAGATACTCCAACGAATTTCCAGTTCTTTATTTCTTTGTGCTATGTTGATTAAAGTGGAGCACTGACCTATGGTAACTAAGAAAGCTCTATGAGAATCATTAATATTTGTCTTTGAAATAGAATTTGGGTCACGGTCTCATAGTTTCATGAACCTTAGAGCAAATGTTAAAAATTCAAGATTTTTTCTATTGTAATTCTTGGTCAATTGTCAACACTTGGCTTGGGCACTAACATCCTACAATATGGACTTATTGTAGTGAACAAATGCCTCCAAGTTGGACTGTTTCAAACTGTGTATTTGGTCTGGCATTTCTGTCTTATTTGTTAAACCCACAAAATGTAGATTCTTATCTCTTACTTCTGTTCATTCACTTGTGGCTACTTTAGGAAGTAGTTATTCTTTCCATGAATTTCCATAGTAAAAACTGCCACACCACTGTGGGTACAGTTTAGCAGCTTCTCCAAGAAGGCAGCTTGTTCACATTATTTAATAATTTTTTTAAAAGATCAGTTTAGAATCCTGTAATAAGACCTATGCAACAGTTCCCTTTGTTATTTGGGCAGTATTTTTTGGGGGGGTGGTAGTGGAAGAGAGATTGCAACAACTCTCAAATAGGTCACTCAATTTCATCTGAATAAATATGAAACAATGAGATAATATATATCTATAAAAGGAAGGAAATTTAAAGAACATTAAATTCTAACCTCATTTTACAGATGAGAAAACTGAGACCCAGCGAGATTAAGTGACTTGCTCAAGGTGACACAACTAGTAAGTAGCAAAACTGGGACAAAAAATATATTTATTGTTATCTTTTGGCATTTAACACACAACAGGAATCAGGAAGATTTATCTTGCTATATAACATACTGGATAGATTGCTGGAACTAGAGTCAGGAAGACTCATCTTCCTGGGTTCAAATTTGGCCTCAGTCACTTACTTATTTTGTGATCCTTGGCAGGTCACTTAACCCCTTTTTTCTCAATTTCCATCTGAACTGGATAAGGAAATGGAATGTCATTCCCGTCTATTTGCAAAGACAACCCCAAATTGGGTCACAAAGAATTGAATGAGACTTAAAATGACTGAACAACAGCAACAATCAAGCAAAATTGATTTAAAAATAAAGTTCAACTACATGAAGAGGTAGATTTGTTTATCTATAAAATTCATTTATGTACAATGTGTTATTTCCCCGATAAACTAGATCAAATAGACAATTTGACAATAAGGAGTCTGCCAATATGCATGATCTTAACTACGAGCTAGCTCTTTCATTTTGTTCTTCTCTATCGTCTCTATTTCTTTCTCTACTATTGTTCCCAAAGCAATTCCTGAAGCAACTGAACAACAAACAACAATTTGCCAGAAATCTTAGACTCAAAGAAACAATCAGATTCATGTCTCTGTGTTTGTGTGTGTTTTTGTGTGTGTGCATATGTGTATGTGTATATGTGTTTGTATAGGGGAGTGGGTAGAATGGATCTGAGAGCTCATTGACTCAGAGAACCTCCTTTGAGGAACTTCCTGCTATCAAAGCAAATTGTCACTTCTGTAACTTAAAAGTCTTAGAGGTTTACCTGGGTCACTGAGAAGTTCAGTGACTTGCCCAATATCATGAAGCCAATATGTGTTAGAGGTAGTTTGGACATTTCTTTCTGCTGAGATTTGTTCTCTAGCCATCATACCAAGTCTCTACCTACTTTTTAAAGGAAAGAAAATATAGGATTAAGATGTCTGTATTGTGAGACAATATAAACTTGGAATTTGGTTCTCTTATGTATACTGCAAACTAGTGCCACTGGCTTCCTATTCTCAATAGGCAGAATTACTCCTCTCTTCATGGGGCAGAAATACTAAATTGGGTTGTCATTTCCTTCTCCAGATCATTTTTGCAGATGAGGAAATTGAAGCAAATAGTATTATATGATTTGCCCAGGGTCATGCAACCCTAAGTATCTGAAGCCAGAACTGAACTCAGGAAGATGAGGCTTTCTGATTCCAGATACAACACTCTATCCAATACTCTATTTTGTTTATATGACTGATTTGCAGAATCTCAGAATGGGAAGAGATCATAGAACTATGGATTTTTGAGATCAAAAGAGCCTCACAGGCAGTTTAGTCCAAACCCCTCTCATTTTATTTAAGAAGCTAAAGCTCAGGAAAATTGTGACTTTCCAAGGTCACAAAAATTTTAATTGCATCTAATTTAATCTTTAGCTGAATGACAATCCTCTCTACAATATAGAACCTTTCCTTAAAAGCCTCCAGGTGTGGTGGGGAGCCCCCACCCTCCATCTCTTAGGCAGTCCTTTCCTCTTAGTTTCTAAAAGACTAAATTTTATATCCTCATTTAAATCCTGCAAGGTGGATGGAAGGTCTCCTAATCCCTAAAAATGTGATTTATCTTGTGTCAGCAGTTGAGGAAGATTAAGGATTATGACAAAAGACAGGGTCTTTAAAAACTTGTTTGTTTCCAGAGAATAAAAGCAAGTAGGGACTAGAGAACTCATCAGCAACATAGCAAAAAAAGCAATCTTCTGCCATGTTTATGAACTTGATATAACCTTGAGTTGGATGGTTTTTCTTTGGTCAATGACTTTCCCCATCTTTTTTAGCCAGAGAAATGCACTGTGAAAAAATTGTATCTGCAGCTTAAGGCTTCTCTTTTTGAATGTTCTCAACTCATAAACAGTCAGTACTTCTTATCTCTTGGCATTTTTATATTTTCATTGTTCGGAAGAATGGTCATAACTTCTCTAGCTGACATTTCCACCATGCAGTGACTGGATGGCTTTAAGGTATTTGGTTCTCACTTAAGGACCCTTTCACCCTTCACCTGGCATTGCCTTTCCTTGAAGAACTTTAAAGAGTTTTTTTACATAAAATCATCACTGACCTAAATATTCTCACAGAATTTTAGCAACCAGGACTTGATTTGCTCAAGTGGATCTTTTAGGATATTTAATAATTTTAGGTTGTCTTGCAAATTTTTTCTCCAAGTTTTGATGGTCTTATTTATTTCTAATCACATCTTTTGGGCTAACATGTACAAAAACATTTAATGAGAAAAATGGAAATGTGTGTAGAATCAGATTTAGATTCAAGTTCCAGTTCTGATATCTTAATAGTATAAGTGAACCTGATTAATTTACTCAGTTTCTTCATTTGTAAAATAATAATGACATGTGTATAATTATACATATATAAGTATATGTATATTAGACATACATCTATTTATAGCTCCTTAGTTGTTTTAACTCATGTTTGACTTTTTATGACTCATTTTTTTTGCAAAGATACTGAACTAGTTTGCTAATTTCTTCTTCAACTCATTTTACATTTGAGCAAAATGAGGTTAAGAGGTTTACCCAGTATCATACAGCTAGTAAATGTCTGAGACCAAATTTGAACTTAGAAAAATGAATCTTCCTTATTCTAAGTTGGGCACTCACCGATTTGCCTCTCTCTCAGTCTCTCTGTCTCTTTCCCACATGTATACACACATATACACACTATATACATGTATATATACATGTATTCACATATGTATATATGCATACATATATACATTTTATCTATATATCTAAATATATATACATATAAAATCACAGAAAACTGAAGGTACTTTCAAGGAAAGTCAAGGAAGTTTTGTAAGCTGTTAGCAATTCTGGATTTCTGATGACAGTGCACTTTAAAATGATGTTTTAAATCAAGGCATACAAAAATTCATACTTGGTTTATTTTATTCAGATTTTGCTTATTTTTCAGATGCAGTGTAATAGTGAATAGAAATTATCTTTAAGTTACTTAGATATAGGTTCAGTTTTGTCTCTGACATGTATTAGCTAGTCACCCTAGACTAGTCATCTAACCGTCTCAGTACACCAGACACAAGTTATAGAGAAAATATCAAACTACATTGATAGATGGAGATTTCCTGTTAGGAATTCAATCAAATCATAGTTTTGGTCCACTCCATCCATATATGTGTATATCTTTAACAATTGTTCCATATGTATATATGTATATATATATATATATATACATATATATGCACATTTAAAAATTGTATACAATTGTTATACACACATTTAACAATTGTTTTATATGTGTATATAGTATGTATATGTCTATATATATGATATAAATGCATGTATTTATATATACATACCATCTACATTATATTACTTGTAATATGAAAGATACTAGATAATGAAATGGTTGGACTAGACTGGCTAGGTTGCCTTAAGAGGTAGTAAGTTCCCTGATACTGGTGTTCAAATAGAGATTTGTTAAGTACTTAATGAGTTTACTGTAGAGGTGATTTATGCTTCAGGTTGAACCTTGGGGGACTTTATAACTTGAAGTTGCTAAGATTTCAGTGCTATCATCCTGAGAATATCTGAAACTATGTCCAAAATTATGTTTAACTTCCTGTCACTATTATTTATCTATTTTATTCAATTTTTTTCTTACCACTAATTCAAAATTCTTGTATAAGAATCATATACCTGTTCTCAACTTTAATTTTTTAATTTTTGTATAACAATTTATTTTATTTTTCCCCATTACATGTTATGAAAGTTTTGTATATTGCATATTGATTTTACAAAACTTTCTTTCACCTTCTCTTCCCATCTCCCTCTCCTTAGCAGCAAATAATCTAGTGAACATTTTACGTATACATTTGTGTTTAATATATTTACATATAAATCATTTGTGTATGAGGAATTAGGACTAAAGGAAAAGAAAACTTTCTCTAAAAATTACTTTGACTATATCCCATAAATTTTGGTATGATGCCTCATGATTTTCATTTTCTTGGATGAAATGGTTGATTATTGCTATGATTTGTTGTTTGATCTACTCATTTTAAAAATTATTTAGTTTCTAATTAATTTTAGTTTATCTTTTCATGATCCTTTATTACATATAATTTTTATTGTATCATGATCTGACAAACTTGCATTTATTATTTCTGCCTTTCTGCATTTAATTGTAAGGTTTTATGCCCTAGTATATGATCAATTTTAGTAAAGGTGCTATGTCCTTCAGAGGAAAAGGTATATTATTTTCTATCCACTTTTCAGTTTTCTCCAGATATCTAAGTTTTCTAATATTTTATTCACCCTCTTAATTTCCTTTTTTACTTTGTGGTTAGATTTATCTGATTCTGATATAGGAAGGTTGAGGTCTCCCATTATTAAAGTTTTGTTCTCTATATCTCCTTGTAATTCACTTAGTCTCTCCTCTAAGAATTTGGATGTTATACCACTTTGTACATATATGTTTAATAATGCTAAAACTTCATTGCCTATGGTGTCATTTAAAAAGTTGTAGTTTCCTTCGTTATGCTTTTTTAATGAGATCTGTTTTTGCTTTTGCTTTGTCTGAGATCAGGATACCCCTGATTTTTTTTCTTCTGTTGAAGTATAATATATTTTGCTCCAGTCTATCCTTTATCCCTTGTGTATCTTTCTTTTTCAAATGTGTTTCTTGTAAACAACATATTGTAAGATTCAGATTTTTTAATCCATTCTACTATCTGCTTGTTTTTTTATGGGAAAGTTTTCCATTCACATTACTAATTCTGTATTTCCTTCCATGTGGTCTTTCCCAGTTTCTACTTTTCTTTTTTCCTTTCCTCCTATTCCTACTTTCCTCCAATTCCTACTTTCCTTTCTCCTTTAATTTTTCTTTTTATTTTAACTTCAACTTTACTTTCACTTTTACATTCGTGTTTCCTTTTATCAGTTGCTTTTTCTCCTTTCTTTCCTTTTCTCCCCTAACTTCCTTATAGGATTGGATAGATTTTTAAGTTCAATTATGAATGTTTGTTATTCTCTCCCCATGTCAAATCTATCAAATTTTGCAGGGTGGTAAATTCTTGGTTGTAATTCAGTGAACTTTGCCCACCAAAATATCATATTCCAGGCCCTCTAACCCTTCAATGCTGAAGCTGATAAGTCCTATATAATTCTGATTATGCTTCCTTTGTTTTTAAATGACTTTTTTTGGCTACTTGTAGTATTTTTTTCTTTATTTGAGAATTCAGGAATTTGGCTATGATAGTCCTTGGCATTTTTATCTTGGAGTCTCATTCTGTATTCTTTCAAGGACTATTTTGCCTTCTTTATTGGGACAGTTTTCCATGGGAGTTTCCTGAATCATATTTTTTAGGCTCTTTTTTGATCTTGGCTTTCTGGTAAACATATAATTCATAAATTATATCTCTTGGATCTACTTTTCCAGGTAATTTGTTTTTCCTAAAATTATTTACATTTTCTTCAAATTTTTCAGTCTTTTGATTTTGCTTAGTGAAATCTTGCTGTCTCATAGATTCATTAGTTTCTATTTGTCCAATTCTAATCTTTAGAGTTTTATTTTATTCAATTAGTCTTTGTATTTCTTTTTCCAGTTGGTTAATCTTGCTTTTTTTGCTGAGTTGCATTCATTTTCCAGTTGGTTGATTTCATTTTATGATGAGTTACATTCCCTTTTTCTGGTTGTTCATTTTGACTTTTAAAGGAGCTGATTTCTTTGGTCAGTTTTTCACAATTTTCCTGCATGGCTCTCATTTCTTTTTTCATGTTTACTCTTCCTCCCTTCTTTGAGTTTTAAAATCTTTTTAAAACTCTTTAATGAGGTTTTGGATTTGAGTCCAATTCATAAACTCTTTTGATACATCCCATGTAGGTAATTTGCCACTACTTTCTTCTTTTGAGGTGGCATTTTTATCATCTCTATTTGAATAATAGCTTTCTATAGCGAGTGTTCTTTTTTGTTTTTTGTTCATTTTTATTGCTGAACTTTGCTCCTGGAGTATAGTGAATATATTCTCCAGCTTTTTGTGCTGAGGCTCAGGTCTGATCCATTGCTTATCACTTGTTGAGATGTTATCTGTGCAGCTCAGGTGTCACCTGTGCAGAGGTCTGTTTCCTTCTTTATGTCCAGTCCCTGCCTATGCAGTAGTTTGTTCCTTACCCAGTCCTTTCTGCCCCAGTGCTCACATGGTTCAGACTTTGTCTGGAGATGGGACCCTCCCTATTGGCCTCCATTTAACTGCTGGTATCTGGGTTACTGTCTGGCTAACAGGTCCCAGGCAGCACTGTCTAGAAGCCTCTTTTTGGCTTGTCCGCTCTTGTGTCTAGCTGAGATTTACTTCTCCTTTTCTCCCCAAAGAGAGAGGCCTTCACTGAATATCCTCCATGATGTCTACAACTGAAACCTTGTTTTGATTTCTTTTTTTTTACTGGTGAGATCTAGAACTCTAATATTTGCGTAGAGGCTACATTTAACATTGTTTAGAGAAGAGCTCAGGAGCATGCTAGCTTCACACCACCATCTTGGCTCTGCTACACGGGTCTGTTCTCAAATTTTTAAGGGTTTCCCTATCATATGCTGGATTAAAGAAATGTTATTTTGATTGTTTTTTTAAAAGATTTTTATCCCATCTTCATTATCTCACCTATCATCTTATTTTCCCTATGTTCTTCGTAAGACTCCAGACAATTTATATTTATTTTTCCAAAATATATTCCATATTTCCATTTCCCTTTGATCATGTTATGTTTCCTGTCTTAAACATCTTTATCTGTTGAATTCCTAATTACTCACTGAAGTATCTTCTATCTGTTTTCTTTTCTAAGAAATTTCCCTTGTGGTCATTGTTTGTTCATCTTAGGATGCTCCATTGCACCTGGTTTCTACTCTCTGATGCACATCACCATCTTTCTTAAACCAGTTTTTCCAAATTCATGCTATATGGGGATGAATAAAAATTTAAGCTTGACCTTTAATTTGACAAAATGAAATTCTAAGCTAATGAATTTTTACTTTTGGAATTTTAGTTAGAATGGACTAAATAACAAATCATCCTCTTTCAGATTGCTGCATTTTTATCTTTGTATTACTGTAGCCTAGTACTCCAACAATTTATGCACTCAATGTCATTTGACATTGAAGCTTAGCTAACTTATATGTCTATAGTTAATACTAATTAAAATTTTCTATATATTATATTTACATATAAATTATATACATATATGTATATAATTATATATACTTACATATATGTATATTATACACACACATATTTATAGTTATTTAGTTGATTTCAGTCCAATAGTTTTCCTTCCTCTATATGTCAGTATTGGACTGAGCATCAGGACATTTATACACTATTTAGGCTCTTTCACTCAAAAAAGACTGTTGAGTATTTTGACTTCTTTGTCCTTTAGTTTTTTAAGAATGAGGATAAGTTATTCTAAATAACCTCTAAGGTCTCTTAAGTCTCAAGTAGGTATGAACCTGGTTTCTCATAGATCCTGAAAACAGTTTTCAGATGATGTTCACTTAATAAAAAATCTTTGTTGTTGTTGTTGTTAAATTATCATCATAAAGGATCTACTTTTTGGTCTTTTGCTCTTTGAAAACTATCTCTCTTTGCATTTAATTGAACCAATTAAAAGAAACATTTATATCAAGTCCCTTTATGTCTTCCAGGAGAGACTCCAGTCTATTTTAAATCCTCAGTATTTTAGTTTATAAGCTTTGTAGCTTTGTGATATTTGGAACTAGTTAAAATAATATATTTTATTTCCCTTCAAAGTTCTGGAATAAGTCATGGTTAGTGCTTGTTTCTACATCCTCTAGTACTTTCCCCCAATAAAACTTTTTATTCTTTGCCATGATGAGTAATTCCATGTGACCAAATTTTTTCACAAATGATTTGGGTAAATTTTCAGCTAGGATAAGTTCAGTTTCAGTTAAAGGAAAGCAATTTTTCCCCCCAGAAGAAATCAAATTTCTATTGTGTTTATTCTATTTTACAATTTTTCACATATAACTTTAAGATAAATCAGAAATTAGATCCACTTATATGTAGGGGATTATTTCTTCTTTGGGAAATAAGGTGTATCATCAAATTAACCTAGTCTGGCTCAGTTCTTGTGAGAAATGACTTTTAATCTAACTACCTATTTACTTTTCTCCAGTTCATTTCAGCTATGCTCAGACAGATACACATAGGTTCTCAGTCTAGGATTCTTGTTATCCTGGTGTGTTAGGAATCACCCATAATCAAGAAAACCCCAACATAATTACTATTCACAGTAACTTGCACAAATAGATGTAAGTGGGAAAATTCCCAACACTTTGGGTAGAATGGCACCAAAGATATAAATACAATAAATGAAACAATTCCTAATTACAAAGAACTGAAAATAAGAAATAAAACAGAGGTTCACAAGTAAATGAAAAAGATCAATTCCTATTTTTGCTAATTTTGAAATTGCTCAGATAATTATTTAAGATTTATTTACTTTATAAATGTCTTATTTTAATTAATTATTTTATAATTAGTAAGTGAAACTTTAATTACTATACTATGTGCTAAATGATCACTGCCCTCATAAGGAAAGTGATGAAAAATATAATGAATTTGTGAAAACATATGAGAGAATGCTCATAAAGAAAAAAATAAAATTTTTGGCACATGTTTCTTTTTTTCCCCAAGCAGTGGAATTAATAAGAGTAAAAAGTCTAAGACCCTGGAGATGTAGGAGAAAGACAGGAGGAAAGAGTACAAAAAATTTGAATTTTAAGGAAGTTCACATTTTATATAACTAGAATTCTAAATCATATCTTATGTCAAACAAAAATGCAAAGGAGAAAGTCTTATCCAAATTCAAATTCATTAGCCAAGATCCCAGACAGTCTCCACTGCTGACATCTCTACATTTCTCTCTGAACTACTGGATGAAAGTTACAGCAATTTAACTCTCAAAGTGCCACATAGAGAAAGAGCTTATGTTTTCTTACTGAATATTTTCCAGTCTCATATCATTCTTTCTATCACTTTAGAAAACTAATTTTTCTTATTACTTCCCATAAACACAACTGTAAGAATATTTTTCATGTCCAACTGATCTATAGATTCCAAGAGCATTCAATTTTGCAAGATGTCAATTAGTTGACAAGTTCACAATCTTAACTTACTAGTTAGCTAATAGAGCCTCTTTAGGACTTTCTTTTCAGTTCCCAAGTCAGACACATACAATATAATATAGGTCCTATGGGCAATATGAATAACTGCTACTTGATCTTTCATTATATTAACTTGAATAAAACAAATATAATAAAATGTATAATATAGGGTAGATGAAGATGGTTGAATATCTGGCATCAATATAGCATATGTAAATATTAATATCAATCTTAAGTTCTATTATAAGAATTAATTTTTGTTTCCTAAAGAGGGGGCAATAATTACCCCATTTTCTCCCTTAGAATTGCAGAATATTTGAGGTGATCGAGCAAAGGAGATTAAAGGACCAACTATAAAGATAAAAACCAGGAGAGAAAAACCTATTGCGAAAATCCAGGAGGAAGAGGTTGTGCATAAGAAGGAGGAGATCAGCACTGTTAAATTTTTTTCAAAAAAGAATAAATGCTGAGAAAAGAATAGTAATGAATTTAGAAATTCAAAAATCCTTGGCCAATTGGAGACAATAATTTCAGTCAAGTTATGGATCTAGGAGTCAGACTTTTAGGAAGCAAGTGGGTGGTGAAGAAATAAATGCGATTGGAACAAACTTATTTTAAAAAAATAGTTTGGTAGCAAAAGGGAGGTGAGATTTAAAATACCAGCTAAAGTGAATGGTATAATCAAGTGAAGGAGTTTTAAAAAATGGGGAATATCTAAATATCATTGTAAGTCAAATAAAGGATACTGAAAATTAGTAGAGGTGTTTGGGGAATTCACTGAAGGAGAGAACTCTCAGAAAGATGGAAATGGATGGGATTAAGATACAGGATTTGACTTTTATGAGAAAAAGGCTTATCTCTTATAAAGTGAAGTAAAAGAAGAAAGATAAATAATGGTGGGGGTGATGGAATTTGAGGAATAAAAGGGAGGAGGAAGACCTAGCACATTATTAAGTACATAATAAAATAAAAGGTTGTTGATTGATTGATATGGTTTCTATTTTTTTGATAGAACAAATTCTCATTTTGTATAATTTTATACAACAAATAGCTTGTTATTGAGCTTCAAATAATTTTCACACCAGTTGTCTGTAATCCTGATGAACTGGCTAATCAGTGGTCAGATTGGAATTATAAATTATATAAAACAACTTCAGGAGATAATTATTACAGAGTGAAATAAGGTCTATTCCAAAGATATACAAGAACAGGTGTCAATCATCAAGATCTTTGCTTCTGAGGGCAGTATCTGAAAGTCCTAAAGCTATGACCCCAACAGGCCTGTATCATGCCACATCCCAGATTCTTTTCTCCTGCAAACATAGCAGTCCTACCAATATATGCTACATGAAATTCATGTCATTTGTATGAATCATTTCTTTAATTCTGAGTAAACCTAAAATCCCTCCCATAAGGAGAAGTTTCAATTTTCAAAAGAAAATATATATGTGAAGAAATTAATAGCAATCTTATGTCTCTGGTGAGGGTTTAAGGGACCATGAAATAGATCAGAAAAATCATAGAATTAAAAACTGAAAAAGACTCTAGAAATCAACTAAATCAAACTCTTCATTTTTCAGATGAAGAATCTGAAGCTCCAAGAGGTCAACAATTTGCCCAAGGTATATAGCATGAATAACAGTAGGGATTTAGAACTTGCTCCTCTTATCTCCAAATCCAAATCTTCTAATTATACCATATTACTTCTTCATCTTTAAAATATCTGAAATAGACATAAAATAATTAATATTTTACAAAAAATTGCATTTTAGAGGATAATTGAAATGACTGAGACATATCCCTACTTTTCTATCGCTATATAATTTTTATGAGAAGGATCTACACATGTATTGAAGATGTATGCTCAATGAAATTATGAGAAGGGAACAGATCGATTTTTATACATTATTTTTTGCTGAAGAACAAACATTGTCAGACCCATAATTAACTGAAAAGTGCAAAGAATGCAAGAACCCAACGGTGTTCATTGTTTCATTATATTCTTAAAGCATGTCAAGTTAAGATAGGTATTGTTCAATTCAATAGATCTTATTTCATGCTTATTGTACATTACTCTTTATATGGAATAAATAATAGCATCTGTCTTCAAGGAGCTTTCATGTTCTTGGATTCTTAGAGGATATAGAAATATGGAAAGATTCTGACAAATGCACAAGGAAAAAAAGGAGGTTGGGAGGAGAGAGAGAGAGAGTAATAACTAATAGAATCAGGACAAAATTGATAGAGATTACACCTGAGTAATCTCTGAAAGATGGAGATGAGAATTCCCTGAAGGATAAAATGGCATAGATGGGTTATCATCTACTTCATCAAGGCACCTTCCCACATCATTTAGGACACAGATCCGTCAATATAATGAAATCCTCATAAGTATAATCCAATAACAATAGCAAAGTGTCCACATGTTCTTTCTGTTTGTGTCTATTGTAAAATATAATTTGAATTGCTGAATCAGTCCCCTTCTTTGCCCACTTCACTGACCTCAGGCATTGAACATACTTTTATAAATGTAGAACATTAAATGGCGCCACTTAAGTTTACCACTATAATTATTAGGGAGGAGGAAGCATGGGGCAGTGGATGAACTAAGATATATTGGCTGAGCCAGGAGCCTTCTCATGAAAGATAAATTTTATTTCATACAATTTGACTTCCCTCCCAAAGAAATTGTTCTCAAAAACCATTCTGTGTTTCATAGTGTGTTCCCTCCCTTCTTCCTCCCCTCTCCCCCTCCCCCTTTCTCTCTATTCTCTTTTCTGACTATAGAAGATATCTAAACAAATTGCTTAACAGTGGCTGGATCCCTCAGATAGTGACTATAACTTTTGCCAAGACATTCCTACTAGGCAATCAGTCACTTAGCACCAAAGCTTTCTGGAAGTCAACAGAGAAAAAGCTGACCCACTCCTTTGTGTGACTTATTGACCTTTTTAATACAGACAGAAGGTTGTTTTAAATACTAGAGAACTTTTTTCCCCTGGATTCCTTTGTTCTTACACAATGGTATATATTAACTGATATATCTCTTAGAAATGTAAATCTTAATGCTTGAGTAAGGTTTTTTTAATGTTTAAGGAAAAGTTTTAAATTTCATTAGTTTTTCTAATGTCAAATGAACATTATTATCTGGAATATGAGCTTTCTTAAGTTCCCTCCCAAACATGTGGTCTCCAAACTCTGTTTCATCAACATTAAATTACTTTTCAAATACCTTTTTTATCATGAATGCCTCAAGTCATCCTCTTTGTTGAGCCTTTCTTTATCAACTTTAAGCAAGGTGTTACCTTGTACCATCACATGCCTCAATCTGAGACTCTCATGGCTTCTTTTACTACCCAACATAATAAATGGAGCCATGTATTAAAAAATGTACCCATTCAGAATTAAACTCTCTTGAATTCTAGTTTCACATCAATAACCACATACTTTTAAGTGGAGTTACACAGTACTTAGCACAACATTTCTACCTTGATGATCACCATCCTTCCTGTGACTGACACTCAGAATCTCAATCATCTTTGATGCTTTCCTATCCTTCATTAATCAATCTGATCAGGGGTTAAACTCTGTAGATTTTTATCTTTGCAATGTTTCTGGAATCTGTCCTTTCCTTTCACAATACTTAATTCAATCTTTGAAATTTCTTACAGAAATAAAAATAAGCCTCAGTACTCTGTGACCTTCAAATTTTGAAGTGATGATGACAAAGCAGAGGGAAAGGAGAGTGGAAAGAATCATATAGGTTATACAATATCTATAAACATTAATTTAATACTGACATTCTGAATGTTGGCAACTAGGTGACTCAGAGGACAGAGTGCTGGGTCTGAAGTCATGAAGACTCATTTTCTTTAGTTTCAATTTGATCTCAGACACTTATTAACTGTGTGATCCTATTTAATTCAGTTTCTCATCTATAAAAATGAACTGGAGAATGAAATGTCAAATCATTCCAGTATCTTTGCCAAGAAAATTTCAAATAGGGTCTCAAAGAGTTGGACATAAATGAAATGACTCAACAACATTCTGAATTGAGACTTTCCCATAGCCTGGTTTTAGAAAGAGTTCAAAATGATGGAATTTTTATTTGTCACCAAAAATTCTTTGCTTGATTTTGATTCCATCATCATCTACCAAGTCCACAGCTCAGTTTATTCTTTAACACTCCATCCCCCTTCTCAGGTTTCTTTTGTGACTTACAAATTATTGTTACAATCATTATTTGTAAGCTTCCTGAGGACAAGATTTATTTTTTCTTTTACTTCTTTATATAATAATTATAATAAATCTTATGGTGAAAGTGAGTGATAACCAATGGCTAGCCTATTTACTCTTTTAGCATCCAAGTCATGTCAAGAGAGTTGGATCATACTGCTAGGTAATTAGGAGGACCCTTTTTGAAAGATTGAAAGGAAGAATGGAATTTAAAAAAGCAGCACAGAATAAAAAGGCACAGATGGGTTGGCACATGAATCATTAGAGAATCTGGTTATAGGCAATGAAATATGAAAATATGAAAATATCATTGATATATTTTAATCAAGTCCCCACCCATAAAGTCAAGCAAGTTTTTTGAACAAAATATATTTTAATCAATTCCCAGAAATCACCCCTGCAGAACCCTCATGCCTAGCTTTAGTTTTTATTTTTCCCTAAATTAATCAGAGATATGGAATGCTCTACATGACCAATCCAATCCAGTACTTTTCATAGCAAAAAGACATCAAATTCCTTTCTCTACCTTTATGCTTCCAGACCACAAAGGAAAAGGAGAACATACAAAACATCTTGAGTCTTTTGTGCTATTAAACTAAATTATGTAAATTCAAAGTCACTGTCTGACTTCATCCATTTTTCTTCTAGCCTCTTAAAGAACTTGACCTGGGTGAAGTGTACCATAGGGAGAAATTTCAGAAGAACAAATTTGTGACATTTAATGTGAGGAAATATTCATTACCATTAGATTGGTTTAAGAGAAGGATGAGTCTTTTTGGAAGTTAAAAATTCTGCACCTCTAAAGACCTTCAAAAGACCATTTACCACTGCTGGTGGAGATGGTGGGGAGAAGTCATTCAGAAGGTCTCCTGGATTTCCTTCAGAACTAATATGAAACAAGCCTCTGAACAGAATTCAAATTCACAAAAAAACAGAGAAGAACAAAGAAGAACATCTACCAACAAGGTCTCATAGGAAGGTGGGTGAGCTGGGGACAGAGAGCAGAGAGCCAGGACAGGGGCTGTGGGGTGATATCCCAAATAACCTCAGAACAGCCATGGAAGCTTTTGGCTTTGTAATTAGGCAGGAGAGCTCTAGCAAGCCTGGAGGGAGAACTCCAGTGCAGCTAGACATCAATCTGGTCAGCTCTGCTGGTCTGGAAGACCAGGGCTGTGAGCCCCAGTTCAGTGGAGTCTCCATGTTTCCAGTAGGGCCCCCTCCCCATTCCTGCTTGAGAGAGGGACTCTTCCCAGAATAAATACAGCAACAAACTCCCCTCCCACTACCCCACACTTCAAGTGTGGGCAGCAGATATCTTTCAGTACTGAGTGAATAATAAGATTAACTACATAACCTGAGGACCCAGCCCACATTATTCAAGGATAATTCAGACCCTGCTTCCCCCACCTCCCCCAGGCCTAGGGACTGGGTAACAAATCAAGGTTGCAGATAAAAGCTGTTGGGAAAATTGGAAGTTAGCATGTCAGAAACATGGCTTAGACCAACATCTAACACCCTATACCAGGATAAGATAAAAATGGGTACAGGTTTTAGACATAAAAGACAATATTATAAGCAAACTAGCAGAGCAAGGAATAGTTTACTTGTTAGATCTATGGAAAGGGAAGCAGCTTATGACCAAGGAAGAGATGGAGAACATCATTAAAACCAAATTACACAATTTTGATTACATTAAATTAAAATTTTTTGCCCAGACAAAACCACTGTCTCCAAGATTAAAAGAAATGTAGTAAATTGGGAAACAATTTTTACAGTTAGCATTTCTGACAAAGGACTCATTTCTAAAATATATAGAGAACTGAGTCAAATTTATAAAAAAAAAGCCATTCCCCAATTGACAAATGGTCAAAGAATATGCAAAAGTAATTTGCAGATAAGTAAATAAAAGCTTTCCATATTGATAGGAAAAATTGCTCCAAATCATTACTGATAGAGAAATTCAAATTAAAGCAGCTCTAAGATACCATCTCACACCTATCAGACTGGTCAATATGACCAGAAAGGACAATGTTCAATGTTGGAAGGGTTGTGGGAAATCTGAGACACTGATGCATTGCTGTTGGAGATGTGAACTCATCCAACCTTTCTGGAGAGCAATATGGAATTATGTCCAAAAGGAAATAAAAATGTGCATACCCTTTGATCCAGCAATACCACTATTGGGTCTATATGTACCCCGAAGAGAGAGCATGAAAAAGGGTAAAAACATCACTTGTACAAAAATATTCATAGCAGCTTTGTGATGGCAAAGAACTGGAAATCAAGTGAATGTCCATCAATTGGGGAATGATTGAATAAACTGTAGTATATGTATGTTATGGAGCACTACTGTTCTATTAGAAACCAAGAGAGATGGGAATTCAGGGAAGCCTGGAAGGACTTGCATGTCCTGATGATGAGTGAGATGAGCAGAACCAGAAGAACATTGTACACCATAATGGCAACATGGGGGTGATGTTCAAGTTTATTGGACTTGTTCTTTCCATCAATGCAATAATCAGGGACAATTTTAGAGCACCTGTGATGGAGAATACCATCTGTACCCAGAGAAAGTCTATTACCTACAATTTATTTTTATAAAAGAGTGTCTTATATACTACATAATTTTGCTGTCTCTAATATTTTATTTTCTCCCCAAGCATATGATTTCTCTCCCAACACATTCAATTTTGATCAATGTATACCATGGAAATAATGTAAAGATTACCAGACTGCCTTCTGTGGGGAAAATGGGGGAAGGAGGGGAGGGTGAAAGAATGATTGTAAAATTCAAAACCTTTCAGAAAGTGATGGGTAGAAACTACTATTGTATATAATTGGAAAACAACTGAAATACTAATTTTAAAAAAGACCTTTTGCCAGGAAGGGTGAAGAGGAGAATTTGTAGATGGTCATTCCTATTCTGGTTTATGTTTTGGGTTAAATAACTTATAGGATCTCTTTCAATTCTGAGATGGAAAGAAGTCATTTTGAAAGTTATTTTTAGGACTTGTCTTGTATAGGTATTTTACATTTTCTTTTCTGTTTTCAGATCCCTTCTTTGGGAGAAGGCAGTAATCTAATATTTCAGTTAGATAGCTTCTGAGATCAGTGATTTTGAGTTGACAGGAAACTTAAAGCAAACTGGTCAGTCCTCTCTTTTATGACCAAGGTCCAGGGAAGTTTCACAGTAACACTACTTGTGAGTATCAAAGATGATGTTTAACCTCATTTCCATACATTGCTTTCTCATGAATTGGCTTTTGTTTCATTTGTATTCCCTAATAGTTTACAATCTTAATACCTGCTCATTGATTCTTAATGAATACTTAATAACTGGTATGGATCTTAAGCTTTTTTTCTTTTTAAAGAAATAGTCTAAATGAGTTTCCCTCTATAAAATTTAAACATCTTAGGAAACCTGGCATATTTATTTGAACTTGGATGGGAAAATTATAGCTTTATATTCAATGACCTCTTAACTGAAATTTGCCTTTTTCCTTCCAGAATTAAAAATTCTATTGTGAGAAAGAGTCTATAGATTTCTCCCACCTGTCAAAGAAGGACACTAAGAAGGTTAAGAACCCCTAAACTACAGATATCAATATTTTTTTCAGTCATCTATGAAACCATCCATGGTGATCTCTTCTTCCTCCCCTCCACTTAATAGTATTTTATTTTTCCAATTACATATAAAGATATTTTTCAATATTACTTTTTTTAGTTATTGAATTCTAAATTTTTCTTCTTTCCTCCCTCCCTTCCCCTCTCCCCAAGATAGCAAGCAATCTGATATAAGTTATACATGTAAATTCATGTTAAACTTCTTTCAACAGTAGCCATGTTGTGAAAAAAGAATCAGAAGAAAAAGGGGAAAAACATGAGAAAGAAAAAAAGCTAAAAAGTGTAAGTAGTATGCTTTGATCTGCATTCAGACTTCATCTTTCTCTAGATGTGAATAGCCTTTTCCTTCATGAGTCTTTTGGAATTGTCTTGGATCATTGTATGACTGAGAAGAGTCAAGTCTATCCTAGTTGATTATTGCACAGTGTTACTGTTATTGTATATAATATTCTTCTGGTCCTGCTCACTTCACTCAGCATCAGTTCATGTAAGTCTTTCCAGGGTTTTTTTTTTAAATCCACAGAGTTGTCTCTTAAAGCAGTTACAAGTCACTCAGAAAATGACTGTCCAATTTGAGACAAGATCAGAGTAGGCATCTCCATCTCTAGTCTCTTTTTCCCCACCTTTCTCCAAAGCAGATTTTTCATTCCTGAAAGGAGGAGAAGCCAGAAGTTGGGACTGGAGGCCATGCTGCTCTCCTTAGAGAGAAAGAGAGAGAGGTAGATTCAGGTCAGAATTTTATCTCTCTGCTCTCTTAAATATTATTAGTCTAGAGTTCCAATTCAACCTAATTTCTGGTCATTATTTATCATTATTAAGGGGTAAAAGGACATCAGGATCTATAGCCAAGGCTTAACTGCTTTTCCACTAAATACCATTTCCACAGTGAAAATAATTGGTACATAGCAAAGAAATTGAGAGAATTTTTGATTTCATTTTTTCATGTCTTCTCAGTCTTTTTCTTTAGCTATCTGAAATGGCATTGACCTCTATCATCTTCCCAGTTGAAACTGGAAGCCAGATGTGTCTTGAGCAGCTTGAAACTCAAGGAAATTTCAAAGAAAACTTGAAGGTTGGGGAGTTTCAAAGGAGATTGAAGAAGGTTTCACATCTCCCACTCCAGTCAACTTTGCCCCAGCCTCCACATAGGCTAGGGTATTCATCTTTACTAATGAGGACAGAATCTCATCACTGGGTTTTGAAACAGGGGCTACATAAACTTTATAAAAGTATTTTCCTCCCAATAATCTTGCAAGAGAGGTAACACATAAGACAAACAAAGGATTCTGTACAGGTAGGAGAAATAACAAATAGTTTTGACCCCAAGCCTTTATTACTGTGTATTTGGAGTTGTATTGTGCTATTCTCTTAAATTCAGTCATTTTACTTTTTAACAACTTCCCTAAGAATGCATCAATTATTTGCTGTTATCTTCCACCAGATTGATCTTAGCTATTGTTTAAAGAATAATTTTGCTTCTTCAAGAAAGAAAATTAAGCTTGGACTGATAGACTCTGGGTTCAAATGCTATATCAAAATTTACTACTTATATTATGTTAATTCATTTATTTAGAAAGTCATTTAATCTTCTTGGGTTTTAGTTTCCACATGGGGGTATTGGAGTAGTTGATCTCTGAATTCCCTTGGAGATTTTTAATGTTTTGTTTTTTGCAAGGCAATGGGATGAAGTGACTTGCCCAAGGTCACACAGCTAGGTAATTATTAAGTGTCTGAGGTCAGATTTGAACTCAGGTCCTCTTGACTCCAGGGCCAGGGGCTACCTTAGCTGCCCCCTTGGAGAGTTTTAGATCTATGATTCCAAGATTTTATGATCACTCATCATTGTGGTAGCAAAGTAGATCTGACTGAAAAAAATACTAAATTTGAAGATTGAAGATGGCTGAGAAATGTTAGCGTCATGGTTAACTAATATTTCATAGTGTTTGGAGTGACTCTTTTTCTCCCTCATTCTTTGGAGGATTGGTTAATCCATCTTAGGAAAGAGTTTTCTCTTGAAACAAATCCAAAATATCTGTTTAGCTTTAGAAAGTCACTATATTTTGCCCTCCAATGTCCAACAATCACACTATTTCTAACATTTTAGGTGAAATCCAACATGTTTGTTTAAGGGAAACTGGCTCTAAGTTAATCACAAGGATTTTTCTGATGGCAACTAAAAATAATTCCAGTTTTGTGATAAAAATTACCTACTTGACTTTAATTTTCTAAAATTCTTCAAAAACATATTGCTGATTTTTGGTATTAGGATTTTATCACAGTATAGAAAATGTTAATGGTTCTAATAATACCTACCCAGTATATGCTGCTTCTTGAGTTCTTTTGCTTGAGAGATATCTTTTTCCTATAGTATGCTTCCTCTTTTAATCTGCCCTATCCTTGCTCTGATCATTGTTCTCTCTTAAAAAGTATAGAAATTTTGACATGGTGTATCATGGTATCCCCCCTTTTCACAAATGTGTATAAATCTTGTGGCAAATAACGGTAGTTCTTCCCTCCTTTTTTGTCCCAGGTACAGAAAATTACTAATTATGCCTCTAGTAGAATCATTGTCTTGATTATTCTGTAAAAAGAAATTACAGATTCTTGAAAGACACAGATATTTCAAAAATCTCATTTGTGTGAATTTTGACTCATCTTAGCTTTTTCATAGGATCTGTAAGGAATTATCCAGTTTACCTGTCTTGAGTTTTTCTTTTATACTTGTCCCCTTTAGCAGAGAATGAAGTGACAAAAAGATGGACAATAAAACAAATGAGGAAATACTCAATTTATAGCACTGGTTACAAAATAACTGAGAGTAAGAAATTGTGGATTGTGGTAGAAAAACATGAGTTTTAGAGTCAGACTAAATAGGTTCAAATTTGAGTTCTGAAATCTGCTAGTAATGCTACCATAGGAAATTCACTTTACTTACCTGAGTCTCACTTTTTTATTTGTAAAATGAGGGGATTAGATTATAGCACTCCTGAATTTCTTCCATCTCTAAATTCAGAATGTTATAAGATCTGGTTACAGAATTTAGGGCTAAGTGCTGTTATTAACATCATTCCAAATTGGAGTTCACATGTGTTTTTTGTAAAAAAAAAAACACACACACAACAAAAAACCTTTTGTGGCAGTATTGTGGACTTTTCCTGGAATCTGGTACATATTTCAAACACAGTCCATGTGCACTAAAGGCAAATAATAGGCATTTATCCTTTAATTATTATATATTTCTTTTCTTTTATACTTAGACAATTTATTGTCATAGAGCATAAACAGCACCATCATTAACAAAAAAGAAATCTGGGAGTTAGCAATTTATATTAAATTAACTTAATCATGAAATTTTAGGTCTTCCTCCTTAAAATGAATAAATAAAAAATAACAAGTCACATGGAAAATCAAGTGAGAAGGTGCTATCTGATTATTGCTGTGTCTGCATTTCCTCTGTAAACCTAAGTCAACTAAACTCTCAGCATGCACAAGACAATCATTTCAGGGAGAGATTTCCCAACAAGACATTCCTTTTGCCTTTAAATCTCTTTAGCACTAAACCATACTTTAGACAGAAGCATCTTTTTGTTAGAAGAAACAAAAAGAACATAAAGCATCCTTCCCCTGGTTGACTGGCAATATAGTTTTGGTTACCTCTTGCTATTAATGTGGTTTTGGACTTAATGCCTGCTTACCCATATTTATTGACTTGTATTACTATGCCTCTTAGAGTCAAAGGAGAGGATTTAGAGTCTCAGTCATTTGTGAAGTTAACAAAATAATGGAAAGTTAGTTCCCCACCTTATCCCCGCCTCCTAATTTCCATTCTTTATGTGGTTCTTATGGGATGCCATTAGTGTTATTTTTAAAGGCTTCTATTAGAAGCCTTTATAAATTAGATTTTGAAAGTGAGGTATTGAAGGTTGCTTGTGGTAGAATTGTCTTGCCCAATTATTGTGGGGGGCAGAAGAGCAGGAGAGAGAGAGAGAGAGAGAGAGAGAGAGAGAGAGAGAGAGAGAAAGAGAGAGAGAGAGAGGGGAAGTTAAAAAAGGAGAAGGGAGAAGAAGAGAAAGAGACTATGTTGAGAATTCTGAAGGTCCATGTAATTTTTGGTATTTTACTTCAAAACATAGTTTTAGAATCTACATATTTAGGCAGTAGTGAATTGGTGAATTAGTAACCTTTTTCTAAATTTTCATTTCATGTTTGATTGCAATGTCTCTTGGTAACTTCCCAGAAATTATCTAAGAGGTGGCAATGATGGTTGCGGGAAGGAGAGATTAGCCCTCTTTCCCTTCTAAGTGGTCCAACTTTCTTTGCTGACACTAGATGGCACCCATCTGCCATGATGCTCAGGACTCTCCAAACCCCATGGGGAACTAGAAATAGGCAAACCCTCCTAATCAAGGACAGGCAGATGGAGTTAGGACAGTTATAGTCAAGGCAGATTAATTTTGTGGATATAGAAACTCAGGGACTCAGAGGAGTATTGTGCTCTCTTGAGTACAAACCCTGCACTGGTATTGCTGGCAGACAACTTTTCTAAGGAAGCAGAGCAGTTTGAGGTCAATTCTAGCCTTTTTCATCAAAAATAGAAATACATGTCATAGTTGTTACTCACATAATATGAAGTCTGTGCATCCTTGAGTGCAAGATGAGAGATGAGACTAGGTGGTTTTGGTGCATATAGCTTTATTTTGATGACTATAACTCATAGGACTCACTTGGGCTAAATTGAAAAGAATTGATCTTGTTGCTTGAGAAATAACAGTAGTAGGAGAATGGCTTTTCCCTCTAGGTCAGCAGGCTCTACTTCTTAAGTGATTTAAAAGACATTCAGAGATCCCAGCCTGCAGTAGTAGACTCAGAAAAAAAATTCTCTTTTCTGTGTGTAGGGTAAACAAATTTCTCCAAGTTATCTTTTTGACTGATTCTTTTCAGGTCCTCAGAGGAGGGGGCATTATTTACCTGAATTCTCATATTCTTTGACAGTTACTATGAATAAATTTCCTTCTTAGAACTTCAATTTTCTCTCAAAACTCAATTCAAAAACTTTCTCTTATTTGAAACTTTTCCTGATCTCCCAGCAGTTAGAACTTCCCCTTCCTCAGTTTCTATGCATTTATTTTGTCTCAATAGTTCTCTCTTCTCTTCTCTTCTCTTCTCTTCTCTTCTCTTCTCTTCTCTTCTCTTCTCTTCTCTTCTCTTCTCTTCTCTTCTCTTCTCTTCTCTTCTCTTCTCTTCTCTCTCACACACACACAAACAGGTCACTTTTGCTACTTATTTTGTTTACTTCGTTATTCCTCAGTTCATACTTCCTAGGATCCTTTGTAATCATTCCTTATGATAGAATATTTTTCAATGCATTCATGTACCACAATTTGTTTGTGTTCCCCCAGTAGATAGATTCCTTTTAATTTTCCAGTTCTTTTTTTCCTTTTACCTTTAATTCTCCATTCAAAATCAGAAATGTTGTTTTATTTGTGACTATTCCATTCTACCTAATCTAGGTTGTTTGCCTTTTGAGTTTGTTGTATTTCTGTAGCAAATTTTGTGTATGTGTGTGTGTTTGTATATGCCCAAACCTCTATTGTCTGGATCAGATAGGAATGAAGGTTATCCGGTGCCTACTCCTTGGACCCTTTCTATATTTGTTTATCTCCTCAGATACCTCAATTCTCAGAACCACAAATTCCTCTTCTTTTACCTCCTTTCTTTTTTCCCTCTTCAAATTTTCTCCCTTAGAATGTTAGCATCATCAGCACATTTCATTTGCTCAAATAAATTTTACTTTCTAGGTTTTCCTGGACTCGAGTTCATATTTAACTTTCTGTTTTTTAATTTATTCAACTATTTATTTTTTATTTATTCAACTATTATTTTTTATCAGTAATGCTTGAAATTCTTCTATTTTATTAAAGGTCTATATAAAGGTCTTCTATTTTATTAAAGGTTTTTCCTTTAGGATTTCTTTCTGCTTTGCTAGGTAAATGATTGTTGGCTATAAGCCTGTATCATCTGCCTTTTGGAATTACTGTATTTTTCTAATTTTAAATAGCAATTGTCAGGTCTTATGTAATCTTACTTTTCAGTGGAGTCCAGCAATTAACCTCTCTTTGATCTATTCTCCAGGTCAATTGTTTTGCTAATAGACAGCATATTTTCTTTAATTAATTTATCATTCTCTATTTTCTTTTTGGTCAATTCTTATTTTGGAGGAGTCAGGTACTTGGATAAAGTTTATTTTTTCTTCTCTAATCATCAAAATTTGCTTTCAGTTCTTTCCTATAGGACTTTTATTTATTTTAAAATTTTCTTAATTCATTTCTCCAAAGTATTCATGTTCCTCCTTGAAAAATCCATTTTGAGTCACTGTTTACTCTATTTTGATATTATTCTCTACCCTATATATTTTTTTGTTTTTGGTATCTCTGTATCTATAACAATTTTACACAGGGACTAGTGTCTTTTTCCATTTACTCAAATATGGTGGCTCCACTGTCAAGGATAATGAAAATAGACTGCTCCAGGAACACTGAAAGATCTGTTCCATTTCAAACCTTTTTGCTGTCCTCTTTCCTGTTCATTTTTGTTTTGTTTTGTTTTGCAAGGCAGTGGGGCTAATTGGCTTGCCTAATGTCACACAGCTAGGTAATTATTAAGTGTCTGAGGCCAGATCTGAACTCAGGTACTCCTGACTCCAAGGCCAGTGCTCTATCCACTGCTCCACCTAGCCACCCCCTTTCCTGTTCATTTTTAACAGCTCATCTTGCTAAATTGAATCTCACACTCATTTCTTTCTCCATGCCATTTTGCTATTTTATGAGGGAGTATTACTTGTAGTCTGCCATTTTCTTTTATTTTTTCTCCTCAAATGATTTTGTATTTTAGACTTTTCTTACCCTGCTTATCCACCCGACAAAATCTATAGATATTCACTGGCTGAAATGGTTTCCTGTCTCTGTTGGCTTTGTCCTGTCTAATGATTAACATTAACATTGGTCTTGCTGCTAAAAGTTTATCATTTCTTTATGGCGGAGCCAGTTACTGGTTGATTCTTATAATCTCTTTCCTTTTATAAAGATTTCTTCAGGAGAACTAATCCTTTGGTTGGACCATAGATTTAGAGCTAGAATGAGTACCAGAAGTCCTAAAAATAAACATAGGTGATAGATTGTTTACATCTGTCTGATAACTGCATAGTCACCTGTTTTTGTTTTAAATCTGAGATGTTACTTGGTGAGGCAAGTTACTGAGGAGCAGTGGGTTGTTGTATAGCTTTTGAGACTTTAAAATTGATGAAAATGAGAGAGGTAATGTATTAATAACATTTTGTGGTCTGGAAAATATAGCAATGCAATAGGCTTTCCTGCCCATCACCCCCACTCCAGCGCCACTTGTCATGATGAAGGTAGATTAATGTGCCTGTTATACACGCACCGCCACCACCCACACTTAGCAGACTAAAGTTAGTCTTCATTATTTAGTTGAATAGATTTGGTTGCAAATTAAATACATATGAGTCACGAGGGGGAAATGGCATTATACTTGTAGCATTATTATGTGGGAAGGATTCATTTTTATAGTAAAAAATGGAGTATTGAATTATGAGATGTATGAGTTATGCTACTCAATATGGGGGAACACTGGTCATGGATTTAATTGTGATTAAGTTATTACTGTTAACCTGGACTTCAAAACTTTAAATTGCTTGCCCCATCTTATCTATTTTTTTAACTCACCCATGAAGTCTTCTCAGACTAATCTCTAACCCTACTGGCTCCAGTCACTCCTAAGTAGTCCATGAAGAAATCTGTTTTCTGTTTATTTTTTGTTTGTTTAACTGGAAATATAATTGTTGCATTAAACAGTTTAACTATATTGAACATATGTTAGTTGTATTGCAAAATAATCTGGCTCTTTTAAAAAGTCAGGTTGTGGAGTCATGCTGAGTTCTTTACCCAAAGTAAGCTTGGGGAAAGAAACCAGAAACAGCTGGGAAAGACTGGGTAATAGTACACACTTCCATATAAAAAACAGGTCATCAACTCAAATCAGGTTTGCCCAGAATGAATATGGAACACTGCTACAGAAGGAGAATACTGAGACAAGATGAGGCATTAACTTTAAAGTTAAAGAAACAAATAGATGAAGTGAATTTAAGGGAATTTGTTGAGAAATTGTTCCCTTTAGTAAGTGGTGGACATAAAGTGATATTTACACAAAAAAGATATCAACGAGTTAAACAGAGAGTTTTGAACTATTGAATGGTGCAATGATCAGAATAATTATATATTTTCAAGTATAACTTTCACAGAAATATATCCATTTTTTTCACCAATAAAAGCAAAGTTCAAATCAGAGTCAACAAAACCAAGATAATTTCCTTCAATTGATGGCAAATGCCCTAGAAAAATTATTTGTTTCAGTTTGTGCAAATGAAGTAAAATTTTAGCTCACTCATGTTAGATCTCAGTCCTCAGTTTCAATAGACTCATGACATAGATGTGATTTATTTTGCCTTGCTTGCTATATTTGAATTAAAATGTGTAAATGTGAATGAAGCTTTTCTCATAGACTTGTAGGATAATAAAGCTAGAAAAATGTTAAAGAGTAGGGAAAGGTAAATGTACTGATTGTTGAAAATGGGAAGAGAATGGAACTTGACCACTACTGACCAATGAATTTTGTTTGACTTCTGAGGAAATACAAGAACAGAGTCCATTAATGAGAGTTTTCACCTTATTGATTCAATAAAAATTTATTAGGAGCCTACTATGTGTTAGGCACTATGGAGATAGGAAAAGAAATAAAAGACAAATAAAAGACAATTTCTGCCCTCAAGGAGCTCCTGCCCTTGAGGAGCCCATATGCAAATAAATATTTATAAATCAAACAATGTACAGTTTAAAGAAAAAGTAATTTTTTTCATTTTTTCATTTTTCATTTTCTTTAATTTATTTACATATAACTAAAATATTTTTGTTTAAGAGTAAGCATAATACCCCCTCCTCTACAAAAAATAAAACCTCATGAGAAATAAAGTAAAAGAAAGAGGAAAAAATATCTTTTAGTCTGTTTTCTGAAACCATCATTTCTGTCTCAGGTGGATTACATTCTTTATCATAAATACATCATAGATTATTTCCATATTTTTCCATAGTTGCTTTTGCTGATTGTAATTTCCTTCATCCATTCCTCTCCACTACCATGTATTATATTTTTCCCTCCTTTCACTCTGTCCCTCTTCAAAAATGTGCTGTGGGGCAGCCGAGTGGCACAGTGGACAGATCACAAACTCTGGGGCCAAGAGGCCCCAAGCCTACATCCGACCCCAGAGACCCAGCAACCACCTAGACCACAGGTCCTGGATAGGCCACCCAATCCTACCATCTTACAAAAAGTAAAAAAAGAAAATGTGTTATATCCGACTATCCTATACTATGATCTATCCTCTCCTCTATCACCCACATCCCACCGCCCATCCCCCTTCTCTCCCTTTTCTTCTGGATGTCTATATCCTATTGAATGTGTATGCTGTTTCCTCTCTGAGTCATTTCCGATGATAATGAAAGGTCCTTCATTTCACCCCTTCTCCCCTTTCATACCATTGCAAAAGCTACATGAAATATCTTTTATATGAAATATCTTAGGCTATTCTATTTCTTCTTTCTCTTACTCCCAGTACATTTCCCTTTCACCCACTGACTCCATTTTTACCATATAGTATATCTTCATATTCAGCTTTCTCCTTCGCCTCATCTAAAAAAAAAACTCCTTCTACCTGCTCTATTAAATGAGAAGGTTCATATGAGTATTATCAGTATCATCTTTCCATGCAGGAATACACACAGTTCATCATAATTAAGTCCCTCATAATGTACCCTTCTTGTTCACCCTCTCCCTGCTTCCCCTTAGTCCTGTACTTGGAGTCTGTTCAGCTCTGGTCATTTCAACAGGAACATTTGAAATTCCCCTGTTTCACTGAAAATCCATCTTTTCCCCTTGGAAGAGAATGTTCAGTTTAGCTGGGTAGTTGATTCTTGGTGCATTACAAGCTCATTTTCCTTTTGTAATATTATATTCCAAGCCCTACAAACTCTTAATGTAGATGCTGCTAAGGCCTGGGGTAATCCTGACTGTAACACCACGATATTTGAATTATGTCCTTCAGGCTGCTTGTAATATTTTCTCTTTGACTTGGGAGTTCTGGAACTTGGCTATAATATTCCTGGGGGTTGTTTTTTTGGATCTCTTTCTGGAGGAGATTGGTAGATTCTATCAATTTATATTTTACCCTCTGCTTCTAGGATCTCAGGGCGATTTTCCTGTAGAAATTCTTTAAGAATGAGGTCAAGGCTCTTTTCCTGATTATGACTTTCAGATAGTCCAATAATTTTTAGATTATCTTTTCTAGATCTGTTTTCCAGATCAGTTTTTTAAGGTTTTTTTGCAAGGCAAATGGGATTAAGTGGCTTCCCCAAGGCCACAAAACTAGGTAATTATTATGTGTCTGAGGCTGGATTTGAACTCAGGTACTCCTGACTCCAGGAACGGTTCTCTGTCCACTGTACCACCTAGATGCCTCACAGTTGTTTTTTTTTTCAGTGAAATATTTCACATTTTCTTCTAGTTTTTCATCCTTTTGCTGCTGAATTATTGTGTCTTGAGTTCTCACAAAGTCATCAGCTTCCTTTAGCTCCATTCTGCATCTAAAGGATTTGTTTTCCTCAGAAAGTTTTCTTATCTCCATTTTCATCTGACCAATTCTGCTTTTTTTTAAAGCATTCTTCTCTTCAATAACTTTTTGAACTGTTTTATCCATTTGACCTAAGCTGATTTTTAACATGTTATGTTCTTCAGCATTTTTTTATCTTCTTGACTAAGCTGCTGACTTCATTTTCATGTTTTTCCTGCCTCTCATTTCTTTCCCCAAGTTTTCTTCTATCTCCTTTATTTGATTTTCAAAATATATTTTGAGCTCTGTCATAGTCTGAGTCCAAATTCTATATTTTTTTGGAGTTTTTAGAGGCAGAAGCTTGGACTTTCTCATCTTCAGATTGAGTATTTTATCCTCCATGGGACAAAAGTTATTGGCTATGGTCAGGTTCCTTTTTTTCCTGTTTACTCATTTCCCCAGCCTGTGCCTGGTTTTGGTGTGCTTCCTGAGCTTTTGAGTGTTATTGGAACACCCCCGCAAGGTCCTCAGTATGTGAGGCTCTGACTGCTTTCCTGGTCTGTTGAATGACCACTAGCACATCTCTGCTCCAGGGCTGTGAGGGGGAGTCTCTGCTCTATAGGGGACTCAGACTGCAACTGGGGTCTGAATATATTTAAATCTTCAGAGTCTTTCCCAGGGACAGAGGACAGGGCAATCTTCCTCTACTCTCTTACCTTCCCTGGGCTGAGCACTCAAGGCTCGGCTGCTGGGTGGCTCCTGCTGGGCAGCTCCACAGGCCTGCTTTTGTTTCCTGGAATATGCGTTGTGTTGAGTGTTGCAACCATGTTGAGGGCCTGGGCTTTGCCCTCACTCTGGAAGAGGTGTCCCTGCTGATCTTCCAAGTCATGCTTGATGTTCCATTAGGTGCAGGTCAGGAAACTGCTTCTGCTGCCAGGTGCTGGCACTCCCAGGTGCCCAGGGGCTGTTCCTGTAGGACTGAAGCTCCTTTCCTCCTGTGCTGTTTCCCCTCCAATCCCCCTGGAGCAGAGCCTCCCCCAACATTTTATAGGTTACCTTGAGCTGAAGATTTGCTTCACTGCCTCTTTCTATGGGTTCTGTCTCTTGAAAATTTAGTTAGAGTCATAATTTTAAGGTTTTTAAAAATATTTTAGAGAGAACACCTAAGAGATGCTGTACTCCTGTTGCCATCTTGGATCTGCCCCCATAAAAAAGTAATTAAAACAAGGAATAGCACTAGAATTAAGAGGGGTTGGGGAAGGCTTTCAGTAGAATGTATAATTTTATTAGATTCTTAAAGGAAACCTGGTAGGTCAGTAATTGGAGTGGAGAAGGGGAAACATTCCGGAGGTGGAGGACAGTCAGAAAAAACCCCAGCAGAACTGAGAGATAGAGTGTTTTGTTAGTCAAACAGTCAAAAGGCCAACATATTTGGATTGGTGAGTATGTGTTGGTGAATGGGATGTGAGAAGACTGGAAAGGTAGAAGAGGGCTTGATTATGAAGAGCTTTGAATGCCAAGCAGAGAATTTTGCATTTGATTTTTGAGGAAATAGCAAGTCACTGGAGTTTATTGAATTAGGGGCAGAAGGACCAGATATGATCAGATCTGCATTTTAGGAAAGTCACTTTCTTTGACTGAATGAAGAATATATTGACATGGGATGAGAACTGAGGTAGGCTGACCCACCATTCAGCTATTGCAGTAATCAAAACAACGTGATAAGGGCCCATGCTGGAGTAGAAATAGTATCAGAGGAGAAAAGGGGGTATATTGTAAAGATTCTGCAAAGGTGAAATCATCAGACTTTGACAACAGATTGGATAAGGAAATTGAGAGATAGTGAGGAATCCAGAATGACCTTTAGATTGTGACTCTTAGGATTTGTGTCATGTTGTTGCCTTTTACAGTTATAGAGAAGGTAGAAGGCAGGGAGAGTTTGGCAGAAAGATAATGATTCTGTTTTGGATATACTGAATATACTGAACACTCAACACAACGCATATTCCAGGAAACAAAAGCAGGCCTGTGGAGCTGCCCAGCAGGAGCCACCCAGCAGCCGAGCCTTGAGTGCTCAGCCCAGGAAAGGTAAGGGAGTAGAGGAAGATTGCCCTGTCCTCTGTCCCTGGGAAAGACTCTGAAGATTTAAATATATTCAGGAAGACTTCTGGGTGTCTAATCTAAAATCTGAAAAATAAATTGGAGAAATTACAGGTCAGTCAACAGAGAGGGACTGAAAAGGTAAATATAAGAATCATAAACATAATTAGATCCATGAGAAATGATTATTTCCAGCCTATTATCCATCCATCCATCCATCCATCCGTCCATCCATCCATTCATCCATCCATTCATCCATCTATTTATCTTTGTTGTTCAGTTGTTTGAAGACACTTATTAGATTTTCTTGGCAAAGATAATAAAATGGTTTGCTATTTTTCTCTCTAGCTCATTTTATAGATAAGGAAACCAAGGTAAAGAGGAATAATTAACTTGTACACAATGGTAATTGTTTAAGGCTGGATTTGAACTTATGAATTAGAGGAAATCTTCATGATTTTAGGTTCATCACTATCCACTGTGCCATTCAGCTCTCCTCCCTATCTATCTATCTATCTATCTATCTATCTATCTATCTATCTATCTATCTATCTATCTATCTATCTCTATATGCTTATATGCATGTTGCTCCCCCTTTCACAATTAGACTATGAGCTCCATGAGAGTAGAAATTGTCTTTTAGCCTCAGATAATAATTACCTAGCTGTGTGGCTAGCAATTTAACACCATTTGCCTTGCAAAAACCTAAAAAAAAAAGAATTGTCTTTTACCTTTCTTTATAATTTGAGCACATAGCGTAGTGCTTGGTATATAATAAAAATTTAATCAATGCTAATTGATTGGCTGATTGTCCAGAAGAAGGCAATTGAGATGGTAAAAGACATTGAATCCATGCTGAATAAAGATTAAAGGAACCTGCTATGTTTAGCACTGAAAAGAGAAAACTTGGGGTGGAACATGATAGTTGTCTTCTAGCATTTGAAGGATTGTCATGTGAAAGAGGATATTAGACTTGTTTTGTTTATCCCCAGAGATTCAGAAGCAATAGGATTTTCAAAAAAGGTAAATTTAGTCTTCAAATCAGGAAAAATTTCCTAACAATTAGAGTTCCTCAAGAGAACAAAATGAGATATTCAACAGATACTGGGCTCACTCTTATTGGTGTTCATTGAACAGAAGTTGGATGACTCTTTGTCAGAAGTAAGAAAAGTTAAACAAGATGCTCCAAACAATTTGTGATTCTGTTGGAAAATAAAAAAAAAAGATTAGCCAACAATTTACAAATTACAAATAACTGATAGACAGTTTGCATGCTTCACTAGTATCAATATTATATTAAGAGAATTGGAGCATGTTTGTTGGAGCCTTATAAGAAATTAATGGGTGAGCAGGCACATAGAGGTATTGGATGGATTGAGGTTTTCTTTATTAAAGGGAGTATCCATCCACATTATGAGTTTCTACTTTCCTCAAAATATTAAAACATCAAGTAATTTTGGAATTAGCACCAGCTTTTAAAAGGGTAAAATATATAGATTTATTTCAATTCATAGATCAACTCTAAATTATCCCTGATAAATGATCATTCAGACTCTGTATTATGATACTGTAACCAGACTTTCCAAACATGTTAGAACTAGCTATTTCCCCCTTAAAATTACTTCTATTGCTAGAATTAAATAAATTTCTTGGAGGAGATCTTGAACTTTTGGTCTCTGAAATGCTACTGTTCTCACAAAACATAGAGGTCATGTTATTATTGTGCTTTTGCTACACAGAGATTATTAAATAAACATTACATGGTTTCTGGGTATTACAACTGATATAAAGTAGAATAAATTCAAAATTCATTTATTTTCCTTTAATGTTTGTAATTTTCCATATTTTAACTTTATTTACTCCCCCCCCACATACCTAGAGTCCCAGAGTAGTCTTATGAGGCAAACATGAAAAAGGGATTTTGCTTGGTTTTGTATTTCATGGAAAATCGTCTACCTCAGTTGCATCACTGACACTGGAGAAAAAGGAATTTTAAAAAAATGCCTGAACTCAATTACCTAACTCCAGCCAGTGAAGGACCATTAGCCTTTGAGAACAGTCTCAAAATATTTTATAAAACACAACTGTCTCTGCTTTGCATTACATCTCCCACCAGGATTGCTAGAAAAAGGAGTGGCTTTTCTTTACCTTCTAATGGTGAAATTTCCTTTAATTGGGAAATCATTTTGCTTACTGACTTTTTATTTTCTCATTTACTTTTCTCCTTAGGTTGACATCTAAAAATATTTTCTCTCATTACAGAGATCAAGAAGTGGCAATTATGCATATAGAACAAGTGGGAAGTCTCCATTATTTTAACATAATGGTTTATCCTTTCCTGTATTATAGATGATAATAGTTTTTGGTCTCCTTGTGGGAGATTCTGCAAGGATTAATTAGCCATTATTTGTGGAGAGCTTTGAAGATGAAAAGCACTATATAAATGCTAAGTATTATTATTATATTCTTTGATGGTCAACAATGCTTTTCCCAAGTGGCTCATTTTGTTCACAGAAAACATATTTATTGCACTTTTATTGTCCATTTTTCTCCCTGAAAATCTATTATTCTTAGCTGGCTTGGTGCTTTCTATTCTTCAGACCAAAATTGTAATGCTTAACAAAGACCTAGCAGAGGATACTCTGAAACAACACAACACATCCAAGTGTGTGGCCCATCTTCTTTCTGGCTAATGCATCCTCCTTCTTCTTGTATACTTATTAAGTTAGCCACTGGATTTATGAGGGAATGAGCAGGAACAGATCAAGTCTTTTTTGGAACTCCGTCAGCAAAACTGAAACCAAGTTAAGGGAAAAACATGTCTCACACTTTATATCTCTTTCCTCTGATATTACTTTTGCCCAGGGAGGTTGACTTTACTTAGGAATGACTTGTGTTGTCCTTCTTACTACAGTTCTCTAGTGATGCATAGATTATTCACTCTTGGTAGCTATTATCTTAGAGGTCAGATGATGACCCACATGGCCTTTTCAAAATCAATTTGAGTTAGAAACTCCTGACATTTTAAGCAGGAACAATCAGCCAACACTTGATTAGAGCAAAGAGTTCAGTTTCTGTTCTTTACTGCCAGAAAGAAGTTGTTTCCAGATCTGGTTTCAGTCCATTAGATCAATTTTCAGCATCACAGCTTGCAGTTTATTGCTATTCGGAACTCTGCTTATCTCTGTTATTCTCTGACTTACTCATCTAATATTTCAGAAAACTAAAGTAGTTTCATTTTTGAACTTTTTTCACGCATCAGTTCAAGATGCCTGACAATGAACCTCAAGCGTTTCTTTGTGGTCTGAGTTATAAACACAAACCCTTTCTTCTCAGGATAAACCCCAAATGTTGCTTTTCTCCCTCAGCAAGGGAAGAATCATTGAGATGTTAATGATTCTATCTCTAAGATGTAGACTCCTAGAACTTATTTTAAGATCTTGTTATATATTCTATTGACTTCTAAGGCAAATAAACCTTCTAGCTTGAATGTTATGGTTGCCCAAACCATGCCATAGTAAAAATTCAGTAATCATAGCACATGATCTCATTCCAGTCTGATTTTTGCACTATTCTCTCTCATATACTCCATGTTCCAGCCAATCTGATCCTATTCCTATTCCCCAAATAGAATATTTCATTGCCTGGAATTATCTTTTTTTTTCCACAGACTGTCCCTCCTGCCTGAAATGCCTTTGGTCCTTGCCTCCATCTCCTAGAATCCTTACCTTCTTTCAAGGCTCAGATCAGGTACTGCCTCTTATCAGAAGTTCTTTAATTAGAAGGTCAGTGGATGGGAGGTAGCAGCCCTGGAAATTGGAAGACTTGTGTTTAAATCCAACTTTACATGCTCTAGCTCTATGACATTGGGCAAGTCATTTAATCCCTGTCTGGTTCAGGTGACTCCCTCCTGACTACCTACCTGTGAGGATCAAATGAGATTATATTTGTAAAATGTTTAGCACAGTACCTGGCAAACAGTAAGTACTTAAGAAATCCATTTTCCTTTGAAATCCCATATTGTTGATGCCTTCTCCCTCCTCCACTCACATTTTTCTGTATTTATATACATTTGTATATTTTATGTATCGGGCAGCTGTGCATTTGATATGAAGCATTTACTAGGTGATTATCTCTAAAATGTTTACCAAAATAGGAATCTAACGCATAAGATTCATCAGGGAAGAGAAGGCAATGGTTGAGTTGACTCCTGTTAAAATTCTACTTGGATAAATAAATAAATACTGATCAAATCTTCCAAGTTTAATAATTACTTTTATATATCACTTTAAGATTTGCAATGTATTTTACCATTTGATCTTTACAACAGCCCCATGAATCAAGTGATAGTATTATCTCCATTTTATAGATGAAGAAAATGATCTGAGAAAAGTTAAGTGATTTGATCATGGTCACTAGTGTCTGAAGTAGAATTCAAACCCATCTGTTTCTATAGCTAGCACTCTTTTCAAAAAGAGATGAAACTGGAGCATAGTTGTTCACTGTAACCCTCATTTTATTAGTATGAGTGTAGACCAAGAGATGCTTAGAAGAGTTAAGAAGGGGATTTCATGCAACAGACTCTTAGACGTATTGAATCATAGAATTCAAAGGACTTCTCAAGGATTTTCTGGTCCAACACTTTCATTTTTGCAGATGAAAAGCTTTCCTCACAGATGTAAAATGCTTAGCAAAATTAGATCATTTAACTAGAGACAGAAAAAAGGTCTTTGAATTTAGTTCTCTTGATCCCAAGGCCAAAGCTCTTCAAACTACACTCTGCAATGTCTTGACTGTCCCATTAAAGTAGGTCTGGTTCACATTGTAAAAATAACAAGGAAAACATTGACATTGGACAGCGAAGAGGAAAGGAGCAGGTTTTGACTAGCCACAGAGTGCAATATGATAAAGTGTTAATTTAAAAATGAATAAAGGAATTACCATGGTTGGTGAAGGCCTGGATTAGGTTTTAGAACATGAATTTGTAGTTGATCCAGTATGCAAGTTTCATTTGATTTGTGGAGTAATTCCCCAGTTTGGGAGTAGGAATTGAGAAGGAGATGTTAGAAGTTATCAAGAGTTAGAACATAGGCCAGGAACAACATGGAAAGAAGTTTGAAGCTAGAGGAAAGTCCTTAATTGAAATGGTTGGCCTTGTCTAGGGAGAGAAGTGGTATCAGATTAACAGTGATGGGCCAGAAGACAGTGAGTGACAGAGAGATTAAGAGTCATAATGAGGTCAAAAAACATATTTTGAAGGAGTAAGAGGATATCTAAATGTAGAAGTATAAGGGGATAATAGTAAGGAAGGGGATTTCAGTTCTGAGTTTGATGTGGACTAATCTCAACTTCAGTGGGTGGATGAAATACAATGAAGCTGGGGGTTTTAAAAATTAACTAGTACAAAGGAAATGGGGAAGAAAGGGTGTCATAAGGTCAATGTGTTGAATAATTATGTCTTAGAGATGATTGCCAGGGTAATAGGTGGATAGGGAACCTGTAAGATTGATGAGATATTCAAGTTTTAGTGCAGTGAACCGATAAATGTTCTCTCTGAACTATGGAGATAATTAATTTACTTTTATTTTCTTCATTTTGTTCATGGAAACTAGAGCCATCTTTACATTTTTAGTCTCTTTCTTTGGAACCTCACACCCTATCTGAGGACACTGGATTATGCTATGAGATACTAAGTCTAATATTTACTTAATAAAGAGCCCACTACGGTGCTTCCATCCTTTTTGTCAATCAAATTACTATCCAGAAATTATATTTTAGCAAGGAACTCTGAGAGTTCTTTGCAATCTTTATGTTTTCATTCATTACCTTTGATTCATAATGCAATGAAGCAGAAAGGAGAACAAAGAAATAAATAGACCCAACTCCTAAATTCAATAGCATTAAAAAAAACTGAAGCTGCTTTTTGATGAATATAGTCAAAATATAACTAGTGTCTATCTGATTTCTTAAAGGCAGCACTATATTCTTGCAACTTTAAATATTTTATAAAAACTGTAAAATGAACTCCAACCAAATGTGACACTGGGCATTTCTAAATTGAACTGAGACCCTCCATTTGTTGCTCTTTGATCTGAGCTTACTGTCTTGATATTCTATCAGAATTTTTTCTTTATAATTATATGGTATTTCATAGATATTACTAAATGTAATATATATATGTATATGTATATATATATATATATATATATAAAACACACATATATGTATATATATATATGGCATTATAGCTGCAAATATAAATTTTATAGTAATTTTTTAAAATTAAGGCAATGGGGTTAAATGAATTGCCCAAGGTCACAGAGCTAGGTAATTATTAAGTGTCTAAGGCTGGATTTGAGCTCAAGTCCTCCTGATTCCAGGACTGGTGCTTTATCCACTGTGTCATGTAGCTGCCCCAAAATATGAATTTTAAAATATAAATTCAGGAAGAGAGGTAGAATAACATAGTAGATTAAGACCTGCTTCATGATCAGGAAGACCCTGTCCAAGTTCTCTCTCTGACACAAACTGTCTTTGTGACCCTGGGAAAGTCACTTAACTTATCTGTACCTTAAAATATAAATTGGAGAGCAGAACCAAGTATTGATCTCAGGTGTTAGAAGGAACTTCTGTTTCCTAGAGAAGGTCTCATACATCCCTAAACTTAATTAAATTATAAAAATTATTTTGAACATCTTTTTAAAAGTCTATATGATGTTAAATTAAAAAAAAAGTATTATAGCAGTGTAACTTGTCCTAATGGGAAGTCCATTGATTAATGAAATTGTAGATCTTGGCAAAAAAAAAAGAAAAAAGAAATTGAACACAATTCTCAAATTTCATTAATTCCTAGAAATTATATGCATTAGTAGGAAAGGGTTCCTGAAGAATGTTCAAGAAAGTCCAGAGATAGTGTTCTTGTTTTGATGAAACCCTCACTGATTCTGGAGTTAGAAGTGATCTCTTCCATTAAAAAAATATGCCAATCCATTGGACTTCATCTATGCCCCATGCTGTTGCAGCAGATGGAAAACCTTTTCTGGAGACATAAATTAGATTAAAATCCTGGTTTTGTCACTTACTACCAATGTCACTTTGGGCAAGAAACATATCTACTTCTATATTTTTTTTATCTATAAAACAAGAGATTTGGAGTCAATTAGTACAAAGGTGCCTTTCAACAGTCCCTAAATCTTTGATACTACACACTCATAATTTGCATCATAATTCTTTATACAAGTCTAATTTATTATAGGGAATACAGGTGAAAGTAGCCTTGGCTATTATACAGTCTAATAATTTCATTTTATAGATAAGGACTCTCTAAGGTGAACACAGGTTATATGATTTTCCAAAAATCATATAGGTAGCAAATTGCAAAGTCAGGATCTGAATCCAAAGCTTATGTTTACTTAATATAGTTTTCATTTTATATATAGGTAGTAATTATACTATTTCATAGTTCTATATCTTCTACACTTAATCAGAGTTGCTTGCATTTTGTCAATAATTAAAATATTTGTTGATTTGAAGTTATTATATACTCTCTATATTAAGTAGGTTTTGCTCTTTAACAAGCAATTTTATATACTTATAAAAATTGTAAATCATTGTTGCTGCTCTGTCATTTTTAACATATTCTATCGTTGTGACCCCCATTTGAGTTTTTTCTGTCAAATTTACTGGAATATTTTGTCTTTTTCCCCCCCCAGCTCATTTTACACAGGAGGAAACAGATAAACAGAGTTAAGTGAGATGCCCAAAGTCACATAGTAAGTGTCAGAGGCTGAAGTCAAGAAGATGATTCCAGGCTTAGCCCTCTAGCCACCTAGTTATTCTGTAGCTCATTTCATCTGACTGAATTAAGGAGAGACATATAATTTTAATTTCCAGGGTCCCTTTACTTTCTTTATTGATTTGTAGCAAAACTGAAAAAATATTTGTAGTATATATAATTTGTTTATATGCTTATTATTATACCATTAGGCAAGCACTTCAATTCTTAGAATGATCATTATATTTATTCATATTGTTTTCAGTTTTTTTGGTGGTATTCAGGTAGAAATGGTCCTGGGACAAATGATACCGCTCTCAAACTTTTATATTTAACATCCTATAGACCATTACAAAAGATGTTCAAAATAATATTTACAATTTAATTAAGGTTTGGGGATGTATGACCTTCTCTAGGAAATAGAAATAGAAAACAGGAAGACAGAAATAATATGCACCTTATTTTCTTTCCACATAAATTTGATTTTTTTCTACATTCTCTCTATATTAAATCTTTCATTCCAAATAGCTTGGAGATGATCAACATTATCAACATTTCCAAAGTGGTGAAATACTTGGAGGACAACCATTTTGACTTTGATAATGGACTAGTTCTGGAACAATTTATTGAATTTTCAACATGCTTTCTGTTATATATATATGTATATACATATATGTATATACATATATATAATTTGTAGTATGGAGATTTGTCATTTAATTAGTTAATGATTTAATAGGCAAAAGTTTAAAGGGAAGCTAACAAAGAGGGAAAAAGAATGAATATTGAATTTCCCTTATTAAACAAGTCAGATAGAATATTCTATTGATTCCATGAACATATAAGAATTATACCTGAACAAAATCTATCAACTCACCTAATTAACTAATCATAATTTATTTTTGAAACATGTTAAGACACTATAATTCTTTTTTTTTAGATTTTTCAAGGCAATGGGGTTAAGTGGCTTGCCCAAGGCCACACAGCTAGGTAATTATTAAGTATCTGAGGTTGGATTTGAACCCAGGTACTCTTGACTCCAAGGCTGGTGCTCTATTCACTGTGCCACCTAGCTGCCTGAGACAGTATAATTCTAATACCCAATGTGTATTACTAGATCTTTGGTAAGTATTAAATTATTACTTAATTTCTACTATTTCCATATATAAATCATATTGATCAAGTTTAAGCAGTTTTTAATTTCTAGGGATAGTGATTTGATCCTGAATTGCCTCATTTCCTCTATCCACTCTAATGCTATAAATAAATCTACATGATTAAATTTGTTAGACTTTGGCTTTTTGAGTTAATGTGGATATTATCTACAGTTGCCTTTTTATTCCTCTATTGGAACTTGACTATTTCTTAGATTTCAATATTCAGCAAAGAACTTTCAGATGAGGAGATGTGTTCTTGTTCCCTTAGTGTTTTATAAAATTTTGATGTGTTTATATGTTTTTGAGAACATCTATTAATCCTCTTTTTTTTTGACTAGGAAGTGTAAATCTTTCTAGAAGCTGTTTTGGGCATAGTGATGACAAGCCCTGTAGCTCATTAATATTATAAGCATTTTGTTTGAATGTTTTCTAAATCTATTTTGATCCATATTACAGTTATAACTGTTAAGAAAATCAGATACACAAAGCATTTAGGAATTTATTATGAGTCAAATATTCTAGGAATACAAATATAAGCTAGTGAGCTTGCATTCTAATAGGAGAAGAGAACATTTAAAGGTCACTGCAAATTGAAAGATAAAGAAGATACCTTTGCTGGGGGTTAAGAAACAAATATGAAGTTCAAGTTTCTTATTTGGTTGGAGAAAGTTGAAAAGTAAGATTATGGAAAAATGTTGGAGGCATTTGGAGGATAGCATCCCAGAAAGACAAGACCAAAAACTCATCCATCAGAACTAGAGAAACTAGTGGTGGAATTCAAGTTATTGGAGGAACAAAGATGATAAAATTTGGTATTGCAGATAGATATTAATTGCTTTAAGCATATTCTTCCTTTTAAGTTTTGAATTCAAGATTCAGGATACCTTAAAACATGTTAACATATTCAAATGCAACATTCTCAATGATGTGACATTTCCAGTGAGGATGAAGGCAATTTATTTAATTTTTTTCTGATATTCATGTTTGACACTTTTTGCCTTTGACATATACTAAAAATTTTATCCAGATCATGTCCCACTGATCTTGTAATATCATTGTAGATGTTAAGAGAGAAGCTATTAACTGTGTCTTTTGGTGGTAGACATATACCTTTATATTAGTTATGTGAATAAAGTGATTAACATAATGTGACATGATAATGCTTTTAACTTAGAATCTATATTCAGTTCTGTATAAGAGAAACGCTAATGGTTTTATCTAAAACATATAAACTATTTCCTCAAAAGATGTGAGACTATATATATATATATATATATATGTATATATAAATTATTCTTATATTATTATTTTATCTTTCTAATTTTATATTTGTTAGATTTTAGATAGAAATGGTTATAGAATAATTATTAAACTGTAATTTTTTTTCTTTTATGCTGAATATTTGTCAACTATTGCCCAGGTGGGCAACATATTTGATTTGATATTTACATGAACATATTGGAATATAAACCTATATTCTCTAGATTCATTGAGAGCATCTTTGGAACAATTCCAGGTACTTACAAGATTAGTGGATGATACATGCTTATTCCTATTCCCAAATGGTTTTTATTTCATCTACTAAAATCATATATTTTGAAATCTGAAACAAATTCTACATGGTTAGAATTTATGACTATTTGACATAGTGATATTATTTAAAATGTTTTTTAGTCAGTGTCATTATATGTACTTTAAACAAACAAACAAATAAAGTCTTATGAGTTCATTGGGTGCCTAGATGACACAGTGTGTAGAATACTTATGTCTGGAAGATTCCTTTTTTGAGTTCAAATCTGTTCTCAGACACTTACTTGCCATGTGACCCTGGTGAAGACACATTATTCCTTTTGCCTCAGTTTCTTCAGTTGTGAAATGAACTGAAGAAAGAAATGGCAAAACACATCAGTTTCTTTCCAAAGAAAACCCCAAATGGGGTCATGAAGAGTTTGAAAAGACAGAAATGACTGGATGAGAGGCGACTACTGTACTGTTTATTGTCTTAGTTGTTGAGGGTACTGAAAAGTTCAATAACTTGCCCAGAATGAGATAGTCAATCTATGTCAAAAAAAAAAAAACTTGAACCTAGACCTAATTGACTCTTAGGCCAGATCTTTATTTGCTTCAGTATGTTGCTTTACTTATTGTGGGTTATGTTATTGTGATTAATTTTTTTCACATTTATTTTGTGAAATTCAGAAACAAATGATCCTGAGCTGTCTGTAATCTACTCTTATTAATTTTTTAAATTTAAAATTTAAATTTTTTAATCTTAAATTTAAATACACTGGTAGAATAAATAATTTCTTTTTGTTGTTAAATTAAAGTAATAAGAAATACAAATATCAGCATGAAGCTCTTGCCTATATTTTCTAAGATCTGTTTTTAATTGTGTTATGACAGAACAGGCACATAATGAAAGTATTCATGTCTTCACTTCATTTCTTGTGCACTTGTGGTTTGCTTGCTTTTAGTGGTCAGTTCCATCTGTACTGAAGCATTTCCAACAGGTGGGATATAGATATTTATGATTTGTTCCATTTTAGCTTGCTTTCTTGTGGTTCTAGTTAGCACATTCTTTGTCCAGGCTAATCATTCTGACAGCTTCTAGTAGGGCTAGCCTGCAACCCAATGCCTCCCTATTTCTTTGACTCATATGAGTAGAAGTTCTCATTGTGTATAACTCTTGTTGGCTGTCCCCTAATTTGCCCTCATAGACCCTCACCACTCAAGTTTCTCCTCATGACATGGCTGATATATTGGGCTTTGAGAGACTAAAATTTTTATTATTTGTTGAACTAGGATAAGAATCATTAATCCTATTTTCATCTTTAGGTTCTGCAATAAATTAGAATATTACTTTTATCTTATTTTTAAAATTCTGGAGATTTGACAAAAGTATAAAAATTTACTGATTTTTGGTAGTTGAATAAAAGTATTATGATCTAAAATACTCATCTTTTGTAGGTCCAGTGAAAAATTCCTAATACTATTCTAGGAATTATGTAATTGATAAATTTCTTGTCATGATTTTGAAATTTTCTACTAGTTTTCTGTATTTTGAAAGGTATTTTTTGCAAGTAGTTTAGAGATTGTGAATATTTGGCATGGTAAGTTATGTATCAACATTACTTTGGGAGATTGTGTTTAATATTTTGGTCTATGATAACTTTCCTGTGTGAGTACAACTTATTAGTTGAATTCTCAAAGTTATTTTGTAGTCCATTATTTGTAGTATAATCGTAGATGTGGAGTCATGGTGAAAGAGTCATTCTGAAGTAAGGAAGACTTGAATTAAAGCCCTAAGTCTGATATACTGTCATTGTGATCTTGGCTAAGTTACTTAACTGTTCAATGTTATAGAGCCATTCTTGAAGTCTGTAAGTTATAGAGAAAGTTCCTGTCTTCATTGATTGAATGAGATTCTTCATCAAGGAGTTCCCTATACCAATAAGGTTGTGGATCTAGAGTCTATTTCAATTTATAAATGAATTATATGGGATTTGGCAATATCAGTTCATGAAATAGAATGAACTTTTAAACTATTATTATCACTTTTAAACTACCAGTTCATATTTTTCTAGATATTCCACAGATAACTAAATTTTATAACCTATTGTGATGTGATAACAGTTTCTATAGTTTTTTTGCATACTCTGCTTTAATCATGAAATTCAGACTTCTTAAAGAAAGCTTCTCATGACTATAACTTTGTTCTGATTTCTTACCATAGACATAGACACCCTTTGCATAAACAAATCTATGTGACATTCTTTTGTTCAATCTTTCTTTGTCAATATGCTATTTGTCAAGTTTTGTGTAGCTGTTTCCCATGGAGGAACTTTTGAATATTAGACATTCTTTAGATGTTACCAGAAATTTAATTTTGACATGTTTAGCATGACATCTGATGTTACCTAAATATTCCTTTTCTCATTTTTTGACTAAGAAATATATATATATATATATATATATATACATATATATATATATATATATATATAAAACTTTCTATAGTTGACATAGGATAATAGGTCATGTGCTTCATTCATTGTACAAATTTTGGATACTCTTCTCATTTATTACAGTCTATTTGAATGTACACAGTAAGACTGATATTGTTTGGGTGTAAATTTCATTAGACTTTTTTTTAATAGAAATTTGATTTCAGAATTCCAGAAGGCATTTTACTATTCATATTCACAACTTTCTAAATGCTAACTATTCTTGATGTGTCTTACCTGATGGAGACTAAATTGTTGTTGTCATACAGTGTACCCTTCAGAATAAAAACCAATCAAAATAGCAAAAATACCTCAATTTGAATCCTACTTCTAATACTTCCTATTGCCATGGACAACTCACTTAAATTATATGAGCTTTCATTTCCTAAATTATAATACTGAGATAATAATACTTAGTGTCTACCACATTGATTTGTGGTGTGGATCAAAAGATATGATGTGTGTAAAGTACTTGGTAAACCATTAAATACTATAAGAATGTTAGATATGATTAATCACTTTTAGTTAGTTGATTTTGTGTACCTAGTTCTGAAACTTCTTGAAAATATTGAAATATATAATTTTCAGTTTTTTAAAAAGGTTTAATTGATTAGTCAAGAGTCATAGATTTAGAACTGAAAGAAATTTAGAAGTCATCACATCATTCTCCTTCACTGCAGATGAGGAAAATGAGATGCAGTTATTCATTATCTGAGGCAGGATTTGGATCTAAGACTTTTTGACTTTGAAATCTAGTATCCTATCCACTACAAGGGATTAGACTGATCTGCAAAACTCCCTGAATAAAACCCAAACCAGATTAAAATTTAATTAGGAAATGTTCAAAAGAAAAAATAAAAACACAATACAACATAGTGTTAATTTCTATTTTGTAAGTCAATATGTGACCCAACAGGAATCCATTTCTATTTGATTTTTGACATTGCTGCATTATACCCTCCTCAACTGCATTCAAAATGTGAATAGTTAAGACTATTGCTACCTGAATTATGGCCACATAGTTCCATTAACTTTGGTCCCTTATCCTAAAAAAATTGGAGTCACTGGAATTCATGCTCAAAGTATTTCTACCTTTCAAAGAGAATTTCAACTAATAAGGATATAGTCAAAGAATTGACTTTAGTTTCCATTTTCAGCTAGATATTTATCATTGAAATTCAATCATATTCAATCATTTTGATATAGAATAGAATTACTAATTTACTTTCACTGACTTCTTTGATTATTTATCCGATCATAAGATGAGTAGAGTGCTATATTTCTAAATATTGCATATGATTAGATATGAAATACAAAGAATTTGAGGGGAAATATCTGAACTTCTCATATATGATTCAGTAAAAGAGATTTAGGCAGTATTAAGAAAGTACATCACTTTATGGCCTCCTTGTATGGAAAATTTGAATCACTCTTGCCTGAAATAGTGAAGTTGGACTCCTGAGTGATGGAAAATGACAAACATATTGAAAATATGGAACAAATACCTTTAGGAGATTTAGGAGAAATATCACAGAAGAAAATTCAGTGCAATGAAGAGTACTGATTACACTCAATACCATTATGAAAAGATGAGTTGTGACATGAAGGAGTCCAACAAGGTCATGGATCATGAGAATTAATGGAATATTTGCTGAAAGCAAAAATGAAAATGAAAACAATTATCCTGAACCACTCAGCCTGCAGGGAACATGGGGGAGATGACTATATTTGTTATCACATGGGGGGAACTAATTATAGTTTGATGGCATACTCTAGTGTATTCTTTTAAATTTTATTTTATTTTATTTCAAATAATTTATTTCAAAGAATACTACATGCCAGATCTATAACAGAACAAGAAAGAATGCCTTTTACTACAGAAAACTACTACATCAAGAATGATGAACTCATAATCTAAGGAAACTAAAAGTAGGAGAAAAACTGAAAAAAATTGAAAATTTTTGTTTTCTTATATCTTAGTCCAGTGATTTGGAATTAAGAGGGAGCAGCTCTCTAGAATGCCTTACAGGGCATCTTTATTGTTACCTGTTTGAATAACAATTAATACACAGATAACTGGATCTCCTCAGAAATATGAAATCCCACAAAGATACCTGCATAGAAAACATGTCAAATATACATATTTGCCACCAAAGTGAGTTCAGATGGACTTCTCTGCCTCCTAGAGCCAGGAGATCTGCATTGTGAGTCAAGCCAAACTTTATCTTCTGGAGTACTTACTTATCTTCATGAGTGTTTACATTCTTTGTCATGCACTTCATGTTGAACTTAGTCAAAGTGTGGCAACTAGGTTTACAGGGTTAATAATGCAAGGGAGAAATTTACATCAATATGAAGGATAGTTTCCCATTGCAAAAGAATATTTTAATTAAAAATTTTGAGAGTTTTTAATATATAACTCTAAGTTCAAATGTTCTTTTAGTATGCATTCCAAGACCACTTTTAATTCTTGGTTTTTCCCATTGTTAGGAAAATATACTGTGTAAGATGGAGATGATAATAATATGGAAGAATAAAGTGTTATATCTGGTGCTGTGATATAGAAATATGAAGGGCCTCAATGTTATGCAGCCCTAACTATGGAAAAAAACACATATGGTTTGGGTGAACCAGGCTAGCTTTTCATTTGAGTCATAAATATAGATTTTATTTATTTGATGAGCTATTTAGTATTTGTATTAAGGCTACATACAACAAACCTTTATTATTTTAGTATCTCTATAGTATGACTTTTTAAAAAATGCCATTTGAAATTTTGTTGTTAAAACTCTGTTATAGTTTCTATATCTAAACTTGCCCCTCTTCAAATACATGACTGAATATAGATGAGAATATCAGATTAAATTTAGAATAAGTAGTAGGAGCCATTGGGAAAACTTGTGCTCAGATACAGAACAGATGTGATAAATTTGTTTCCATTCCCATGAGACTCTTTGGAGATCTCTGGACATTAGTTGGATCCCACAAGGTTTTATTTCTGGTCATTGAATTCATTAATGGAGTGCATGAAAGCATCTTAAATTACTTATAATGGAGGACAATTACTATAAACTTTAGAAAGAAACATTACTCAAAGACTACCTCTTTGAGAAATAATACAAAAATTTGAAGCCCTACTGTGGGAGCTCAGAAAAGTCTTCTTTTTCTGTATTTTATTTCCCCCCCCCCAATTACATGCAAAGATAGTTTTCAGCATTCATTTTTGGTGAGATTTTTGAGTTCCAATTTTTACTCCCTCTCCCTTTCTCTCTCCCCTCCCCAATCAATATGACATAGGTCATACATGTACAAAAATGTCAAACATATCTCCATATTAATAATGTTGTAAGTGAAGAATCAGAACATAATGGAAAACCATAAGAAATAAAAGAACCAAAAAAATAAAAAGTGAAAATATTATGCTTCAATCAGCATTCAAACTCCATAGTTCTTTCTCTGATGTGTATAGTATTTTCTATAACAGTTTTTTAGAATTGTCTTTGAGGGGACAGATAGATGGTGTAGGTGCATAGAGCACTGACCCCTGGAGTCAGGAGCACCTGAGTTCAAATCCAACATCAGACACTTAATAATTGCCTAGCTGGGTGACCTTGGGCAAGGTACTCTTTACCCCATTGCCTTAAATAACTTAAAAAAAATAATAAAAATTGTCTTTGAACCCTTTATTGCTATGAAGATTCAATTGTATCATAATTTATTATCTCACAGTATTGCTATTAATGTATACAATGTTCTCCTGTTTCATTGGATTTTACTCAGCATCAGTTCATGTAAGTCTTTCCAGGTTTTTCTGAAATCAATTTGCTCATGATTTCTTACACAAAACAAATAGTATTCCTTCACATTCATATACCACAAATTGTTCAGTCATTCTCCAAATGATGGACATCACCTCAATTTCCAAATTATTTGCCACACCAAAAGAGTTACCATACACACACACACACACACACACACACACACACACACACACACACACACATATATATGTTCCTTTCCTTTTTTTAATTATCTCTTTGGGATATAGCTCTAATAGTAGCATTACTGGCTCAAAGGGTATATATACAGTTTTCTAGCCCTTTGTGCATAATTCCAAATTGCTCTGCAGAATGGTTGAATCAGTCCACATCTCCACCAGCAGATAATCAGAATAACAAATGAGGTAATTAAACTATGTCTTTTTGAAGACAACATGATGATATACTTGGGAAAATGCCAAGAACGCAACTAAAAAGTTAATTGAAACAATTATTTCCACAAACAAACTAACTATATAAAGTAAATTTACGTAAATCATTAGCATTTCTACAGATCATAAACAAAACCTTGTGGAAGAGATAGTAAGATACTTCATTTAAAATGACTACAGACAGTATAAAATACCTGGGAGTATACCTGCTAAAACAAACTCAGGAACTATATAAAGAAGATGTTAAAAAAACTTTTTTATCCAAATAAAATTGGATTTAAATAATTGGAGAAATATTAAGTGTTCATGGGTAGGCAGGACCAATATAATAAAAAATAATAATTTTATCTAAACAAATTTATGCATTCAATGCCATCTCCAAGTAAATTAGTAGTTTTTCTACTGATTTAGAAAAAAAGTAATAACAAATTCATTTGGAAGAAGAAAAAAGTTAAGAATATCAAAGGAACTAATTAAAGAAATATAAAGGAGGGTTTAGCAGTACCATATCTTAAACTTTATCATAATGAGTACTTATCAAAACTACCTGGTACTGGCTAAGGTATAGAAGGAAAATCAATGAACAGAATAGACCCACAATTTACAAAAGTAAATAATTATATTTGTATTTGATAATTGGACATAAGAATTTGGGATAAGAATTCGTTATTTGGCAAAAATTGTTCAGAAACTGCCAAAAATTGGTTATGGATCAATATCTTACATCATTTACCAAATTAAGGTAAAATGGATACGTGACCTACATATAAAGATATTATAAGAAAATTTGAAGAGCATGGAACTAATTACTAGATAGATTTGTGAATAGGTGAATAGTTTATGAACAAATTAGAGCAGAGTAAGGGTATAAATTAGATAGTTTCTATTAAATTAAATTAAAAAGATTTTGTTCAAGTAAAAAATGTAACCAAGATCAGATGGAAAGCAGAAAATAGAGGGAAATTTTTATAGACAATTCCTCATATCCCAAATACATAAAGAACTTTGAAAAATCTATAAGGCTATATATCATTTACCAATCAATAAACCATCAAAAGATATGAAATTTTCCAATGAAGATATCAAAACAATTGTGATATGAAAAATGCTCTAACTCATTATTGATTAAATAAATGCATATTTAAGCAATGTTGGGATATTACTTTATAACTATCAGATTGGCTAAATGAATTGAAGGGAACACTTGACAAATATTGGAAGGAACTGGTGAATTGTGGTGAACTCATCCAACTGTTTTAGAGAGCAATCTAGATTTATGCACAAAGGATTATTAAACTGTCTATGCCCTTTCTTCCAGCAATATCACTACTAGATCTATTTCAAAAGATGATGGGGGTGGGGGGTAAGGAAAAGAACTTATGTGTTCTGAAATATGTATAGTAGCTCTTTTTTGTGGTGACAAAGATTTGGAAATTGCAGTAATGTATGCCACTTGAAGAAAGGCTGACCAAGTTGTATTAGACAATGATAATGAAATTCTTCTGTGTTATTAAAAAATGGAAGAACTTGATGATCTTAGAAAACCATGGATAGAATTGCATGATATAATGAAGAATGAAATGAGTAGAATCAAGAGAACACTTTGGACAAATAAGTCATTTACCCATATTAACTACATATCCAAGTTAACTTGAAATGACATATATGGAAGGTGCTAACTGCATTCATAAATATAAATATATATGTATAGGATGACTGTGTGTGTGTGTGTGTGTGTGTGTGTGTGGTGTAATGGTAACCATCTCTAGGGTGGGGAAATGGAAGAAGAAAAAGAGCAAAAAAAGAAAAATGTACATGATAACCTTATATATTTAAAGGGAATAGCAAGTTGTACATAATAGGTTTCAGGTGAAGTAATCATTTTATTATCATATAAAATGCTTGTTTTATTTCTTGAATTAAAAATAAATAAAAATTAAAAATTGATTTCAGGAGTGAAAGCTTTCACACTATTTGTTAAGATTGTGTTTACAGTATGCAACAGATAACATATAAATTGTTCTTCATTTTTAGTGAACTTTGGCTTTAAACTATTGTAAGTTAGTTTTTTTAAAGCACATTCTTGTATAATCCCTTGGGGCAGTCAATATAATAAACTGGATAAGCCTATCCACTTTTTTTTGAAATTAGAAAAATATTTATTAAAAGAAAACAAATTCATGAACCCCAGATTAAAGCTTCAGCTTAAGAGAGTAGAACCCCAGACACCCACACAGAGAGCAAGACATGCAGGATGACAATACAATAAAGGAAACTAAGGAGTAGCTAGACAAAGTACCAGGAGGTTCAGGACAGAGTAGTACACCCAAAAACCCACAAGAGGATGGATCAACAAAGTACTGTGGATAGGTCAGAATAAGCACCTAAGAAAAAGCTACTGGTTTTAGACCCATGGAGAGTAATTTCAATTGAAAAATTGGGATGGAGGCTATATGGAATAGAGAAAGATGTACAATGGAGGTAATAAGCATAGAGAGTTTGTTTCTGAGGTTGTGAAAGAGGAGCAAAAGTGATGGGGGGTTGCGGGGGGAGAGTTAGGGAAGGGAAACCTATCCACTTTTTCTGAAATACTTTATCTCCTATTCTGTTAGAGTGCCTGCTATTTGAGGACTTGAATTTCCAGTGGGATAAGAACCCTTGATGTATATTTCTCAGAAAAAGTTTTCCAAACCATGAGGGAATTAGATTTTTATCTTATTGAGTTTGAGATGATGATTGCTTTTTTGAGTTTGAAATTGACTGATTTATTGTTGTCCTTCATAATCAAAGAAAATTATAACATATAGTCAATAATGGCATGACATGTACAATGTTGATTAAAGTGAGGGAAATTTTGTGCAAAGATATTCTCACTGCTTCTTCCAGGGCTGTCTATACACTGTGGTCTATTAATATAGGAAACAAGACTACTGGTGATGGTCTGGATACAAAGGGAGGCTTTGACAAATTAGATGTGGTTCCTCCCATGTAATCAAGACACCATGGCATAATTCCAGGAAGATTGATAATATGGTATTTTTGCAACAAATTTGTGACATTATGGTAAAACAACTGTTACTTGATGATCTAAATTATTAGTATTGTGATTTCTAAGGCAATAATCTTTTGACAATAGCATTAGCCTAAACCTATCACTTAATGATTGAAACACAAAGTCTTTGGTTTCCCGGAAGTTGCTTGAAGGGCCATGGGAATTACACTGCCAGATGGCTAGTTGGCATCATTTATAGTTGGAACTATGATGGTATCTGATTTTCTTCAAACTTCTGACTTTTATTCTTGATTAATGAAAACATTCTTGGCAAATACTTTTGCTCTGGTTTGTCTTGCACTGGTCTAAGAATTTAACCTCTAGTGACTCAATAGGAATACCCCTTCTTAATCATGGCCCCAGTTCTAAAAATAGAACTGGGGTCCTATTCTATTATCCCTAGCTTGGATATCCAGGTAACTTGAACATGCTTTGAAAACTATTTTTTTTCAAAGTAAACAATGTTAAGTGAACTGAGCTAAAATTAGAGGTCAGAATTAGAAATGCAAAAATCATAACATTATAGGTCACAACACCACAGAAATGAATTAGGTCTTTAAGTGAGAGGAAAAGTATAGGACTATAAACTGAATTTTTTCTCCTACAACTGGGGGTATGTAGATAGAGAGTAGTCAAAAAAAGGGAAAAAAAGAATGATGGAAGAGCTAGAAGGGAACCTAGATGGTATAGGGTCATGGAAATCTGAGAATAAAAATGCTTTGAGGAGCTTGTTTTGACCAATGGAAAAGGGTCAATGAAAATGAGGATAGGGAAAAGACAAATGAAGCAGAAACAATAAAGGATACAGTTTGAAACTAAGATTTTAGACAATTTGAATGTAATTTAAACATCTGAATAAGATAGAGGAATTTGAATTCAAAGAAAGTCTAACAATTTCTATGTACTTATTTTTTTCATTTTATTTGGATCTTCATTTAATTGTTCTCATCCCTTCAAGAATATAGATTATTATTTATCCATCCTAGCTATGCTGGATGATTTGATCCACATAATTCTCTAAATGATGAATGGGAGCAAAAGATCCATTTGCTACAACATGCTAAGACTTTCCTCTAGATCACTCAACACTGAATGAATGCAGCAATAACTCACCAATACTATTTCTGGGGTAGTGCAAACTTTCCTTGGTAATAGTTTGCAATCTGTTTTTGTCCACTAAATGTTTCTCCTTTGCTCTTTGCTACTTTAACTCTTTGGACATGAGTATCCCATGATTTGTGACTGTATAGCAGCATTGCTATTCAAAGGAGAGAAATATTGCTGTTCAAACGAGGGCTCTTTGTTTTAGGGAAAAGTTCAGGGTCACTTAAAACATTTTCCCAAACATAATTTTGCTCCATTCTCTTCCTCCTATTCAATTCTGGTCTCTGTACATTTTCCAACTGTCTGCCAAAGACCTATGTGCAGATGGTTCAGTCCTATGAGATTGACTATCCAGATACAAATCATATTTGGAACAATAGTCATTCAATGGCTTGATTTTTCCTATGTAGAAAGGCATAGGTACACATTAAAAATGAGTGGGTGTTTAAAATAATCCACTGCACTCTGATTGGAACTATTTTTGCTAGCAAAACAAAATTTTCTCTAGAGTAAGAAAATAAGGGTTCACTTGTAAGAGTCTATTACTGAGTAATACCAAACAACATATTGCATAGCAATCAGAATACATAAAATTGAGTTAAATACCTAATTACATCTAGAATCCCCAAATAATGAGATATTATCCTTTAGAAATTACTTTTCGGGAATGTTCTGAGGAACACAATTGAAGAAAATGACTAAATTCAATTTAGGCATATATACAAGTATATATATATATATATATATATATATATATATATATAAATAGTATATATATATATATATATACTATATGTATATAAGATGGGAAATATATAATATATAGTAAAATATTATTTGTATACTATATATTATAATAATATAGTATATGGTATAAAGTTTATATGATGAAGATATATATGCAAATATATGCAACAAAGTCATATATTATCTTTTCAAGGTATGAACATACAATATACATGTATGTGTATACACATATACAAATATACCCATATATGTACATATTTATATATGTATATGTGTACACATACTTTCATTTCCACTAAGCTCTCCAAATTGAATTTAGCATTTCATTATTTAAAAACAAAATTCTGAGAAGAAATGCATTGTTTTTACTAGACAACCAAAGGGTCTATGACTTAAAAAAAAAAAGATTAAAAGCTCTGAACTGTAGCCTGCTTCCAGAATAATAATATTATAGATCTATAGCTTGAAGAGACCTTGGGGACCAGATTATCCAATATTCTGAGATGTTTCAAAGATTCAAAGATGAGGGAATTGAATCCCAGAGTAGCTAAGTAATATATTCTTTCAAAACTACTTATGGAGTAGGTGACAAAGGAAGAATTTGAACCTGCATTCTTTTACTACAAATCATACAAATTGCATATTTCACTACAACATTGTTGCTATTGAGTATGACTAACAGCTACACATATACACACACATACGTGTAATATTTCATAATGATGATGATGATGTTTCATTCGTTGTTTTCAAAGAAGCCCATGACTTCAGGGAGGTGATACTTTGAGAAGCACATGAATTGGATTTGAGTGAGGTGTGCTGTGCTAAGTCACCTGCCTCTCTTTCTCCTCCGGAGTCATCTGGATCCAGTGGATAGATATGGATCAGGATGACTGGAGTTGACCCTGGATGGAAGGCAATCAGGGTTAAGTGACTTGCCCAAGGTAAGTGGCAAGTGTCTAAGGTCAGGTTTGAATCCCCCTCTTCCTGACTCCAATACTATCTATTGCATCAACTAACTGACTTTTATATTATTATATTATATTATTATATTATATTATTATTATATTATTACATTACATTATATTATATTATATTATTACATATATACACAGTACATACATACTTATACATACAAGTACATAGAAATGCATGGGCATAGATATATGATAATTATATATGCCAATATATATGTTGCATATCCATCCATACATCCATATATCTATACGCGCATATTAAGATCAATATGGAGACTGCCTGTGGAGATTTTGGGTGTTTTTATGTGAAAGATGTAAGATGCTTCAAGATATCATCAGCAAAATGCATTCTGCCAAGTCAAAGTACTCCAAGCAATATGATAATCATTTGATCCCCATGCAAAGGCAACTGGAGAGTATCAGAAGGGAAGGGGAAAAAGATCCCAGCTTTGGATGTGTGTGTGAACCAGGACAGACACAATCAAGAAAAAAACAGAACAGTTAACCTTGCCCCCTATTAAAAACAGAACAGTTGACATCTTGCCCCCTATTAAAAACTTTATACAAGACTAGCTTTTAAGGTAAAAAAAAAACCCTCAAAAATTATATTGATATGTAAAATTTATGAGACCTTGAGGCATCTGTGCTGAGTCCTCACTGCTGACATTTTGCACATGTCTGATCCAAAAAATCTGCTCTGACTGTGAAGAGTCTTCCTGTATGCTCTATGTGTTTCCACTTTCCTATGCCTATCCCCATCACTGAGCATCTTGTTACTTGACAAATGACAGTGAGAGTTATAATCAGGTCTTTGACAAAGGAGTTTGGTTGTAGATAAGAGGGTTGTAGGTATGTTACTGTTATTAATCCATTAGTATCTTGTGTCATTTCTTTTTTTTCAAGACAGACTAGTAAAAGTAATTGGCAAACATCTTTAAATAGGTGCAACCAGGTGACCCACTGACATGGTCTCAGGAAAAAAAAAACTTAGTTTAAATTTGACTTCACTCACTTATTAGCTATATGACCTCAGGCATTTAACCTGTCTCTGTTTCCTCCTCTGTAAAATGGGGATAATGATAGTACCTATTTTCTAGGAATGCTAATAGATATTTTTGAAGTACTTAGCACAGTATCTGATACAAAGCAGGTGTTATATAAATATTGCTTTGGTTATTCAGTTGTTTCAGTTGTATCCAACTCTTTGTGACCCCATTTGGGGTTTTCTTTGGGAAAAATACTGAAATGGTTTGCCATTTTCTTCTCCAACTTATTTTACAAATGTAAAACTGAGTTAAACATGGTTAAGTGTCTTTCCCAGGGTCACACAGCTAGTAAGTGTCTGAGGCCTGATTTGAACTCAGGAAGATGAATCTTCCTAACTTCAGGTCTGAGACACTTATCTACTGTGCCATGTAGCTTCCCATATAAATATTAGTTATTGTTATTATTATTATTAATACATAAACATTTTTGAAGATTTTTATAAAGGAATAACTAAGATATTTCCTTTATGGATTTTCATATTTTTTGAGATAGTTTTAAGAAGTTTTAACTAAAAGTCATGTCATAGAATAGACGACTTTCAAAGAGCTCTTCCATTATTTTAATTCTGGGATAACTGCTCAAAAAATAAAAGGATATTTCAGTTATCAATCGACAGAACAACAGAATAGTGACTTCGTGAAATAAATTGTATATATTTAATATTTTCTTAACATTTCATTTCATTCCTTGGAGGCTATTGTTGCAGTTCTCTTCAGGAAAGCAAATAACTCCCAGGCAGATCCAAGGGGAAAATAAAATGTATTGTTTCACACTGCTCCCATCATGGTAGAGGAAAAATGTGGCCAAGGGTGAGGAAATACTGATTGTTTTCCCATCAGAGAACTACAACTGGGGTAAAGTCAATCTTCCCATAATCTTGCCAGTAAAACTGCATTCACTTGGCATAAATTATTCAAGGGTATTTTCTTGCTGAGTTAGTATTTCACCTCTAGATTCTTGAACAAGTTTACCACAAACACTTTGCCCTGCCAGCTTAAATAATATATTCCTTTAGGGACTAATTCTGTGGTTGTACTGAGGAAAAATTCTCCCAGAAGTTGACTTCATACTAGGACATCATTTTTAGCTTGCTGTTATCCCTTATCTTTCCCCCCTTCTTAGATCATAGCAGGTCCTAAAGGTAAATCTGAGTCTAATTCATCCATATAAAGATTCTGTCTTTGAAATGTCTAATTTGAAACTCATATTCTCAATGTATTTTCTGAAGTAATTTACTGAATAAATTCCTCTATCTTATTTTTTCTTTTTTTTAATGAGAAAAATATACAGTAGAAGATCCAATGTTTCTAAGTCTGCAGAAAGTGAGAAGTGATAGATTACTTTTGGACCAGAGGACAAACAATGCCTTGGATTAATTCCACTGCATCAGAGCACTGCTGATTGATGATAAGATACCTGGGAAGATCAGGAATTCTCAAGTGCTGCCCACAATGTTTAGAATGTTGCTTCAAAACAAAATGAGAAGAGCAGAAGTTTGCAAGGTCACCTAGCATGGAAGGGAAATTAAGAGACAGCAGAGTGCAATAGAAAGAATGATGAACTTGCAGTCACAGGATATGAATTCAAATTCCACCTCTGCCATAGGAGGCAAGAATAAAAATTTCTTGTTGGAGCTGCTGCATGAGCATAGACTTGAAAGGCATGGGATGCTAAGAGGTGAAAATGAAAAAGGAATGCATTTCAATAATAATGATTATAAAAATAGTTTTTATATATATCATTTACTATGTGCCAAGAATTTTCCAAATATCTCTTTGATCTTAACAACCCTTCCAGGGAGGCGTTTTTATTAATCCCATTTTATAGTTAGGAAAACTAAGGCAAACAGAAGTTAAATGACTTCTATGACCTTGGGCAAAGTACTTAAGGTCTTTGGATCTTAATGGACCTGCACAATGAAGGAGTTGGACTAAATGATCCCTTTCGGCCCTAGATCTATGGTTCTGCAAAATGATAATTCAGCCAACATGTATTAATCATTAATCAGTGCTTGGCACTGTGTTAGGTGCTGGAAATGTAAATAAAACATGAAAATCAGCTTCTGCCTTCAAGGAGTTGCTATTCTACAAGGCAGATATAACATATGATTGCACAAATATAAACAGTATAATCTGAGGAGGGAGAAAGCATTAATTACAAGAGGGAAGAACAAGAATTTCCAATAGGAATTGCAGGGTGAGATGAGGTACCCCTGTACCCTTCAGTGCCCTCACATACTCTCTAGGGTCCTCCCATTTATTCTTTTTTTTAGGTTTTTTTTTTTTTTGCAAGGCAAATGGGGTTAAGTTACTTGCCCAAGGCCACACAGATAGGTAATTATTAAGTGTCTGAGACCGGATTTGAACCCAGGTACTCCTGACTCCAGGGCCGGTGCTTTATCCACTGCGCCACCTAGCTGCCCCATCCATTTATTCTTTAAGCTGGCTTGCTTTTCTCAGTGTTCCTGCTCTGGAGTGGGCACCTATGATAAAAACTCATAGTCCTGGTTTGTCCATTTAAAGTCATTTCTCATGGTGTAATAAAATGAACTACAGACATGGAATACAATGGCTGAATCTATTGTCTTGTCACAGTCATGCGACAACTGTCAGTCTCTTTTTCTCTCCTCAGTCTTTTCAAGGGGCTTCAAAATTATGCCACCTCTAGGCAAGAAAACCTCTACACACCACTATCCTGGGGCTAAATCATGTTACTTTCCTTCCTCCCCAACCTGGAAACAGCTACAAACCCCAAAAGGTTTTTGTGGTCAGCCATCAGAGCTATATTTACAAAAATAGTAGTACATTATATAATACATTGGTCAAACCAAATCTGGAGTTCTCTCTCTCTCTCTGACCTCTATATTTTAAGAGTGCTATTGATAAGCTCCTTAAGGTGGAGTGACAGAATGTAGTACTAGAGAAGTGATCTCAAAGTCATCTGAGATGCACTTCTTGACATAATGACTGTGTGAGCCTGGGCAAATTTCATAACCTCTAGAGCAGGGCTTTAGACAATTTTTGAAGACCTGTAAGTTGTAAAGAAAAAAAACTGATCTGCATTAATAGATAAAGGGAGTTTCTTTCTTCAATTTTTTGATATTTTATTTTAATTTTTCCCACTATATGTCATGAAAGCCTTTCAACATTCATCCACCTGCAAATTCTCAAGTTATACATTTTCCTCCAACTCTCCCTTTCCACATCCCCAGTGGTAAATAGTTGGATAAAAGTTGTTTAAATCAATGTTTAATATGCCAACATATTAGTGATTTTGTGTATGAGAAATTAGGACCAAGGGAAAAGAAGTGAATAGTATCCATATAGGTTCTGTGGCTTTTTTGTTGTTGTTTTCCTCTGGATATGAATTACAATATCCATAATAGGTCTCTCAGGGTAGTCCTAGCTCTCTGAACTGCTGAGAGGAGCTGTATCCATCAAGATTGATGGACTCACAATGATGAGGTTAAAGTGTACAATAATGTCTTGGTTCTCCCTACACTCAGCATTAGTTCTTATAATTCTTTCCATTTTTCTCTAAAGTCTGACCATTCATTGTTCTTATAGAACTACAGTACTCCATCACTTTGATATAACTAACTTGTTCAGTCTTTCCTCGATTGATGGGCATCCCTTCAATTTCCAATTCTTTGCCCTACAAAGAGGGCTGCTATAAATATTTTTGGACATATAGAACTTTTCCACTTTTTATGATTTCTTTTTGGATATAGGTCTAGCCAAAGGGTATGATCAATTATTGTTATGTTTTTGCAAGACAAATGGGGTTAAGTGGCTTTCCCAAGGCCACACAGCTAGGTAATTATTAAGTGTCTGAGGCCGGATTTGAACCCAGGTACTCCTGACTCCAGGGTCAGTGCTCTGTCCACTGGACCACCTAGCCACCCCTGATATGATCAATATTATTGGTCTTTGGGCATAGTGAGGGAGTTTCTTTATCTGAAAATTTTCTATATCAATTAAATCACAAATTTGTCCCTAACCTCTTTCCAATTGATAAGCTAGTTAACATATGGAAGAAAGTAACCAGGATGATGAATGATTGGGAAACTATTTTATCTTTAAAAGAATTTGTGATGTTTAGTAGGGAATAAAGAATTCTTAGGGCCAACAGAATAGGTGTTTTATTTTTTTTTTAGGTTTTTGCAAGGCAAACGGGGTTAAGTGACTTGCCCAAGGTCACTCAGCTAGATAATTATTAAGTGTCTGAGACCGGATTTGAACCCAAGTACTCCTGACTCCAAGGCCGGTGCTTTATCCACTACACCGCCTAGCTGCCCCTAGAAGAGGTGTTTTCAAATACATGAAGGGTTTTCATGTAGAAGAAATAGTGAATTTATTTTATGGGACTCCAGAAGGCAAAACTAAGGTCACTAGATATAAATTAGAGGGAGGCCGATCATAGCTCAGTGTAAGAAAGAATGTTTTAACAATCAAAAGTGTTCAGAAAGAAAATAGATTGCCTTGTCAGCTAGAGCAGAACCTTCACAACAGAACCCATAGTGGGGGAGTCCAACATTCTGTGGGAGGTTGGACTGGCTGATCTCTGAGGTCCTCTCGAATGCTAAAATTGTGTACTTCTAAGTAGGTCACCAAAGGATTTTCAGCATAGGGAAAGAATCTCCTGGGAACCAATAATAGTGTGTCCTTTAGACTGAAGGGACACCAAAATTTTTCTTCTAATAAATAAGCATTTTGAAGTTTCCTGACCCTTTCCTTGGAAGAGATATTGCTGCATACTCTACTTTATTAATTAGGATATTTCCTTCAGATCATTGCTGTCCTTACAAGAATAATGGAGATGGTTATTCTGACTGAAAACTTCCCCAGCTCTATCACCCCCTCTATATAACCTCTCCTCCCTCCACTCTAGCATTCCAGAATGTTTATTAAAGGAAGAGCTGTTTACAGAAATTAGCATCTTGATTTTTTTTTTCCTCTGGTAATTTAGCGTCCAAAAATGGTTAAAAGATTTTTCTGGTACTTCAAGTTCCTCTTGAATAATTCATCAGGGCAACTCAGAATGAATATCTTTCACTGGGACAAAGCTGTTGCTAAGCAGAAAGCTTTGGGCAGCCAATAATGCAGTGCTGCTTCTCCTTCTCCCCAGGAAACTCTTCCATTTTTACAACGTTCAAGTATACCAAGATCAGCCCAGACATGCTTTGAGCTACTTCCTGGATACTGGACAACAGGGGATTATGGGAAGAGAAAAAGAAATTCATTACCTTTGTCAGGAACGAACTGAATTTAGGAGAAAAAAAGGAGAGAAACAAGCAAAGTCCATGGCCCCACTTTAAATACAGGTTGACCCTTTTCTCAGTCCAGGACACAAATTCTACCATGAGGCTTGTATGGGGGTAATTTCAGTACCAAAATTAAACAAAAGAGATATCACAAGGATTCACTTTGTTTTAACATGAAGTTTATGTAGTTTCAAGTTTTCCTTAATTCATAACTATTAATTATCTATTTATCTAAGGGGAGTATCTCCATCTGTAAAACATTATTAGCTTAGTATTGCATATAGGTCAGGAAAGAATTCTTCCTCACATCTCAAATTTGTTCTGCTCAAGTTCTAATAGTCATGAAATGGAGCATCTCCAAGAGGTCATCTTCTTAAACTGTTGTGGGGTATAATAAAATCATGATCCTGAGGTTCCTAGGGATGGTAGCTCGAAATGTTTCTGTTTCCAAATCCAGGACATTAAAACCAGACATTAGATTAGCTAATGGTCTCATTTTTATTTCATTATAACAGTATGTGAAGTACCAAGTTTAGTGAGCTTTGTCTTTCCATACTACTTTATACCAAAGATATAATTTCCTTTTTGCTGAGCCAATTTCTTTATTAGCAAAGTGGTTGTTTGGTGATAAAAGGAGGATAAAGGAAAAGCCACTCAAACATTTCATCATTAGAAGAGGTTTGATGATACTATATTTTTGAATGAGTTGCCTGAAACTGGTCTAAACAAGAGACTGTGAAAAAAGTAGGGAATGGAATAGTTATTGAAAAACCAACAGCAGTAGGGAAAACAAACTTCAATTTCAGTGATACAAGGTAACAATTATCGAAATTTTCATCACAGTGCATCCTTAAATGCTGAGCATTTCAAACTGTTTCTTTTTTTAGAAAGAATATGCAGAATAACTGAGTGTATAAACATATATTATGTGTATACATACTAGATATATTACACATATACTCACCATATACCTATATGTATATACATGTAGCCTAATATATGCCAGAATTTTGTCAATAAACAAGAAAACAGAAGATTAACAAAATGAAGGAGGAAAACAAGAGAGCAAAGTCATTTTATTTCCTCTACAAAAGAACAAAGAAAATGATATTTGTCATCCTAAGCTAATATTATCTCTTCTTGCTTCCTCTTTCCTTAGGGAAATCCCAAGTGGTGACAATTTTGCTGGCAGGAGTTTGTGTCCCCAAATTTCATGTACTCAATATATTTCTCTGACCAGAAATGTAAAATAAAATATTTTACCTATCTCAACTTGGGTAGTGTTAATTTTTTTCCAGTTTACATGGATGTGAAATAAATATAATTTTAATATCATAGTTTAATTTATGATATATCAAAATTAATATATGCCATACTAGAAAATATTGTGTAGATAGATAGATAGATAGATAGATAGATAGATAGATAGATTTAGAATTTAAATGAATTGTTAGGATGCCCCATACTTTCTCATAACAAACATCACAGATTCACAAAAGGTGCTTTGTGGGAATTTAAATTCTTTTGGTGTCTTCATGAGATACCATGATTGAAGTGGGTATAGCTACTACTTCACTCTGTATTCTTGGTTATTTCTCATTAATGTTACAGGGAAAGTATCTTGGAAAAATGGCTCACCTTTTCATTCTCTTGAGCTTATATCTACTTACTATTTGACTTCCATAAACTCTATTCACCTCTCTTGAGCTTAATTTAACCTTAAGTAAAATGAATTAATGAAAAAGCATTTATGAATAGTGTTTACTGAGTTTCATGCACTGTGCTAAGTTAAATGAGAGACTTGGAACTAAAGGTCTGTAAAATTGCCTCCAGTTTTAATATTATATAATTCCCTATTTGAGATTTGCATACAATTGTAAATTGATTGATTTATAGACCAAAAATCTTGGGATGTTTATTAACTTTGTGATAAGGATGATAAGGATTTTTTTTTCTTAATAGAGAGAAACAGGGACACAGATGATGCAGAAATAATTTATATTGTGTTTGGAGTCTGTATAGTTAAACTTGACTATGAAAGAGACTAATAATTCAAAATAAAACAGTAAATTCTGTACTGACTTTCTAAACTTTTTCTTCATGAATCTTAAAGAAACCATTTCAAGATGATACTGCCTCTTTCCCTTTTATCCACTGACTTCAGGTCTTTCCATTCTTGCTTTGTTAATTCTCAACTCTGGACATCCCCGACATTTGTTCCTAAACCTGAAGTTCTCAATATTGCTGAGGGAATTGACCATACTATGCTGCTTGTCCCACTATAAATATATAATCTCATCTTGGTCCTCCTGACTGCAAGAATTTAAAAATTTGTTTCTCAATTCCTGATGCAGTTCCTTCTGTGCCTGTACCATAATTCTTTTTCCTTGAACTTCTAGCTCAATTTCCCCTTCAGCAAAAGACCTTTCTTTCTGAGAAGACTGGGTTCATACATTATGAGATTCCTCCCCTCCTCTTCTCCATACCTTAAAACATCTTTCTTTGTCCAGTCTCTTTTGCTTTCTTGCTGAATCAGAGGATGGAGTTTCTATTTTTCTTGCCAAGGCCTTAATCCCTCTCCATTTCTATAAGACTTTGGTCATTTCTTCTGTTTTCCATCTTCAGTGTCTCCCCCAATACTGCTCCATATTCATCAGTCTATGGATATGGTCAGTTCTCTGTCTAAAGAAACAACACAACACACATTTTCTTTGGTCCTAATATTTTATTCTTTGATTATATTTTCTTTCCCTTATTGACAAGATTCTATAAAGATTAGTTCATGCTTTTCTCTATTTTTTTCTCAGTATATTTTAATTTTTCTTCTTTTTTCTCCATTTTTATTGAAATATTACTTCAAGTTATTCACTGGTTTCTTATTAGCCATATCTCATAGTCTTCATCTTCCTTAATTTTTCATCAGTTTTTGATTCGGTTGAGCACAGCTCCAACTAGACAAATTCTGCTCCCTTGACTTCTACCACATTTTCTTCTATATTTTTTCCTTCTACATATCTGAATATTCATTTGCCTTCTTTGCAAATTCATTTTATTTGTCTTCTCTTATTCCCTAAAAATGAGTTCTGCCAAGCACTATCTTGCTTACTCTCATCTCTCTTTATACTTTCTTGGAAATATCATTAACTCTTGTTACCTCCAGGCAAAATAGGTCCTTGAATTTGAGCTGTTAGTATTCTCATTAAATTATGAATCCAAATTACTTGTGTACATGTGATCCTTTCCTATTAAAATGTCATCTATGCATTAAATCTCAAATTAATATCTCATTCTTTAGTCTTTTGCTTGTAACCCAGTCCTCCATTTCTAACTACCTTCTGTTCATCTGCACCTGCCCTTCTGACATCTAAACTCAATGTGTCCAAAATTGAAATTTTTTATCTTCACAAAATTTGTGACCTCCCAACATTATAATGTCTATTGATGGCATCACTATGGTCTCAATCACTCAAGTTTTTTTATTTTTTAATTTTTAATTTTTTTTAGGTTTTTGCAAGGCAAATGGGGTTATGTGGCTTGCCTAAGGCCACACAGCTAGGTAATTATTATTAAGTGTTTGAGACCGGATTTGAATCCAGGTACTCCTGACTCCAGGGCCAGTGCTTTATTCACTGTGCCACCTAGCCACCCCCTCAGTCACTCAAGTTTTAAAAACATTGGAGGACCTTGATTTCTCCCTTTCTCTTTTTTCTCTTTCCACCCCACATCCCCAAATACCTCTCAGTTCTACCGTGACAATTTCACATTCTTCTTTATTCCCTCTACTCTACTCACTCTGTCAGCATCCTTATTTAGGAATATGATGAGTGGAGGGAGAAAAATTACTATGAAGGAGAGGAGGATAAGTCAGATTTGCAGAAAGAAAAGATAAACACTAAAGATTAAAATAAAGTTTATTAGATAATGGTAATTGAGAGGACAGTGGCAACGTTTTGGAAAGAATCTCCAATATAAAGGTGAGAAGTAAGCTCCAGATTAGAAAAGACTGGGGGAAAGTAGTGAGAAAGTGGAGGCATTGAGGACTGACCATTTTCTAGTAACCAACCAGTGAATAGGAGGAATAATAGACCTCTGTATTTGCGTGTTTGACAGTCATTAAACTTTGCATCACAGTTATTTATAAACACATTATCTTTCTCTACTAAACTGTAGGCTCCTTATGAGTAGATTAAATTTACATGTGTATGTATGCATATATATATATGTATATATACATATATGTATATATACATATATTTCCCATTTTGTAACCACTGTAGTTAACAATGACAGATTATAGGCATATATATATGTATTATATGTATGTGTGTATGTATATGTATCAGATTCTTAATATATGTTTATTGAATTGAAATGAACTGAAACCAAAAGGTGAAACTCTGACTCAGGATGAACAAGAAATTTCTCAGCTTCCCTAAAAATTAAAATTTTGAATTTAGAAATTGTATTATTTTTCAAATCATGGGTACATGGATTCCAGAACCTCACACTGCTATTCTAGAGTGCAGCAGATAAAGCTTTGGGTTTGGAGTTAGGAAGACTTGAGTTCAAATTCAGCCTCAGATATTTCCTAGTTGCATGATCCTGGACATGTTACTTCAAGTCAATTTGTCTCACTTCCCTCATTTACAAAATGGGGGATACTAAAAACACCCATCTCCCAGGTATTGTCAGGAAAAACTGAGAAAATTATAAAGTGCTCAACACAGTGCCTGGAACATAATAAGTCCTATATAAATGTTGACTTCTTTCTTCTTTTTTCCTTCTTTCCTCTTTCTTATTCCTCTTCTTATTCCTTCTTGTTTCTTGTTTCTTCTTCTCCTTCTCCTTCTTCTTCTTCTTCTTCTTCTTCTTCTTCTTCTTCTTCTTCTTCTTTCTTCTTTCTTCTTTCTTCTTTTTCATCATCATCTTCTTCTTGCTCTTTCTCTTTCTTCCATATTGTCACCTACCTGGTCTTGATCTAATGTCTTTCTTTATTTTTTTTCCTGTTATATATTCTCCTGGCTAGGGTCCTAAACAAAGAAAGGTTTTCTTTTCTACTCAGGATAGAAATAAAATTAAAAAACAGTTTTAAAAGTAGATGATGAGTATGTTTACAAATAAATATTTTAGTGAAAAGAGGTGTTCAAATAAACAAGCAAGATTTTTCACAGTTAATTAACTTGTGGAAAAGGCCTGGACTTGGGGGAATTTCGTTTCAAATCCCACCTCTGACATTTACAAGTGGGTCTTTCAACCTTTAGAGCCTTAAATGAATCCTAAAGACATTTGTTAAACAATAGATTTCAGACAACTTCAAGTTCTCACATTGATATAATCACAGATCTTTGATGTATCACTGTCAACTTCTTGTGATTATGTTTCAATTCAACATATAAGGATCTTTTAATAATTAGAAATTGTCCAAAATGTCCTCAAACAGTCAATAAAGTTCCCAATCACTGGAAGTATTCAAGAATTGTTCAGAGCTTTTCTAGAAGAAATTTCTGGTTTGTGTAAGAATTACACAAAGGAATCTTCTTGATAAACGAGGAAACCTCTAGGTACTTCTAATACTTAAGAATTTAACTAAAATGTTGTTGTTTAAGTAGTTGGGGGGAAAATTTGACAAATGATCTATGATTTTTTAGGATTGCATGGTAATGAAGTCACAAAGATATCTGTTGTGTTGTTTATTCTAATCTTATTCTACAATTTGTACCTTTAAACCTTGGGATCAATTGAGAGCTGACTAATTGTGGTAGCAATATTAACAGAATATTCTTGTTCTGTAAGGAACAATGAATATGGAGGATTAGGTGAAGCATAGAAAACATACAAAATGAAGCAAAGTGAAGAAATAAAACTAAGTTAAAAAACTAAATATATGATGATTCCAACTATGTGAATGGAAAGAACATCTCAAATGACAAAATGAACAAAATTGACTGAATGATTGTTTGCCCTTTCCTTTTTGCCTTTTGCTCAGTTCCAGGTACTCTGACCCAACCTAACATTTTTTCCTAGGCACTATCCCAGTTTGCTACCTAGGAAATATTCATATAAGATCATCTGGTATAAGAGAAAGCTAAGGTTTTAGGATGGGGGTTCTTAACTTTTTTGTATCATGTACTAATTTTGGCAGATTGGTGAAACTGATGCATCCCTTCTCAGAATGAATTTTTTGAAAAACAATAAAATAGTATACATAACATTTCAAAGGAAACCTATTACAGTGAAGTAAAGATATATATTTTCTGATTATATCTCCATAGGAGGTATCAGTGGACTCCAGGTTAAGAACTTCTATTGCAAGAAGTTAAGTAAAATGACTAAAGTCACCTAATTTAGAGAGCTAGCACTATGTCATTAGTTTTTTAGTTCGGATTTTAATGGATACCCCCCCCCATTAAATAAACAGAAATGCTTTAATTCTGAGAGGGTAACTCCTGAACAACAATGGTAAAGTTTTATAAATGTCTTAGACTTTCTGCACCCATGCTTTTCCACCAGCAGAAGACTGTAGCCAGGAAAATGCTCCTTTTGTGAGAGTTAGCACAGGAAACCACTTGGCGCAAATCTCCATTACTCAGTCCAATTGGATTGGACTTCATGGAGTATGAACTTAAATAGCGGTTTGTGACAGAAGATGCAAATAAGTCACAGCAATTCATGGTATTTATTAAAAACTTCATCAAAACTCTATTGAGCTCCATACATTTGTATAATTTCTCAAATGGCATGTCATTGGAGGCAACACCCCTGTGGTTAGAGACATAATTGGCAGACAGATAAAAGGGCCTTATGGTGGGCCTTTGTCCAGGAAAGTATAGCAGAAGTGCAGTTTGGTGGTATGGTGACATATGACTCATCAGTCAACCCTTTCAGAGGAAGAAACTGAAGGTCCTCTTTTCTCTGCTCTGGTGGAATCATCAAATCCTGATGAAAAAATACAAAGCAAGAAGGAAGAGAACATAAAGAAATCAATACTCAAATATTTATCAGTTACCTAGTTTGTACCAGGAGCTAGGGACAGGGGATACAAAGACAAACCAAAGCAAAATAGTGCCAGACCCCAAGGAGATTACATTCCTAAAATATAGATGTATATTTAGCACATGTACAAAATGAATCTAAAACAACCTTAGGGAGGAGGTGGGTACAGAGAATAGAAGCCATAAGAAACTGGGAGGAAGATTTCATGGAAAAAGTGATGCTTTAGTTAATATTTGAAGGAAATCAAGGATTCCAAAATGCAGGGTTTAGGAAGATGTATGTGATGTCTACAGAATAGTCAGTGCAAAGAAAATAAAAGTATTGTGAAAGTTTGTACCAAAGACTTTGTAGAAGGGAGTAATGTTTTAGGGTTAGAAAGGATAGAAAGCAAGATTATTAAGAACTGCAAATACCAAGCAGAGGAGTTTATAGTTGATCCAAGAGGTAGTAGAAGGCCACTGGAATTGACTGGGTAACATTCACATCCCAAATTTTAGAAAATAATTCTTGTACAATTTAGAGTGTGGATTGAAGAAGGAATGAGAAAGGAAAATTAATTAAGAGGCTATTGTAATAGTTGAGTAGAGAGAGGAATGAACTAGATTGGTGGCTATTTGAGTGGAAGGAATGGTAAGGATGTAAGATATGTTATGGAGATAGAAATGGCAATATTAATGACTGAAATTTGTTAAGTGATGGACAGTGAAGAGTTAAAGATGATATCAATTTAGAGAACCTAAGTAACTGGACGGATAGTGGTGCCCTTGATATAAATAGCCAAGTTTGAAACATGGTGGCAGCGATCTTCCTCTCCCTAACATTATGGAAATGCAGTTATACAACTTGGATTCTCATTATGACAACACCCAACAATAACCAAGGCGTTAGAATGTTCCAATTTTTAAAAAACTTGTTTAAGTAAGTTAAATTAAAAAAGAAATCTCCACCCCCCCCCCCCAAAAAAACCCCTTTTCTTAATGAATATTGCATTCAACTCTTGTGGCTCTCTATTGGATGAAAAAAAGTTTCCTGCAATCTTAAGAATTAATCTGATACAATTTAACTCTTTCTTATAAATTGGGGTCACTATGTTGAATATGCTTATACTGTGTTTCATTACAGCAATACCCCAGGACTTAAAAGAATACTTTGCCTTAATGAAAGAAGGAAGTATTTGTGTGCTAAATTCTTTACAACTATTATATCATTTAATCCTCTTAACAACCCTGGGAAGTTGATACTTTTAGTGGATGAAACTGAAGCAGGCAGAAGTCAAATGACTTTCCCAAGATCACACAGTTAGTGTCTGAACCTGTATTCAAACTCAGGACCTGAATCCAGGTCCACTTATTTTTATCTACTGTACCATTTTGCTGCCTATTAATGAAATGAAGGTGATTTTTCTGCCAGCATCTTAAAACGTATTTAAAATACTCCCTCACTGTTATATTTCCAATGCAATATTATTATGTTTCTATGAGTACAAGTTACTCATACAAGTTCTAAGACTAAAAAGACAGGTAAAGTCTAAATAGATCAAACTTTCAAAGAAATTTCAACCTAGGGAAAATAACAACTAAATTAGATTTCTAGCTTGCTTACCTAATCTCCCCCTTCCCACCAATTCATTCTGTATTATAAAACTGTAGTTTTTAATGTGCTTATTTCCTATAAATGCCATATATATTGACTTAAATTTTATGGGGATATATTGACATATGAAGGTAGGGAAAATTAGAATAGGAAACATGAAAGACATGTTAATTTGTTTTCTATTTCAGTTTACACAATCATTTATAGACTATTCTAGGGAAAATGAAGTTTGCTCTTTGCTTTATAAATTTATAAATATGTATTCCAAACATTGAAAACCTCTCATTTTTTTAATTAAAGAAAAAATATTCAGGAAAATAAATTTTGTGGTTGAGTTGTTGAGAGTCGGGTTCAATTTTACCCGACTCTCTGTGATTCTATTCAGGTTTTTCCTGGCAAAGATACTGTAGTTATTTGTCATTTCCATCTCCAATTCATTTTACAGATGAGGAAACTGAGATATCAGGGCTAAGAGATAACAGGATCTCACATCTTGTAAGCATTTAAGGCTGAATCTGAATTTAGGAATATGAGTCTTTCTGATTTCAGCACTGCTGATTTTCAGCACTGCATCACCCACCTGATTAGGAAAATATTCTACTGTTGCTCCAAAATGTACATTCTTATAGTTCTTGGCATCAACAAAGTTCTTTTTATTGAATTCTATAATTCTTGTAGCTAATATTTTAATCCATTTTCTTTTAAATTTTAAAATATCTTTCCACTATATTCTGAAAACATCATGGGAAGTCTCCTGAGACTAATAAAACATCTAGGAACCTCTTGGCTATTTTCCAGGGCACATGTAAATGAATGAATGAATGGGTTGCTTTATGTTTCAAAATGTTCAAAGAACTTTAGGTGAATGTTTTATTTTCTTTTAAAGTCAGTTTCTTTTTTCTCAGTGCTGAGTGGTTAATATATTTTTACATTATATCATATATAAACACATATAAAATCCTCAAATGAATGAAAGAATATTTGGATATTTGAAAATGGATAAACTTAATATGGGGAATGTAATTTTTTAAAAGACTCTTCATAAAGGTGTGGATATTTTTGTAATGTTTTTGGAAACAGATTTCATATCCTGTGAGTTTTATATCCTGTTTCATTTACATGAAGAATGTTAAAGACATTTTTTTCTTTTTTGAATGATTTATGAAGCAGCAAAAAATAAATGTACATGTATATTAATAGATAAGTTAATTTGAATCTTATTCATGGTTGTTGTATGTATTTCTGTTTATTATATACTCTTACACTTTTTCTACTTTTCTTTGGTTTTCTGCACCTCTTAACTAAGAAAGGGAGTTATTGACTAAGAAAGTTGAACTGAATCCTAAATCCTTCTCTCACCTGATTGTTGCCAATAGAGCAATCTATTTAATTAAAATATTTCCCAGCCTCCCTACCTTTTAAGTAATTTGTAGAATCTGGGGAAAGTTTAGAATTATTAAATTTATTACATGTCTAGAATTGTTTAAGATTAAGTCTTAAAATTTAGAAATGTGAATAATCTCTATAAAGATGAGATTCTTGGTATAGGAGTTTGCCACTCTGGCTATCTCCCATTTCTTGATAATCAGTATCCCAGGCCATACTTGAGAAACTGGATTAGTAGAACGGAGCCAAGTGACTATGCAATCTTATTATAGAATCTGATGACAATTATTTTTCTAAGATTTTGGTTATTGTTAATATAACCATTATCTCAATACCATCTCTATTACTGCTAATGATATTCAATTCATTTAGACTCATAACCCTGGAGCTATTTCTGATCTTTCTTATCCAATCAGCTGCCAAGTTTATTCTGCCTCTAAAATGTCTGTCATAGCTAGTTCTTCCTCAATTGTCATAGCATCTAACCTAACTCAGTTCTTTGTCTCTTCTCCCCTCAGATTATTATAAATCCCTCAATTGTTCTTTCTGTCTCTGGCCTAATTCCTATCCAATTCATATTACAAATAATGCCTTAGTAATCTTCCTAATTATCACCCCTCTATTCAAAAACATTTAGGGATTCCCCATCGTCTATTGAATCAGATATGTTCTCCTGACCATGTGATTAAAGACTCTTTACAAACTGGGTTACAACTTAACAATATATCCATGATATAATATTAAATCATGTATTTTATATCCCTGTCAAACAGGACCACTTTCCATATTCCATTTTTATAATGTGCCTTTGTTTACTCTATCATCTATATTTGGCATAGACTCTTTAACACCACATATCTACCTATTGATATTCCTCTCTTTCTTAAAGATACCATCTCTTTCCTGATAACTTCTTTTGGCTTCATTATTCTTTTTGATTCGTTCTGTCATTATCTCTTTCTCTGAGAGTCTGTACCTGCTTTATAATGCTTGCTCCTTGGAAAGGAAACTAGAGCAGATATAGATAACAGAGACATCACCTTGCTGACAAAGTTTCATATAGTCAAAATTATGGTTTTTCCAGTCACTTTATTTGACTGTGAGAATTGGACCATAAGTAAAACTGAGCACTGCAGAATCAATGTTTTCAAATTGTGAAGACTTTTGAGAATTTTTTGTACAGCAAAGAGGCCAAAACAATCAATACTTGGAGATGTTAATTCAGGCTATTTATTCACTGGAAGGTCAAATACTAGAGTTGAAGTTCAAATACTTTGACTTCATAATGAGAAAACATGACTCTTTGGAAGAGACTCAGATGTTGGGAAAGACTGAAGGCAAAAGGAAAAGGAAATGGCAGAGGATGAGACAGATAGTGCCATGGAAACAATGAAAGTGAACTTGTATAGACTTCTAGAGATAGTGGAGCATAGAAAGATCTAGCATGCTATGGTCCATGAAGAGTCAGACAGGATTGAATGACTGAAGAGAAACAACCATACCTGCATTATACCTTTTTATGCATTATCTGGAACACAACCCAGATATTCTTGACCCTGGCTCTCCATCCATTATATTATGCTTCTTCTAAATATTGCTGTAATGGACAAGGGTTAATATTTATAATACAAGCATTTGCATTTTTATTTGATCAGGACAGCAAACTTGTAAAGTTTATACTATTATTTCCATTTTAGAGATAACACTACATGTCCAACTGGTCAAAGTTTTTTGGAAAGCCTCTATTGAAGGATGACCTAACATCTCAAGGGCTATCTTATTCCTTTGTATGTCAATCAATTGTAATGATTGTATTGTGAGTCAAAGGATGTGGGTTCAAATCCATATTATGTGACCATGGACAAGTTTTGTTTAATGACCTCAAAAACTCCTTTCTCTTTTTTAATTTTGTGATCCTATGAACTCAGAATATTCTGATTTTTCAATTAGAAGTAAGGTATTCTCAATCATCTTACATTAGGCCTAACAAAACAATATGTTATATAAAGATACTGGGTTTGTGTGTAAATTTTCTATCAAGGAGACTAGAAATTCAAATAAGACAACATATTCCTTTAAAATCTCTAAGATTTTTTTTTATTAAATGAGTAGAGCAGAATCTATGCAGAATAGAATAGAATTTGGGTGTGGTGGGGGAGGTGGATGATGGGGAAAATACTTGAAGTCATAATTAAACACCTATTGTACATTTTGGACTTCTGTATGTTTTCTTTGAGTGCTTTTTGCCAGTTTAGATGCCAGTGGTCATGAATAGATGAACTGCCTGCCCAGAACAGGATTTCCTTCTGAAAATACTTGAAGGGGTAAAATTTGTGCTTGAGATCCAAGAATGTTCAAAATGATTAATGAGTATATAATCCTCAGTGGACAGATGTTCTTTCTTTATGCTTACCTCATAATATAGCAAAAGAGCATTTCAGTAAGCACTAAATTAGAATAAAATCCTATAAAACAAAATAAAATTAAATGAGTCTGTTTATCCTCCAGATTTGTTTAGCTATATTCTCCATGACCCAATTTATACCCAAGCATTGACAGCCCCTCTCTAGGTCAGGAAGATTGAGACTCAATTCCCTCTTGTAATTCACAGACTCCCCCCCACCCAGATAAATTATTTAAACTTCCAGTGCCTTAGGTTACTCTCTAGTATTTTATTTTTAAGTTGAAGAGACCAGATCTTTATTAATGGAAGAATATTTCTCTTTGAGATATCACTTTCCCAATGAAATTACACATCTGGTCATTATAGTTTCCCATTTTTAGGTAATGTTGAAGCTATCTTTATCTTTAAAATTATTTTTTTAATTTGACTAAAATTTTTGTTTTAAGAAGCTACTATATTCAAAGAAACTGCAGTAGGCTGAATATATTATAAAAAGACAAAACCACACCAATTTATACTCTCAAATATTTGCATTCTATTGAGTGATATAACATAGATAATTAGATAAAAGATAATTTGAGGAGGAACATTAAACTAATAATTAATGGTGAGAGAAGTCAGGGAAGGCTTTTCATAGGAGCTGAGAAAAGCTAAGGATTCAAAAAAGTAGAGGTGAGGAGAGAGTGCCACCAAGTACTGGAGACATCCTGTACAAAATATGGAGATGATGGAGAAATTGTTGATTCCAGGAAACTGAAAATGGCCATTTTGACTGGAATAGTAACTATATAATTGACCAGTGCTATTATCTATTGTACCTACCTGTGTCCTGACTACAGTAAGTCTTCCTGGTAGCAGACTACCCTTAGTTATGCTAAATGGGCTTTGTGTATAGGCAATTTAGAGAAAGAGGATTTCAGTTTTAGGGATGATTGCACATTGAAAATTCCTCTCCTTTAACCCCCCACCCTCCATTTCAAAACATATTTATTTTTCATCCTCCTGCCAAACCATCTGAAATCTCACATTCAACCCTTTGGGTTGAAAACCCTTTTTTAAAATATAATATTCCCACCAGAGGGAAGATATTAATCTTGTATTAATCATTCAGTTCTTGATGCATATAGATTGTCAATAGATTCTTTGGTTAGTTGAGAATGGAACACTATAAGAAGAGTGGGAGGGTAATTTTGGAGCCTTTATTGTTGATTTACCACAATTTAAGTAAACCTACTTTTCCCACCAAGATCCTTATTTGATACCTTAAGGAACTGAATATACAAAGACAAATATACAACAGTTTCTACCCTTAAAGAGTTTGCATTCGATTGAGGGATATAAGTTCTAAACAGATAATTAAATAAAGGATAATTTGAGGAGGAATATTGCACTAATAATTAATGGTGAGAGGAGCCAGAAGTTGAAGAGACTTTATTAGTTAATTATTGTAATCCCCTCATTTTATAGATAAGGAAACTGGACTAAGATAAAAAAGTTAAATTTATTACACAAATTTATAAAGCAAGTACTCAGTCAGGATTCATCTGTGATTCCAAATGTCATAATCTTTCCAATTCATCTCCTGGTATAGCACGGCGTTGCCATTGAGTTCTTATAAAGCCAACAAAAATCCTTTTTTATGTCTGCCTAAGCCCTCTCTGGAACTCTAGGTATGAAAAAAAGTAAATGAAGTTAAAAGAGAAAGTGTGGGGAAGGGATTACAAAAGTAAACCTTTTCCTTTATAATTTTGCCTTGGGGCCTGTCTTGGCCTGCTCTACTCCAAAACATTTGATTGGAAGTCTCTCCCCAGTAGCAATGCCAGGAGAGTCTGAAACTGGCCTAAACAACTCAACTCTTTTTATTGGTCAAGATAATAAAAAAAGACAATCTGATTGAGAGGAAAAACAGTTTTGAACTCAGTTCAAGAAAACCACAATTCATGTCCACTTTAGGTAAGTCCCTTTATCTTGCTGAATCTCAGTTTCCTCATTTGTAAAATGGAAGTAATCATGTTTGAGCTTCCTTCTTCAGAGGACTGTTGTAAGTATGAAATGAGTCAATGAACATATGCACCATAGGTCCCCCTGTGCATTGGTGCATTCAAGGTGCATTGGAACTTGAAATCTGTCATTTATCTATCTTATTAAATATTTGGAGCCCCAAGCTACAGATAGTCATGATCAAAGCAAAAGAAAAATAACCCTCTCTGGATCAGAAAAAGAAGTATTTAATTTAATGAAAAACTGTCCATAAAGTTCTAAAAGTTACTGAGAAGATAAAGTTTCAAGATGAAACTGTTTAAAAGGCTATTTTGGCAATTATGTGAATGTGGTTTCTCAATCTCTACTCTCTTTTCATTCTAAACCTTGGCTGTTATTCTATCATACTGCCTCCAAATGTTCTAACATTCTAACAGACATTCAGTCTGTAATATTTAATAATTATTAAAATAGATTCACTAGACTTTATTTTTAGTAGATACTGAATGATATTGTAGATGGTATTACTGACTGCAATGCCAATTTACTACATACAAGGTGTATCATTTCTGAGGTGTTTCTATTTATCTCCATCTCAAGTGGAATGAAATTAGAGTTAGCTATTTGTATCTCCAAACCATATTCGTATATAGTAGAGAACGTGTCTCTGGCATAATGATGACAGCAGAAATGGTCTTTGTCAGTGACAACAAGTTCTCACTCAGTGACCCTACCGTTTATCTCTGGGGTGCCAACCTCCCATGCCTTTTATGAACTCAATTGAAGAAGTTTTAGATTGACTGCTTAGTCAACCTTTACTGAGGGTGAGAATATCCAGATAGCCTCTGAGACCAAGCACAGAAAGTTACACACACGCACACACACACACACACACAAAATTGAGTAAATTGTCTTCGCCAGTTTTGATGGTGGTCTATTGATAATGAAGGCATCATGTGAGAAAAGTACTGCTGCTCTCAGGAAGATACATGCTCGATCAAGGAAAGGGAACTGGTTTGAACATTTGGATGTGTCAAGTTTGTTCCCTCACTGCATAAACACATTAGTTAGATGTTTCTAACATGACAATTAACAATGATATTGTTTAGGGTACTGGCACTAAACCAGAGTTTAGGGAAGTCTCCCAAGTTAATGATCTGTTGAGGGAAATGGGAAAGTTTACACCTGGGTAGGTGCTAGAATTTCCAAGTGTTTGACAACATATCCTTATAAAGACTGAATATGTGACTTTCACATTTTAAATAGAATTTTGTTTTTAAGAAACTATTAAAATGATAGAAACCCAAGAATGCATCCTTAATCCAGAACAAGTCATAGCCTACACCATTCCCATGGAGGAAAAGGAAGTAGCTTTACTTTGTGTTGTTAGAAAGGGGAAAATTAGGACTAGCGGGAGAAAGTTACAGGGGACTAAGTTTGTTTTCAATCTAAGAAGTTTCACATAACCTTTACAGCTACATCAGAAAAGTATGAGTTACCTTTTGAAATAGTCACTTGCTAATAGTGTTGGGAAAAGGGTGGATGAATTCCTCAAAAAAATAGTAGTCAATAGTTGAATTAGTAAGGCCTCTCTCTCTCTCTCTCTCTCTCTCTCTCTCTCTCTCTCTCTCTCTCTCTCTCTCTCTCCGTGTGTGTGTGTGTGTCTCCTCTCTTTTCCTTTGTCTCTATTTGTTGAAGACTTTTATTAAGTGCCAGTCTCTGTGGTGTACATGGGGGGGGGATAGCAATAATGACTGAGAAGAGGCCAAAATCATTTGTTTGTTTTAAGTATGGACCACTTAGTATCATGTAGAAAAGAACTCTGACTCACAGCAGTCACACACACTGTTTAGAGAGGTTAGAAAGCTGGGAGGGACCTTAGAGGTCATTTTGCCTCGATTCCTCATTTACAGATAAATATATTGATCTTTAGAGAGATTAAGTGGTTTGCTTTTGGTCATACAGTTTGTTTCAGAAATCAAACTCAATCCTAGGTCTGGTACACTTTTCTAAGCATTGTTGCCTTTCTATATTTACTTGTTATTGCTATTGTTGTGCAGTCATTTCAGTAATATTGGAATCCTCTTCAATCCCTTTTAAAGTTTTCTTGGCAAAGATATTCAAGTGGTTGGCTATTTCTTTAGTTCATTTTAAACATGAAGAAACTGAAGCAACAGAGTTAAGTTACTTGCCATGGGTCACACAGCTAGAGTGTGTTTGAGATCATATATGATCTCAGAAAAATGAATTTTCCTGACTCCAGTTCTGTCACTTTAACCCTGTACCTCCTTGCTGCTCCCCCACCTTTATTATTTTTCAGAAATGAAATTGGGATGATTGTGTATACTCATTATCATCAGTATAACAAAGTTTCAAAATTTATTGGACTTTTACAATGCATAAAGAGCCATTCTAGATGAATAAGGAATAGTTTTCATGGTAAACCAAAATCAGTGTTACACTACTGAACCCACATAAAACTGTTAGAGTGTTTTACATATATGGAAGTTCCATAACTTATTTATTGTATGGAATAAGGAAGTAACAACAAGAGCAAGATTATCTTACATAATGCAATAAGTATAACTGTGAAACTATTTTTAATGTTTATTGGTTGGAGTGGCTAGGTGGCGCAGTGGATAGAACACCGGCCCCAAGAGTCAGGAGTACCTGAGCTCAAATTCGGCCTCAGACACTTAATAATTACCTAGCTGTGTGGCCTTGGGCAAGCCACTTAACCCCATTGCCTTGCAAAAAACCTAAAAAAAAATAATGCTTATTGGTTTATAGTAAAATTATGGATCAAAATCACCATATTTCCAGGAAATAAAAGGTGGATGGTTAAATCCTATTGAGTTGCCTGAGGTAAAATGAGATCAAATGACTTGCCCAGGGTTGTACAGTTGATAAAAGTCAAAGCAAGTTTGGACTTCTTATTTCTAATTAGCTATCCATCCTCATACATTACTGCCTATATGTCCTAAAAAGTAAACAGAAATCTTTCACCCAGGAGCATCCGATACAATGTTATTTTGTTGCTAACTTATGTTCAATTCTCTGTGACCCAATTTGACTTTGTCTTAGCAAAGATATTGCTTGACACTTTATAGATGAGGAACTGAGGCAAAGGGTGTAAGTGACTTGCCTAGAGTCACACAACTATGTGTCTGAGGTCAAATCTGAATTCAGGAAAAGGACTGTTTCTGACTTCAGAGCTGGCACATTATTCATTACGTCACCTAGCTGCCCTCATAGTCATGGGTGAATATAATCCCCTCTATCTACCCATCTAGCCTTAGACTAGGATAACATACCAAAGGAGTAGAATGAAGAAAATTTTAAAAAAAGATGGGTCTGATTACATTCCTGTAGGCAGTACCTTTAGCAGTTTTTGTGTGAAGGTGTTCTGACAAAAGAGAAAAAGGACTTCATTTGTATATACAACAAAAGCTTAGGTATGATGCAAATCCTCCACTTTTCTTATAATTCCACTAGTACCAATCTCCTTTCTCCACCTTCTCATGTGAGTCTATCATCAATAACTTTAAGACCAGGTTTTTGTGTGTGTGAAAGTGTATGAATAAGGAGTCTGTTTATATATTATCATATACACATTTCTACAGAAATTTGATTTCTGCATAAACATTGCTACCTTAAACAAAAGAAAAGTATAACATAGCTGAGATTTAAAACCAGGTTTCTAATGCCAAATCCTATATTCTTTTCCCTACTTTCCATTCCAAATAAAAGAATGAGGGCAATTTTAGGTAGAATTTACCAAAAAAGGTCTTTAAAATCCACTGAATACATTCTTTTTCCTCATAAATCCAATATTGTATATAAATATGCTATTCTCATTTTAAAGATTGTATTGTTTTACTATGGAAGACATAAAATTAGAGACTTCCAGACCCTAAGGTCTCTGAGTTAGCTAGTCCTTTGAGATACTGTGCTTGTCATTCTCTATTATATTTCAAGGTTGGTAATGTTAAGCAAAGTTCACGGACGTGATGGATGATAACTGACAGAAGAAACTCAAGTATACCACACATCATGAGCTCTAGGAGAAAAGCCAAGTACTCTAATGAACTCTAAAGATAGATAATCAGCATAATTGGAATTCATTTTGTGCTAGTTTAGCGACCGGTCTTGCAACGACACCTTCAATAAGTGAGCCTTTGAAAGTATCAGATGGGGTAGGGAGGACATTTCTATTATAAGAGTGGGGGGATGGAACCCAACACCTTTAGGTTTCCGAGCTATTATCTGACCTCTTGTGTTTAGTAATCTGGTGATCCTCTCAGAGCCTCTTTCAATACCATTCCTCCATCACTGAAAAGTTCATGTTATCCTACTGCTATTTAAGTCAAATGATCATTGTCTATATAGTAGTGTATTAGGGAACCAACTTTAATGGTTTTCATATCATTTTTATGGTAAGGGATTAATATCTTCATTAGGTTCTAAAGTAACATATTTACTAAGCCATTTTTATGTCTTTGTAGCAATTGAATAAGAACATTCATTTCTTCTTTTCTGGAACACATATTGAAATGAGAAAAAGGCATAAATACCTTTAATCCTGATATGGAAAAACTATGTCTGATGGGAAAAACACAAACAGTCCTCTGCATATTGAATAGTGTTTTTTTTCTTTTTCATTTTGTATTAAAGTTTAAAATAAAATAAAAATAAACAGTGAAGTGTGGAGTCAACAATTGGAGATAGCAAAGTGGCACACAACAAAGAAAACTTAAAATTAACAGATTTAGAAATCAGGAATGAAAATTCCTATGGGGTATGATGTCTGTGTTTGGCACATGATAGGTGTTTAACAAATATTTGTAGACTTGACTTCTTGAAGTTAGGAGAAATATTCAAGGGCCATAAGTAGACCACTATGCTTTTTCTTGTCACAGAGTAATTTTAGTTTAATAAGATATAAACAAAATGTTGATTGCCCTTGGAGAGGGAGGAGAATAACCTTAGCTTGTTTCCCTGATGCCTATGACTTAACTCTTGGTTACTCAGTTATCCCAGACTGTCTCTCCACCCTCAATTTTTCAATACTGGTGCTTCTATATGATTTCCTTCTACTTCTCTGACTGATGATTTTTCAGAATCTTTATCTGTATTAGTGTCCAAATCCCCTATATGTGGCTATTCTGAGACAACTCTGTCCAAGACCCTCTTTTATTTTTTATATCTTTTCTATCAGAGAACTCATTAGTTACTATGAGTTCAAATATTATTTCTTTGGATTTAATTTTTCAAATCTATAAATCTAGCAGTCATCTCTTTCTGGAATTCTGGTTTTTAACAATGCCTACTGGAAATTTTGTATGGTGCCCCAAGGCAATGGAGAAATTCTATGACCAACATAGAATTTATTCTATTTCCCTTTAAACCTACTACTCTTTTTCCTAACTTTTCTACTTCAATTTAGTGGACTACCATTTCTTCCAGTCATCTGGGTTTTGCAATCAAATATTTGACTCTTATGTATAGTTTCTTCCCTCCCCAGGGTGATCTTTAAGAAAGACATTTATTCCTTGGACTCAACATTTTCTGTGAGGTTTCAGCAATCAAAATTTATATTCCAACAATCCTTTGGGCAGAGCACCTGTTGTTAAATATATGATGTCCCTATGTGGACAGAGGGAAAGGAAACAAGGGAAAGGAAGGAAGGAAGGAAGGAAGGAAGGAAGGAAGGAAGGAAGGAAGGAAGGAAGGAAGAGGGAAGGAAGGAAGGAAGGAAGAGGGAAGGAAGGAAGGAAAGAAGAAAGAGGGAAGAAAAGGAAGAAAGAAGGAAGGAAGAAAGGAATGAGGAAAGAAATGAAGAAAGAAAAACAGAAAGAGAAAGAGACAAAGAAAGAAAACTATGTTGAATTAATTTCCAGTTTCAGTTTGACACTTGGTGGGCAGTTCCTACTGCTACTCACAAAGGTTGTTGCTGGTCCTTTATTTTTTAAGAATATCATTGCATCATGGAAATGATACCATTGCATTTAAGTGAGGGAGGGCTGTGTAAAATCACCAGTTTCATTTTCTCCCCCAGAATCATCTTGGTCCAGTAGCAAGATGTAGATCAAGATGACTGAAAATGACTCTGTTTTTTTAAAGATCCTTTAAAAAAAAAAGACTTTGGTTATTAAAAAATATAAAGGGGCAGCTAGGTATCACAGTGGATAGAGCACTGACCCTAGTCTGGAGGACCTGAGTTCAAATCTGGCCTCAGAAACTTAATAATTACATAGATATGTGAACTTGGACAAGTCACTTGATCCCATTGCAATACAATAATTGATTTAAAAACAAAAAGGTCTTGGTTATTTTTAAGTTAAGGTCTTTTTTTCAGGTCTCTTTTTGACTGGGGCAATGTCCATTTGGTGACTAAGGCTAGGTAAGAAATAAGGTAACTTAAATACAAAGGCATGAAGGCTGCTACTCTTGAACAAACACTCTTTTGATTAATATACATCAACCAAAAAGGAATTGATGAATGAATGAGGGAGAGTGTTAAATTCCAGAGTCCAGAATATGAGTAACTCTAGACAGTGGATGAAGGAGGTACTTGCTGTTCCCTGTGCCCAAGAAGGATATGTTTGAAGAGCCTAGACAAGTAATAATTTTTCTCATTTGATAGAAAAAAGTTAAGGAACTTGGAATTTTTATGGTCATTGCCAGTGAGTCTTAGGTGGGCATAAAAGATGAGGAGAGAACTTTAGAACTCAGGGCTAAAATAAGATTAAAACCTAATTCCCTGTAGTTGTCAGGTGAGAAAAAAGATTGTTTTAAGATCATGTTAAGTTTTCAAAATTTTGTCTTCTTTGGTTTTCATATTCTTTTGAATATTTTTTTCTCTTTATGATATGACAATAATTGCAATAATTGATTTAAAAATAATAACACCCCCGCATGAAATCCAAAGAAGACTAGTTCTATTTTCAGGGAATAATATAAAGGAAAAAAATGGGAAAGGCCTTATGGAACAGGGGAAAGAGATGTAACTTCCAATCTTATCCAATACAATTCTATCACATATTCACATGACTTTGGCCAAGTCATTTATTCTTTCTTGGTCTCAGATTTCTCATTTGTAAAATGACCTCCAACTGAATGTTATGAAATATAATGATTAAGATTTTCTCAAAAGAAGAGATAGGAGAATACACTTCTTTCTCTTCAAAGATGGGAGATTATACATTTAGTGATCACCTGATAGAGTACAGAGAAGCTAATTTTAGGTTTTCAAATGAAAATATGTAATTAAAACATATGTTGGACATAAAGTGAATCAAACATTTTAAAAGCTGTTTCATTAATATTACTGATTTTTACAGTGGCATTGGTCCTTGAAGATGCTCAAATCCTGGAGTTTCCCTGAATCTTAAAACACAATTTGTCAAACCAGTTGACAGAATCTGCTTTATTTATAATTCTTTGCTAATAGTAGACAAAAGGTGGCACAATGGATAGAACATTGGACTTTGAGTCAGAAAGACTCAAATTCATGGCCATACTTTGAATTGGCTAAATGGGTAACCTTTTTCAAGTCACTTAACTGTTACCTGCCTCAGTTTTCTCAGTAGTAAAATAAGGTCAATAATAGCATCTCTTAGGGTTGTTGTGAAGATCAAGTTAAATAATATTTGTAAGGGGCTTTAAGTATAGCATCCATGATAGAAAGTTATTATTACTACTACTACTACAAAAATGTGAATAGAAATATTTTGGTGGATAGAGGGGCTCTCTTTTTATGATGATGATGATGATGATGAAGATAGAAGATAGGTAGTGTTCTAAGATTTACAAAGTACATTACCAATATCTCATATTTTTTCTTATAATAGCACAGGCAATAAAATGGGTGCTAGGGAAGTAGATGGGATTAGCACTTAGAATCAAGTTTGAGACAAAAACTTCTGCTTATTGAACTATTTTCCTCCTTTAACATATGAGAAAACTGAGGAAAATCAGAGGTAAAGTGACTTGCTCAGTGGCTGAAGCAATGTTTGAACTCAAGTCTAGTAGGTCTAGTATTCTATGCATTGTACCAACTAATTCTATTAATTCTGGGTTAAAGTGTATAGACATTTTAGTGACTTTCCTCGCATATCTCTAGATTGTTCTAGAACACAGTTGTACCAATTCATTACCCCATCAGTAGTGTAAATTTGTTCATCCTGAATGTGAATTTCTTAATAACTGCTTGTCTCAAAGATAGATCTTAAAGATAATCTCAAAGACAGGAATCCTTACACTCAATAGTACTTTTTTTAAACTCAAATGCATTTTGACCATCCTGGAGATAGCAAGGAAGGCAATTATCATGGGAAAGAAATACCCCTAACCCCTAAGAAGTAAGCTTAACCAACCACAACATCCATCCATGGAATAAAGCCCATGATTTCCAACTTTGTCACTTGGATTTATTCAAGTTCAATAACTCCCTTTGGCCTTGTAGTACAATTTAAAAGTCATGTACAGTAAGTTGATGAAAACACACTTAAATTAAAGAGAGGAGATGTGGAAGAAAAACAACTTTTGTGGTATGTCTTCACCTTCTCATACCCTCCTGTAACTTATGTTGGCAAAGGAGGGGAGCCTTGTAGTTCATACATCTTTCACCAAAAATGACTTATAGTCAAATTCACTAGTTCACAGTAAAATAATAAAAATAAAAAATAGGATATAATGAAAATACAGAGTCTTCCATCTTTAAGATAATTATCATCTGTTAAGGTTTTGGCACATGAGAGACAGAAAATGGTGAAAGAAAAGTAGGGGGTGCTGGAAAAATTTCACAATGCCAGAAATGATTAGAATTGACATTTGGCTATGATTGGACAACATGACTCATGCCTGAGAACCAGCTGTACTGGATGTTTGCAATTGAGGCAGATTAAAAAGACTGAAAGACAGCTACACATATGTGTGTGTTGCCTGTACATGTGGAGATTACAGAGAATACATAATGTCTCATTTTCAAGCCATTCATTGGTTTAAAGCTAAACATCTCTTACTAACTTTATCAGATGTTGTTACTTAGTTTTTTAAATAGTTTAAAAATGAGATTTTTCTTGTTGGAATAAAGATGACAAATGGAAATGAATGTTTTATTTTTGTTCCTGTCCTACATGTTCTCTTGTGTATATAAATCAAGCTATATACACAATGTATATAATGTGATTTATGCATGTGTGTTCATGTGCATATATAAATATATATTTATATATGCACATGAACTCATTTCAGATTAGTGATGTTCAAATGAACAGATGGGACCTGAGTACAAAGCTAATTTTAGGTTTCAAAGCAATGAAATTGTTTAATTTAAGCCACATATTGGACATAAACCATATCAAACTTTCTTGTTTTTAGATTTTTCAAGGCAATGGGGTTAAGTGGCTTGCCCAAGGCTACACGGCTAGGTAATTATTAAGTGTCTGCGGTCAAATTTGAACTCAGGTACTCCTGACTACAAGGCCAGTGCTCTATCCAATGTGCCACCTAGCCGACCCCAAATCAAACATTTTTAAAGCTGTTTCATTATTATTAATGGCTTTTAACTTACTATCAAATATAGGAGTTTAAAAAATTCACTTGATTTTTTTGAAAATCCTGCTTTTTTTTTACTTTTCAATTTCAATGGAAGTTCAGTTTTCAAATTCAATTTCAAATTCAAATTCATTTATTTTGTTATTGTTGTTGCTTTGTTTCAGCATTGATTCACTTTTCTATTCATTTAAAATTTTTGTTTGACAATTTGCGTATGAGTTGATTGACTCAACTTCAAATAAGATGATTTCTCTATAGGAGTTTTTTTTTTAATTGGTTGGATGGGATTTAGAGATTATTGATTTTAGAACTGAAAGATCATTAATGTAATCCTTTTACTTTTACTTTATAGATGACAAAACTGAGGCAGAGGGATTAAATGATTTTCCATACATCATATATGCAATCTAGCAGAATAATCTTTTGAACCCAAGACCTCTGACTTCAAATCTAGTACTACTGAAAATTATTTCTTAACAATGTATCTTCAATTCTGGTAACTACTATCAAGTGAAGAGAAGTGTTTGCTAACAGAAGCATAGGTTGTCAGCTCCCTGCCAGGCCTACTACAATGATATAAATAATTATTTATTGATAAGTATTTATTGACTGGATAAGAATATCTCATATATATATATATATATAATGAAAGAATTGAGATAAAGCAATTCTTCTCATTTAGCTATGCTTTTTTTCCTATGTAAAATATTAAGATAGGATACAAACCTAGGTATGCATAAAACAGTCAAATATATATATATATATATATATATATATATATATATATATATATATATACTTGGACTGACATCTCCACAAAGCAAGGCTAATGGACTTAATAGTTAGAGGCCTGGAATCTGAAATGAAAAAAGCGAACTTTCAAAATTCACTGATTCACTTTTTTCATTTCAGATTCCAGGCCTCTAACTATTAAGTCCATTAGCCTTGCTTTGTGGAGATGTCAGTCCAGGTATATATATATATATATATATATATATGTATATATATATATATATATATATATATCTATGTATCTCTCTCTCTATATATATATATGGAGACACAGGAAATAAGTGTAAAAGAAATATAAACATGTAGGTAAATTAATTTTTTTCATTAAATATTTCATTAAATATGAATTTTGGCATTCTTCCTGATTTTCTTCTTACAGTAGAATACATTTGGGGATATGATTATTCCCAGTTTATTCCCAGAGTATTTTTTAATTTTTCTTGAGAGCATGAGGTTGGATAGTTCATTATGAAACAACAAAAGGATCAATCGATTTCCTTAACTCTGTAAATTAAAGATATAGAGAAAACTGATTCATTTTGTTCTCTTTCTTTAATAAGAACAGCCTCTTCTGACTTCCCTGTATTGTTTAAGATAAAAAAAAAAGTACCCAAAGAACATGAGTTCATTCATGTTGGGTCATTCCTTGATTGTCTCATACCAACAAATCAACTATAACAATTTTACTTTTAAGGGAGCTAGGTGGGACAGTGCATATGTTGAATTTAAAGACAAGATCTGAGTTTAAATCCTGTCTCAAATATCTGTAGTCCTCTGACCCTGAACAAGTCACTTAACCTCTCTCTGCCTTAGTTTCTTATCTGTCAAATGGGGATAACAATAGCACCTACATCACAGGACTGTTTTGTGCATGGAATGAGATAACATGTTTCCAGTGCAGTGTTGGCTATTGCTATTATCAATCTGTCAGCTTACTCCTTTGGTTTCCGCTTATTAGTTTTTTAGGGTGATAGCATCATTTTACCTCAGAGGTCTAAATTAGTTTTAATTGGGTACTAAAATTCCCTTTTGGATGTTTTAAGGACTTGGAAAAAAAACGTTTCCTCTCCTTTGAACATTTACAAATTTAATTTGGTCATGACCGAAAAAGTTATAGTGATTTTTTTTCAGATTTCCTGGATATATTACTGGCATAGACAAATATCCTATATTAACTGCCTTGTCTTTTGAAGTATATCAGAGTTCCTGAAGAAAGTTGTTTTGCAGCTAGTAGAAACTTTTATTTTAAAATGTCTGAAAAATCATTTCACATTTTCTTTCTTTTACAAATGGCCACCACCACTCAAAAACAGCACCATCCCATTTTTACCTCCCTCATCTTATTAAAGTCCACAACAGTTAAAAAAAAAAATTGCTGGATCATAAGCTCCTCCTCCTCCTATAAAAAGAAAAAATATAGTGTCAAGAAAGAAGCCATGAAACATTAATTCCTTCTACTTGACCAATTTTTAGTATTCAGAAATTTATTTGAAACTATAACTTGATAATGTGGACAAAAACCAAATCTCCTAAAGTAACCCTGAGATTATTACTTTCCAGAATGGCTAATGTAGGCATTTTGCCTTTGAACTCACCATTTCAGTAATAACAAGCTGAGCTGATTTTCTAAGTCTTGGGCTTCATGGAGACAGAAGGATCAAGTGTGTTTACTATATGCCTATAATACAGTGTTTAATAAGCTAAAATATAGTTCTTTCTTGGGAAATAAACCATCAATAAGTCATGTAAAATATTTTTTGAAGTTCAAAACATGTAGTGCTTCTGATCACAGAAGAGGGAAACCATTTCTTTCTTTTGGTTTCTTTTCCTTCTTTGTTTCTTCCTTCCTTTTTTCTTTCTTTTTCTTTCTCTTCCTTCATCTTTTCTTTTTCTTTCTTTCTTTCCCTCCCTCCTCCCCTCCCTCCCTCCTTCCTTTTTTCCTTCCTTCCTTCTTTACTTTCTTCTTCCCCTCTTCATTCTCTCTCTCTCTTTTTTCTTTTTTCTTCCTCTCTGCTCCCTTTCCCCTCTATCTTTCTGTTTCTCTTTCTCTTTCTACCTTTCTGTCTTTCTCTTTCTTTCTTTCTTTCTTTCTTTCTTTCTTTCTTTCTTTCTTTCTTTCTTTCTTTCTTTCCTTCCTTCCTTCCTTCCTTCCTTCCTTCCTTCCTTCCTTCTTTCTTTCTTTCTTTCTTTCTTTCTTTCTTTCTTTCTTTCTTTCTTTCTTTCTTTGAAGAGTATTTTCCTGCATCTTTTTCACTTTTTCTGAAACTGACTATCTACTATTTATCTGTTAAAGCCTGCAAGCCTGGTGGCACCTGTGGATTGGCAAGTATGGATGGATCCTATAGCTTAATGATGTTTCAACATCCCTTACTACCTTCTGATATTGTTCAGTTTAATGGACTTTTTGTTAAGTGCCAGGTACTATACTAAGCCATAGCTATGTAAAAGCAGAAATAAAGCAGTATCTCAGGAGCTTTTTTTTTTCTTATGAGATAAAAGACAGTTAATTGAAATAGAAGTTAGAGTGATAAAATTCTCAGGAAGATCTGGATTAAAAACTGACTTCAGATATTTCCTAGTTTCATAAGCCTGGGAAAGTCACCTCTTAGTTTCTTCAACCATAAAATGAGTATAAGAATAGCACCTATCTCCTTGGGTTGTTGTGAGCATCAAATGAGATAGAAAGAACTTTGTAGATCTAAAAAATGCTATATAAAAGCTAGTTGTAAAGCACAGACATAGATGCATGTATGCAAAGTACCCACAAAGCTACATAAAGTCAGGAATGCACTAATAAAAGGGGTAAGGAAATGGGGTTAGTATCTGAAAAAAATGACTCATGGGAGAGGTGGCACACAAATTGTACACTGAATGAAGCATAGGATTCTAAGGTATGAGGATAAGAGTATTCTCCCAAACTTGACAATTTAGTAATGAATTATTTTTATTTCTCTCATTTAATTTTCCCCCTATTTTTTGATGTCAGCTGGGAAATCTGACCTCTTTAAATTAAAAGTTATCTATATTCAAATTAAATAGCAGTCACATAGGCAAGGGTACTGCTGTTCAATTAGCATTGGAGAGAGAAAAAAATCAGCAATGAATTAAGGACATTCTAAGCACAAACTTGCCATCAAATATGTCCAAGTGAATTGATCAACTTTGTTATGTTCTAAGTACAGGCAGGTTTTTTTTCCCCTCTAAGGTCATAGGTTTAGTATTTTATAGATCTCTTAATCAAAAAATCCCTTATGCCACAGTGGTTTTTTTTTTCATAACTTTGCTATATTCTTCCTTCAGTGTAATAATTGATCCTTGATTTATTTTTTCTTCTTGCATTTCAACTTTGGTTTCTGTGCCTTGAGAAACAGGATGGGGTGATGGGGTAATGATTAGAAGCTGTCCTTGGAGTCAGGAAGCTCTGCATTCAATTCTTGCTTCTGATATTTATTGGTTGCATAACCCAGGAAGTGTCAATTAATCTCTCAGCACTCATAAATTTTCTAGCAGAGACAAGTTTGCATAGGAAGAGGATGTTTACTCACCCTGGGTTTTTCTATATTGATGAAACTATGGAATCAGTAGAAAAAATAAAGAAATAATGCTGCCAAACTATGCTCCAAAAGATATCATGGTAACTATTCCATTAGATTTTATCCTTACCTTATAGAAGCAGAAGTAAGTCTGGCATTATTCTCAGATCTTAGATATCAGGTGAATATATATAAATAAATATATATATATATATATGAAATAATGAAAATCCATGAATTTAGGATGAATATCTTTATATATAGATATAAATTTATCTGGTATATTTAATGTTTATATAATATATATATATATATTATATAAACATTTTCTCACATAATAGTCAGTTTGAAGAATTTCTGATTATCAGAGAACATGAAGATTATTGAAATAGTTTAAGTGTAACTAGATAATCTGATAAACAGCTTCAATTGTCAGAGTTATGTGTATAATGATAAAGCTCCACAACTATCTATCTTGCTTTCAATTATCACTTGATGCCCTTTGAAAAACCACAAGAACCTTTCTTTCTTGTACTTTTTTTTTCAATTCAGCCAATCATTCATTCAACAACCTACGTGATTGATCCTCTACAGATTTGACCATGTTGTATTTTTATTCAACATACTCCAGTGGCTCTTAGGATCAATTGTAAAATTGCTTTGAGTTTTAAATTCCCCTCAAAACTAATAGCTTCCTATCTTTCCATTCTTTCTGAATCTTACCCCTTCTATATACTCTAATATCTAGGAACCCCTTCCATATACTCTATTATCTAGTAACACTGTCAATGACAGATATTTTCAGTTTGTACCCCAAGTCTGAAATTTTTCTCTCCTCATCTCTATATTTGGACTCCTTGGCTTTCTCTGAGTCCTAAGTAATACTCATCTTTTTCAGGAAATCTCTTCTGATTCCTCCTTTCCTTCTGACATTATTTTCAATTTATTCTCTATACATTTTGTTTATAGATAGTTGATGCTATGCCATCTTCCAAGATTAGATTTATAAATTTCTTGAGGGGAGAGATTTTTTTTGTTTTCTCTGTATTCTTACCACAGTGTGTTTGACCCATATTAGGTAGTGTTTAATAAATACTTATTGACTGATTGCCTGACTTAGAAGTCACATTCTTAGTTTCCTTTGCCCAAATACAAAGTACGTGTATTTTTAATTGATAGGTTAAGATTTTGAAAGTTTTCTTAGGTGAATGAAAGATTTTCCTGTTTCAAAACAGAAGTGACTGTCACTAGAAAAAATAAAAGACATTTGTGTTTGGTTCAGTTGAGTTATAAAGGAAATAGTGAATTAAACAGGAGAAAGGGGAAAATAATACATTTCAGCCTGAATGAGGGCTACTATTTCAATTCAGACAGTAAATATTTTTAAGTAGTAAATAGAAATACAAGTATCATTATGGTAAGAGAAAGAAAAATCATATCTCTTTCTATTCTCCAGGAACTTTTAATCTACAACACATAGACCTGACATGCACAGAGATAAAAACATTCATATGTTAGGTGAAATATAGGGCATATGACCCTAATATGTTAGTGAGATAATTGGATCCTGAAAGGGTAAGCTATATTTTTAAGTATAATGATGGAAATTATGTAATAGAGAAGGGTGATATTTAAAAATTTTATTGATGTTATGTTTTCTTTCATTATTTTCATTTTTAAAAGGGGGCAAATCCATTGCCTCCCAAGTCCAGTTCACTTTGGGATCTCTCTAATCCAGAAGAAGGTTGTGAAGAAAGGGTGACTAAGAAAGTCTAGACTTGAATTTCAAGGGCAAATGTTGGGATTTTTAGTTTGCCTTCTCAATAAGACTCAGTCATCAATTAGTTTGGACTTTTCCCCAACAAAAGAAAGGAATTTGCTATTGCTAGATCATGAACCCTATACTTTCTAGTAAGTCCTGCTTCCTCCTTAGGCATGTATGAAATGACATCACTTATACTGAAAGTATTCTTTTCTTAGGTTTGAGTTACTACTAGAAGGAAAGATAGCACTGAAGGTTAATTGAAAAATCTACTTAATAAATATATATGTTCCAAATAACTTATGACAGTAGTGGAAGCCCCATGTGTCTGCTTGTTGTTAGGAAGTTGGATCCCAGAATTTGATGTTATCCTAAATTCTTTTCTCTTTCTCTAGGAGGCTGGAGTCAAAAATCTCAAGAGAGTTATATTTACAACTCCCCCCTTTTGGGGATGTGTAACTCCCATCCTAGGGATTCAGTAGTTGTTCCACTAGTGCCCTTCTCTAGCTTCTATCACATCTATTACTATAGTTACCATCTCCAGGGTCTAAAGTCTGGACTGTTTGCATATGTGTGTGTGGTGGAGAGGAGTCCTTGGGTGCCGATATGCAGACTTCACTACTCAGGGTTAAAAATTTGCTATTGTTTCTCTGGACCCTGGTCCATGTTCAGCTCTCTCTTTGAATCTTTCTAAGTGAATGGTCCAAATTAAATTACATCTACAACAACTTGACCCCATCAAATGATCTGCTAGTGCCAGGACTCTATCAGTTACTAGGATTACAGGAACCTATCAAGGAAGAATAATTATAGTACTAAACCTAGACTGCATCCTCTAACTTCATCATATTTATCAGATATTCCTATTCACATTGTATATTTTAATGTACTCTAAATGTGCCTCTTCATAAGTTCCATCGAAAGGAACCTCTACAGGAGACATTCTAATCATAATTTGAAAAAAAAGATAAATAATTTTTAAACTATTTTAAAATTTAGTATCAGAGAATATTAAGGAGGGAAGTGATTGCCTAGGATTTTTAAAAACTTTTAGACATGAAAAATAATCTTTATGCAAGTATCTTTTTGACAATGAAGAACTCTGGGCAAGATATGGCATGCTTGCAATCCATGCTGCCTCTGATATTGACGTTGCCCACTCGAGCTCAGGAGTTCTGAATTGTAGTGGACTGAGATCAATGTGCTCATACCAAGTTTGGTTTTTAGTGTGTTGGGCTTTGGGGAGTTGGGGGCCACCAAGTTGCTTAAGGAGGAGAAAATCAACCCAAGTCAGAAAAAGAATAAGAAAACAACTCCTGAGCTGATGAGTAGTGGGATTTGTCTGTGAGTTGCCTCACTAGGGAGACTAGGGAGACCAAGATCTAGTCTTGTAAAAAATATAAAACCAACAAAACCAAACAGTCAAACCAAAACAAACAAAATAATGAGGATGACTTTTGGGAATCCTGGATGGATTGTACTTCTTTTGGCATTGAAGGCATATTAAGTATTAGACTATTTTACCTCAATAAGTTTAAATTCTAAAAATAAAACTGATGTGGACAATCAGTACATGCAGACTAATGATATTGAAATAAATGTATTATACTTTAAAATGATATATAAACTTTATATACAAATATATATAATATATATATATTTATATATATGTATATATATACACACACACACACACACACACACACACACACACACACACACACATATATATATATATATATATATATGTAAATGTTTAAATTTCCAGAGAAGGAACACTTTTTGGAACTTTTCAAACACAATTGATGTTCTTCTTGTTTAGATTCAAGCTGTCAGTATTTCTTAGACTTGACTGTTGAACTCTAGTTAAAAAGATTAGCACTCCCATTCATGTTTAAAAATCATTATAATAGAAAAAAGTATGAAAGTAGAGCTGTATTTTAAAGCATAACTCCTTTTTCAATCTTAATCAGTTGCCTATTCAGTTCTAACTGTTGCATCTTAACCCACAAATAGGTCATTGTTAAAACATTGCACAATTGCATTTGTTAAAGAAACAAAAACACAGAAACAAACAAACTATGTATGCATACCTGAACTTGTAAGGATTGAAAAGTATATCATTTAAAAATGTTAAAAGTTAAAGATACTCTGGATTTAACTAGGTCTGAAACCAATGTCTGACTCCCTTATTTTAGTTAGCCTTCATCACCTATTTCTCCAAGATAAAAGGGTTATCTCTACCTCTTTGGAAAGGGAAGGGCAAGAGAAAGTTGTCAAATAGTTCAGTTCTATCCTTTGTAGGAGAAAGATAAAAGTTATTCTGTTTAGGAGTCCTGCCCTTCAACCTATTTGTCTTTTCAAATTTATTATTGTGAGTAGGATAATAACACTTGGTTTTGTTTTATTGTTTTTGTGTTTTTGTTTTGGAGACTGGATCTCCCCCTGTTGCTCAGACTGGAAGGGTATTGAATATTCATGGCCAGTGCTGATCTTTATGAAAGTTTTAACTTGTTTTTTTCTGATTTGGTTCCTCCCTTCTTTGGCAGCCTGATTGTCCTCTCCTTTCAGAACTCAACATATTTATGCTGGGTAGTGCAAACACTTGACTCTTGCCTTATCATAATTTGAACTTCACCAGCCTCTGCCTCCCTAGGAACAGGAATTCCAGGTATTCCATACCACATGGGCAGCACTTGGACTCACACCTTCTTATCACTACTTTTCTAATGGTTTAATGTTAAAGTATTCTGCTAAAGTATTTTGCTAAAAGTAAGGTATACTTTTCCCATTCTTAAATACTCGTCTATAGTAGAATTAAAGAAAAATGGAATAGCTACTTACATTTCTGACTAATTCACTTTGCCCACCTTCTTCCACCATGAGATGGAGGAGAGCTGATTGGTCAAATGTTCATTCAGTGAAATTTATTAAACATCTACCATGTGCAAAGCACTGTGTTACCTTTCCTCTTTACTCAGAATGCATTAGGCACATACAAAGGCAAAACCAAAACATCCCCTCTCCTGAAATAATATACTTTTCATTGTCAACTCAATTTTTTAAAATAACACTTTGCTAAGTTATATCCAAGTGGAATCATGACTTGCATATATAATTATGTTATTGTTATTATTTGGTCATTCAGTCATGCCTGGCTTTTCACGAACCCCCTGACCATAAAACTCTAGGTCTTTCTATAATCTGCTTTTTCCTGAAGTCTGTCCAAGTTCATATTTATTGCCATAATGACGCTATCTATCCATCTTATCCTCTTTCATTCCCTTCTTCAATCTTTTCCAGCATCAAGATTTTTTCCTATTCAGTTCTGTCTTCTCATTATGGGAATAAAGTATTTAAGTCTCATCTTTAGTATTTTATTTTCCCATGAATAAATAACATGAATTAATCAATATTGAATGATTTGATCTCCTTGTTCTCCCAGGGACTTTCAAAAGTTTTCTGCAGCACCATAATTTGAAAGTATCAATTCTGTGGTGCTCAGCTTTCTTCTTTGTCCAACTCTCACAACACCATATTGCTACTAGAAAAAAATTAGAAAAATTTAATTATATAGAGCGGTATGAAGTCTCTTCTTTTTAGTATGTTGTCCAGATTTGACATAAATATTCTTCCAAGGAGCAAGTGTTTTTTTAATTTCATGGCTGGGGCAGCTAGGTAGCACAGTGGATAGAGTACTGGCCCTGGCGCCAGGTGGACTTGAATTCAAATCTGACCTCAGACACTTAATAATTGCCTACCTGTGTGACCTTGGGTAAGTCACTTAACCCATTGCCTTAAAAAATGGAAAAAAAATCATAGTTAAGTCACCATTTTCAGTGGTCTTTGAGCCCCATAATATAAAATCTGACACTACTTTCATTTCCTCACTCTCTGTTGGCTAAGAAGTGGTGAGACCAGTTGCCAAGACCTTAGTTTTGATAATGTTAAAACTTCAAGCCAGTCTCCTCTTTCACCCCCATCATCAGACAACTTCACTTCTCTTCAGTTTCTACAATCAGAGTGGCACCATTTTTTAGTTTGGGATTGTTGAAATTTCTCCTGACAACCTGAATTCTGGCTTGTGATACATATAGTCTGGCATTGCACATGGTATTCTCTCCAAATAAGTTAAATAAATAACATGACAACATTCAGTCTCGTGATAACTCCTTTTCCAATTCAATCAATCCGTTGCATGTTCAGTTCTAACTATAACTTTTTATGAGACAAGATGATTTGATACTTCAGTCTCTCTGAGGACATGTCACATTTTGATGTAATCCACACAGTCAAAAGTTTTAATATAATCAATGAAGCAGTATATTTGTTTTTCAAGAACTTCCTTGCTTTCTACATAATCCAGTGAATAATTATCTCTAGTTCTTTGGCCTCTTTAAAAATTGGTATGCTCTTTTGGTAATTCTCAGTTCACATATTGCTGAAATCTACCTTTCAGAATCTTAAGCATAACCTTGCTAAACATTTGAACAATTTTTGGCAATTTCCTTCTTTATGATCAGGATATAAACTGATCTCTTCCAATTCACTGGCTACTGTTGAGTTTTCCACGATTTGACAGCATCATATTTTAGGGTCTTGAACAGCTCATCTGGAATTTTTTCATCTCCACTAGTCTTATTGTTAGCAATAAGTCTCATTTATATTCATTTTATGAGAATGTCTGGCTCTAGATCAGTATCCACACTATTGTGGTTATTAGTGATGTTAAGATCTTTCTTATATAGTTCTGTTTATTCTTGCCATTTTTTTAGGTTTTTGCAAGGCAAAAGGGGGTTAAGTGGCTTGTCCAAGGCCACACAGCTAGGTAGTTATTAAGTGTCTGAGGCTTGATTTGAACTCAGGTACTTCTGACTCCAGGGCTAGTGCTCTATCCACTGTGCCACCAAGCCACCCCTTTGCTATCTCTTCTTAATCTCTTATGCTTATTTCCCTATCTCAAATTTTCTCGAAGAACTCTCTTGTCTTTACCATTCTGTCATGTTTTCTATTTCTTTACTTGTTCATTTAAAAATAAAACCCAACTCTAATCTCCTTGTTATTTTCAGGAATTCTGAATTCTTTCCCCTTCTTTATTTTTCACTTTTCTTCTTCCCTCAGCTATTGGTAAAGTCTTATTAGATAGAGATTTTGCTTCCTTGCTCTTCTTTTTCTTTGGATGGTGTTTCATTGTTGCCTCTTTTATTATATTACAATAATTCATATTCATTAGAGATATTAGACAATTAAGCTATTATTTTAGCTATTAGATATTTAGTTATTATTATTCAAACCTATATGGTCTGATTGTTTACCCTAAAGTCTTCTTTTTTAAATTCAAATTTTGCAATACGAATCTCTTCACAGTGTGCTTTACGTCTTGTATTAACTGATTTCATGGAGTTTCCCCATCTTTGGTGTCATGTTATAGGACAAATCTGATTTTTATACTGATATTCAGTGATGTCTATGTGTAAAGTCATCTTTTGGGATATTGAAAAAAGAGTGTTTGCTATTACCAACAAATTTTCTTGATAAAATTCTATTAGTCTCCTCCATACTTCATTCTTTTCTTCAAGACTAAACTTGTCTGTTAGTTCAATCAATTTTTGATTTCCTACTTTAACATTCCAATGAATGTTATATAATGATTGTAAATCTTTTTTGACTATTTCTAGATAGAAGATATTTTAGATCTTCTGTGATCAACTGAGTCCTCCTCAGTGGTTAGAGCATAGACTTGTATCACTGAGATGCTGAATGATTTGCCTTGGATTCAAATTCAATTTTTGAGATTAAACCCAGTACCACTTTTGTCACACTTTTAATAATTTGGAGCTATTCTATTTCTTCTAAGGGATTCTTGCCCAAAGTAGTTTATTTAATGCTCACCTGAATTGAATTAATTCATTCATTCTTCTTCATTTAAGTTAATTGATATCCAAGATATCAACCTATCTCCTGTTTGACCACATATAGCTTCCCTTGGTTTACAGATCTTACATTCCAGGTTCTTATGTAATATTTTTCATTGCAGCATCAGAATTTCCTTTTGTGAGGAGACATACCCATAGTTGAGCTTCCTTTCCTGGCTACTTCCTGGTACTGAAGCTACTTGTAGTTGCCTTCTAGTCTTCTCCACTAGTGTATTAGATACTTTCTAATCTGAGAAGTTCATCTTCCAGTTTTATCTCTTTTATTATTTTACAATGGTCCTTTGGATTTTCTCGGCAATGGTTTGTCATTTCCTTCTGCAGTAGGTCACTCATTATCAGAACTTTCCACTATGTCCTGTTTCTCTTGGTAAACCTAATGAACTACCCAAACCTCTCTGCTATGTAAAGGAAGAAATTGGGGGGAGGGAGAGATATAAAAATATGCTTCAGGTTTTAATGTGAATCTACTTCCTGCTAGCCTATGAAGAGTTTTGAACAGATAATAATGGCAACTGACATTTATGTAATCTTCTGATATTTGGAAAGTATTGTACTTGCATGAACCATTGCCTTACAGTATCTGGCATTTAATAAATTGCTAGCTGATTGACTGATCTCACTTGTTTCTCACAACAGACTTATGAATTATGATTGCCATTTTACTTAAGACAATTCAACTTGTTCTGTTTTTATTTTCAAAACCATGAAGGAAAGCTAGTCTGAGACTGGTTTGGGAGGACTTAGAAAGTTTAAGTGATTTGCTAAATGGTGTATTTCGGAATTGTCAGAGGAAGGATTCAAACTGAATCTGTTCTAAGTCCAGGTTCAGCTTCCTAGCCAATAGATCACACTGCCTTTCAAATGAATTATTATAAATTTTCTTTCTTGTACTTCAAAAGCTCCATACCTCCATCTATATGACATATTGCCACTTTTTCCTCAGTTCTGTCTCCCCCAACCAGGCTTTAATAGAATATAGAATTTGAAACTAAAAGGGACCTAAGAGAAGATTCCATCACACCTACTTGTTTTACAGATAAGGAGACTGTGGGCATAACTCAAGATCACACAAGTAGTCATTGCCAGAGCAGGTACTCAAGTGTGAGTCTTTTGATTTTAAATAATGACTTCTTATCATGCTGTCCCACAGATGGTCTTTGTGAAATGCTACAGCTAAAAGAAAATTCATCTCTAGTTGGAGAGTTGATGGGTCTTTACAGATTTATGTGTGACAATATTGCAATTATTATCATCATCTGGTCCAAATCTCTACTCAGTAGGATCTGTCAGAGTTCATATTCTCCAGATTGTAGCCTACTTAGTTACAGGAGTTAGGGAAGGGATTCTTAATTTATAATTTTTTGACTTGTATTTAAAATATTTGACAACTATATTCCAATGTAATTGGTTTCCTTTCTAATCTATGTATTTTATATATTTTATACATTTATAAACAATATTCTGAGCTATAGATTTCACCAGACTGCCAAAAGGATCCATTATACAAAAAAAAGTTAAGAACTCCTGACCTAGGATTATATTATCATAGTTCTATTGTGTGTTCTACAAATCAAAAATGAAGGAGTCATCACCATTTGGATTTGACATCAAAGTATTATAATAGTGAACTCATCTTGTGAAATGCTGCAGCTATAAGGGATTAAGAAGTAAATTGTAAGAAAAAGAGAATTAAGCAAAATTTCTATAGTTTCTATCTTTTTTTTTTTCAAGACATTGGGGTTGTGACTTGCCCAAGGTTATACAACTAGGTAATTATTAAATGTCTGAGGTCACATTTGAACTCAGGCCCTCCTGACTCTAGGGCCCATGCTCTATCCATTGCACCATCTAGTTGTCCCTAGCTTCTATCTTTTTGAAGATTATGCTCAAATATATACAAAGACAAATTATAAAAAATTTGTTATGGGGGAAGGCAGAAGGCTTGAGCCATGAATAAAGACTCTTTGAAAACTCACAGCTGACTACAGGGTTGTTTCTGCCAATTCTGTAACAATTTAGACTGAAATAAACTTGTGGGGAATTGCCATTTCAGCTTGTTCTGTTTTAATTTTCAAAACCATGAAGGAAAGCTAAGCTGAGACTGGTTTGGGGGTGAAAGTACATATGTTTTGTAGCAAACTTTACAAGGAAGAGAATTCAGGACTTAAGGACTTTGGATTATATTATTTTCCATTGATGAGAAGCCTTGCCCTTGGTGTCACAATCTGGGCATAGTGTCCTTTGAACAAAACAAGAGCAGTGATGATCTGTTCAAATCAATTAGTGAAGTGCTTATATCACATAATCAATTAATTAAGAATGCAATTAGCCAGGCATTTTGGGAAGTGTCTCACCAGGAAATACTTTCTAACAATTTTGCTTCTTCCACCTTTATTTATTCCCATTGAGGCTAAATTCTAATTAAAAAAAACATTCGAAGTTGTAGCAGGAAGTATCCAGTGAGTTTGGATATAAAGATTTTTTCCCATATTTGATCATTTTTTTTATTCTCAGTGCATTAATTTTATATGTGTAGAAATAATGCATTTAATATAAAGTTATCTATTTTATTTATCTTGTTTGATTAAAATGTTTCTGGTAAATAATTTGCTTTTTCTTCTATTTTTATGTATGATTTTGACTATTTTGACTATTAGAATTTTTTTATCCATTTGGAATTTACATGGAATATTGCATAAAGTGCTAATTTATGTCAGATGACGGTCTAGTTTTCCCAGATTTTTTGTAGAAAATTAATTTTTTCTCTAGTAATTTCTGTTTTTCACTTTATCAAACACTTGGTGTTTGAATGCCCTTGTTTCTGGTTTTCCTTTGTCTTATATATATTTTTCTCTCACAATTTTTTAACCAATATGAGAGTGTGTATATGATTTCTGCTTTTATAATATTAATTTGAGAATTAGAAGTTCTATTCCTCATTCATCTCTGCTTCTTTTCATCTTTCCTTTGTTATTCTTGATCTTTCAGGTTTCCAAATGAATTTTGTCATTATTTAATCATTTGTATAAAGTGAACCCCTGATAATTTCATTGGTATAGCATAAAATAGTATAAATTAATTTTGATAGTATTATCAGTGTTGTTAATTGTCATGGTCTAGTGATGAACACAGAATGTTCTTCCAGATATTTAGGTTGTGATTTATTTCTTCAAGGAATATTTTAAGATTGAGTTTATTTCTTTTTTTCAAACAACAGCTATTTTATGTATTTTTAGTTGTTTATAATGAGATTTGCTCTTATGTGGAAAAATTCTGGTATCTACCCATAGCATATGATGCTTACTTTTGGCTCAAATGATGATTTTAAAGACTAACTTCCTCTATTTATTTTTGTAAGTTTTTAGGCATATTATAGTGCTGTACGTTGAGAAAGACTTTTCTGCATCTATTTAGATCATTATGTTATTTTGAATGTTTTGACTTTTAATAGGATTATTATTATTATTATAATGTTGATTATTTTTCTAGTGTTGAATTATTCTTTCATTCCTGGTATAAATTTCACTTGTTAATTCTGAAAGATTTCTTGGGCAACTCATTTGTAGTCAGTCTATTTGACAGAATTTCATATAAAATTTCGGAGTAAATAATAATTAATGATTGGCCTTTAATCTTCTTTCTGTGTTTTATCTTTCCCTGATTTTGGAATTAGTATTACAGTAGTCTCAAAAAAAGTCTGACAGGTTGTTTACTTTCGCAGTTTTTTGAGAACTATGTGAAGAATTAGTACTAAGTGTTCTTTAGAACTTTAATTGAATTACTGTGAATCTATCAGAGTTTTTTCTTGGGTAAATTTTTTTCAAACATCTAGCTATATTTCCTCTTCTGTGATTAAGTTCTTTACCTGGCCTTCTGAGAGTTTGAGCATTTTATTTTTAGAAGGTATTCCTCTATTTCTTTTGTGTCCTCAGTTTTGTTCCTATTTAACTGTGCATAATATATTCTGATCATTTTTTATTGTGATTTCACTTTCTATTTGACTATTTTATTGATTTAATTTTCTGCCTTTTTAAAAAAATCAGATGAGCTAAATGTTTATCAATATTTTTAGTCTTTTCAATGATTTCCTCTCAAGGGATTTCTTTAGTTGAATCTCAGAAGGAATATTTTTACATAATTATCCTTTTCTTTTACAAAGTTATTCATTTTATCTATTATTTGTGTTTGAACAAATAATTATTTAAGATTGCAATGTTAAATCTTCATTTGAATTTGAATCTTTTTTTTATGATTCCAATGACTTTTTTTTTAGGTTTTTTTTTTTTTTTGCAAGACAGTGGGGTTAAGTGGCTTGCCCAAGGCCACACAGCTAGTTAATTATTAAATGTCTGAGGTCAAATTTGAACTCAGGTACTCCTGACTCCAGGCCCAGTGCTCTATCCATTGCATCACCTAGCCACCCCCTCCAATGACTTTTTTATTGTATTATAGCTTTCCTTCCTCTCCCTCTCTCCATCGCTCCCTCCCTGTTTCCCTTCCTCTCTCCTTTGTTCTCTTTTCTTCCAAATTGCAAAGAGACTTTGTATTGTATTATAAATAGTCTTTCTTCCTTCTCTCCCTCCCTCCCTTCCTTCTTTCCTTCCTTCCTGAGCACAGAAATGTTAAATTACTTATCTAGAGTCATTCAGCCAGTCATTATGTGTTAAATGTAAAACTATATGTATATGCATTTATACACACATTTATGTGTGACCTGAAGTGAGATCCAATGAGGCACAAACAGTATCAGAGTCAGGATTTGCATTGTATGGGCCTAATAGCTCCCTCAGTTAGACAGATGTCCTTATCTCACCCGATAATTTTTAATTTTTCAGTTGGTTAAAAATCATGATCAGTATTACTAAATAACTTATACTCATATGTGAAATGCATCATCCACACTATGGGAAATGAGTATATATATATATATAGATATATATATATATATCTATATATATATATATAGATATATATATTAAACGGCACCACACACACATTTCAATGGCAACGTAAAGGAAATAGCAATGGATGTGCTTATAGTACAATCAGTCCAATTTGTGAGGAATTGAGCAATGTGAGGTGAGACAGCTTGCTGCTGCCTCGCCTCATCTCTTTTCCTGTATTTGTGGCTAAAATATACAAATTTAGCTGGGTTTTGTCTGTGAAACTAACTGGAATCATACAGGAACTACATATATAACAGATCAGTGTGCACATATTAATATTCATTTTATTTTATTATTTTTTCTTTTTTGTGATGTCAAGGGAAGTGCTGACTCCTCTGCCTCCCCTGACTGCATGTCAATGTGCATATATATGAAATGTGTGTGAATATAAGAAGGTATATACTTATATAAAGATGTATATATGTATGTATGCATATATATACACTCATAAATATACATCTGTACTAAAAATGAGAAAGACTCACAGATAAAGAGACTTTTTTTGGTTGGAGTTGGGGCAGGTTGTTATTTTCGTCAGTAGAAAAAGAGAGAGGCCACTTTTGGAGGTGTATCTAGGAATTAGAAATATTCTCTTTGAAGATTATCTATTCACATTAGAAGGGAGTTCTTCACTTGATGTGAAACCAGTGTTTCTTTCTCTCACTATAATAGGAACAGTCCACCTTTGCTTCTCTAGTTGAAGAGAGTGGTTAATTGTAATGTAGTGAGTTTAACACTGAGTGCGGTCCCCAGTCTAATATCACAATAGTTCAGGAAGGAGTATTTTCCTTAAAACTAAAATACTATATAGCTATAGGTAAATGATAGGCTCTCAATTCTTGATCTGATTATTGTTAAATTTAATTAAGAAACAAAATGAAAATTAGTCCTAGATTTACACAAATTAAGGTGACCCAGATTTCAGAGAAATGAAATTTAAAGTGTCTAATGGAAAGAATGTGAGACTGGCAATAGGTTGGGTTTCCAGTTCAGTTCATGAATAGCACTGTATCTCTCTCTGTACTTTGGTTTCCACACATGGAAAATGAGAAGCATAGTATTTGCTCCCCATCAGCGTCATGGCATTATGATTAGTAATCTCTAAAGCACCTCAAACTCATTAGTGAAAAATCCTATGTGAATAGAGAATGGCATTCTTACCACCTGTGTTATGTCAGTACCCACAGTTGCTTCATTTCAAGCTTAAAAGGAAACTTCTGTACTTTTGTACATTCCTGAAACCTTTGCGAATAAAGCAAGTATGCCATTTACTTGCAAAAACAAACAAAAACATACTTATTAAGCAACCACATTACTGACATTTTCCTTTGTGTCTTAAAACATTTTTGTGATAATCACCCATGTAAAATGAACATTGTCAAACAGAAAATCAGCAACTGACCACAACTAGAGTTTTGTGTTATATTAGTTTGTCTTTAAAAACTCAAAAATCATTTCCTTTTTTTGTTGGAAACTAGAAGTGCTCATTTTAATGAGAATTTCTTTTTCATCTGCTGTCTCCCCTGAAACATCGTATCTGATCCTCAGAAAATTCCGTATAAATTGGCAAAACAGAAAGTTCATTTTGTGTGCTTCCCAATTACAAAGCACTAGTATTACTAAATAATACTGTTTGTTGATGATTAGGATCCCAGAGGAATACAAAGTCAGGAGAAGATGCATAGTGTCTCAAGTCCAATTGAAGTCTGATTCTTTGGCATATGTTTCTAAGAGATTCTCAAAGATGACACTCAACTAATTCCTCTTTCAGAATTGGACCAGGAGAAGAAGGCTCCCAAATTGCAAAGAGACACGTTTGTAATATGATTAACTTTTGTATCATCTCTAGCTGTAAACACTCCTTGCCTCTGAGGAATATATCTTTTGTTTGACTCTAATGAATCATATTCTTTTTCTTGTCTGTAATGTATTGGAAAGTCAAATTCTCATAATAGGGGGAGTAGCTTTTTGAAGACTTGAAAATATTTAATTAGATTTTAATAGTTTATTCTACCTCTCTTAGTCAATCCCCAAAATAGTGATCAGTTTCAGGTTTACCACTCATTTTTGAGTTTATTAATTGACCAAACATGAAACAAATTTTAGATGCTCTGATCTGGAGCCTACACTTACAGGATACAATGGAAAATATTCATGTAACCAGTTATAACTCTTTAGTAGAGTATAGCAATCCTGGACTCCGATTTTCTCCCGACACCCTTTTAGTTCTAAATTCATCCTTCTATAAACTGTAGTATATTTAATATCTTGCTGCTCCAGATCACCCATGGCAATCAATGCTATTTACTAAGATAAATTAAAAGATTCTTGAGAACAACTGAAAAGAAATGAAGTATATACATCTAAGATACTGCTATTGACTATACATAGAAAAACAGACTATACTTCAGAGCATTTTACTTTAACTTGCTTTAGAAGTTCTTCCAGCTCAAAAAAAGATCATAAATTTTGCTTCTGTTATTTTTTCTGAAGGAAGCTAGTTAAATTTTTTTTTGCAATCATATTCAAACAACTCACTCACTTATTTGAGGTTGGCTTCTGTGAAATACAATGAATAAAAGTGCAGGTATAATTTTGGTGGGATTGACTTTTTCAGCATTTAACCATTTTCCATCCCTGGCACTTCAAAGCTCTATAGAGAGAAAACTTCATAAAATGTCTCCTTTAATTTCCTTCTTTCTGCATGTTCCTTGTGGTTAGGATCAAAGTTTTTGACAGAAATGAAAGACCCCCAACTTAACCATGGAAACCTATATCATGAGTAAAGAGCTACTTAAATGGAAACATTCCTTTATTTTCCTCTAACATTTTATATTTCCATACTTGCTATCTATTACACAGTCCCCATAGACTACTTAAAAGTGGAATGTGAACAAAAAAACTTTTCTCTTTTAAAGTAATGTATTTCATTAAAGTCACAATATCACCTCATAGTTTAATCAAACACCTAGATTCAAATTATATACATATATAATTATCTAACATCTATATATATATTATATATGTATATATATATGTGTATGTATATATGTATGTATGTTTAGTCTTTCTATAAAGATCTTTCTAAATATCCAGATGCTTAGAGTCATGTAGATTAAAGATCCAGTTGACTGAGAATTTTCAATTTTTGTTAGGGAAATTAATCAATCAACTAATATTTATTCATATTCAGTCAGGACTTTATTAGGCAGGGTTGATATAAAGACAAAAATGAAGCAGTCTCTGCCATCCTGGACTTCCATTCTATCATGGAAGGAAATAATACATGTATTTATATATGAAAAATAATTACAAGATAATAGCTAGGAATGTGAGAGAGAAGAGGCATCTGGAAAGTTCTTGAAGTAAGTTTGGAAGAAACCCAGAAGTTGCAAAGAGGAATATTTAAGCTTAAGGTAAGGACAAACATGTCCATGAGAGTCCCAAAGTGAACCAGGCTGTCTCTGGAGGTAGTTAGTTCCCCCTAACCAGAGGAAATGTTATAGTTAGGCCTCTTAGGCTTTGGGTTATCCTAAATTTCTTCAAATTCTGTAATTGAAGGATTTTGTGAATTGTTGAAATAAAAATTTTAAATATAGCAGTATTCTGGCTAGACTGAGATAAGATGCTTCCTGTCTTTATTAATTTCTATGTTTAGAAGATCATAGCAGTATAGATTTAGATTAAGTGACCTGAATTTTGATCTTTTTTCTGACATTGACACCAAACTTTATACTATTTATTAAAAATGTGCAGAGGGAAAACCTATACACATTGCAATAATTTTCTGTAGCTTTAACCAAGAAGAACAAAAGAGGTGATTTTTGCCTTCTTATATTTTATTGATTATTATTATTTTAATAATAATAATTATCATCATTATTATTATTACTCAAATTAAAATAGGTTTGGGGTATAGGGAAGGAAAATCAAAGCCTTTTTTGGGAAGGCAATAGGGTTAAATGACTTGCCCAAGGTCACAAAGTTAGGTGATTATTAAGTGTCTGAGGCTGGATTTGAACTCAGGTCCTTCTGACTCCAGGGCTGGTGCTCTATCTACCTAGCTGCCCCTTAGGAAAAGAAATTCATAAAGATAGGTGAGTCTTTATGTTCTACCTGCTGGGTCATGAAAGGATAAATATTTTTATTTATTGTCTAAGAGATAAAATCATAAAGAAGGATAGGAGATTAATTTCTGTCTTCACAGCTTTTATCAACTACAAGAGAAGAAGAATTTTACCAATTAATCTCTCCTACTCAACTTCTCTTTCTACTGAGATATAAGATTCATTTGATTCCTACTGACTTTAAATTCATTTTTACACCATACTAGATTTCTGCTAATAAAATGAATTTATAGGTAAATGTTCAATTTCATGCCAAATAAACAGATGTTTACTTAAAAATGACTCAAAATAGATTTATTACATAAAATTGTTATTTTCCAAAATATAGTCTCATAGCCCATTCTTTTTACTCTACAACAAAGGCATTACCTGAATGTGTTCACTAATGAATTGAATAGATGTGTACATGTAGCACTTTTCAAAGAACATCCTCTCACCTAAATATGAGATGACAGCCATCTAGATTGACCAAAAAGATTCTGTTAAAGACAGAATAATTTTCTTTAGAGGATTTTGTTCTTGAACCTTCCAGCATTTTGTATTTATTGAAGTAGAAACTACGCATCTAGGTGGCACAGTGGATAGAATTCTGAACCTGGAATCAAGGAAGACCTGAGTTCAAATATGGTCTCAGACCATTACCATTTATTTAACTCTCTTTGCCTTAGTTTTCTCATCTGCATTTGTAAAATGAGTTAGAGAAGAAAATGGTAGACTACTCCAGTGTCTTTGCCAAGAAAACCCCCAAAGGGGTCATGAATTATTGGGCTTAACTGAAATGACTCAATAATAACAATAAAATTAGTGATATTTAAGAAAAGAGACCAATAAAACTAGTCATTATTATTTTACCCCAAGTAATTTTCTCTTGTGAATTCCAAATAAGATACTAAAGCTTCCTCACTAAAATTCTGCATGTTCTTTATTGTGATGTAGTAATGAAGGTCAAGTTTCTTATTATCTATATTTATAAACTACATATTCTAATTGGCAGTAGCATACATAGCTTTTAATAAAAGACTAATCAATCTGGATTCATATAGGCTCATTACCTGAAGACTCATTGATTGTTAATGATACATCAACTTATTGCATCATATATCAAGCATGAAGTTTCATTTTTATGTGGTTGGAGGGAAATAGCCACATGAATGAAATGAGTAATCCTTAAGGTACTAAAATTATCACTTCCATCACTTATTTCCTAATTTTAGAGTCATATAACAGCAAAGCTGATGATGTGGTATAATTTAAATTTCAATCCACAAAGAAAAGAATCAATCAGATGTAGCACAAGTCACTTTATTAAAGACATGTATGACCAGAAAATAATATTGCCATCAACATAGACTAATGAGAGTTCAAGGCTAGGGTAGCCAAACTAACTCACTGGAAGCCATTGAATATTAAAAGTACTTGAGGAAGGTTTCAAGAAGTTGGATAAATGATCTGTGGAGATTATGTAGAAAGATATAGATAAAAAAACAAAATGAAAAACATGTAGATGACATGATCTTAAGTTAAAAAAAGTATCTGCATTGATTAAATCATAGATCTAAAAAGCATGACTACAGTAAGGAATGCACATTATATGGAGAATATTTCATTTTATGGAGAATGGTATAGGTAAAATCATATTTTGAAAACAAAATACTTAGAATTTCAGGAATGAGTTAAATATCTGATGGAAAAAGAGAGCTGTTATAGATTTAATATTGCAAGTTTAGAGAATTGAAAGGATGATGGTACCACTGATAATGTTTAGAAAGATGCTGCTTTGGAGAGAAGATGATGAACTCAGCTTGTAGCACAATTTTCAGGATATCTAAGTGAAGATATCCTGTAGACACTTAGAAATACAGTTAGGACCTTAGCCTTGAATGTTTTTCTCTCTAGGACAATCTCAGACTCTGGAAAAAAAAAAGTTTTCTCATCTCTATCAAACCAGACCAACATAGTGCTCCCTTTATATTTTTTGACAATTATGTAACCAAGGACGAATCAAGGAAACAGAAATTTACTCAGAATATAAGATACTATGGTAAAGTAGATATTAGAGTTAGAGGACCTGAGTTCAAATACGATCTCTCAAGTTTACTACATGAGTGATCTTGACCAAGTTACCTAATCTTTCTGGATCTCAGTTTTCTCTTCTATAAATGAAGGGAGTTGAACTAGATGACTCCTGATATAATTCTATATTTGTGTTAATTTATTTAATTTTAATATAAAATAAATAAATTACAGTGTTTCTTAGGGAAATGGAAAAAGATTCATACTCAAAAGGTATTTCTTTGAAGAAGGACATTTAATTTAAAGCATTGATAATCCTAGCACTAATTTTTATTTTTCTTTATTATTATTTCTCATATAGTCTTTGATTTTGTGCCAAATAATTTCTATTTTTGCTGCTCTAAGAAGCTGCCTGAAAGACTATGATATTGTCCATGCCCTGGATTGTGATCCATCTAGACATTACCCTGGTGGCATTTATACAAATAAGTCAGCAAGTAGCTCACCCTTCCTCCAACACCCAACCATGGAGGGTAGAATTTGGCAACTTTCAATTAGTGATTGTAACCTGGGGATTGAAGTACCAAGGACACGGACTGTGATTCTTTCTATTTTTAAAGTCATTTGTAAAATGGAATCTAAGGTATTTGTAGGAGTTGATGGGAACATTGTAGTATTGTTTTCTGTAAGGTGGGAGCATCTTAATTCTTTGGCAGTAGAGATAAAAAGACTTTGCTTGGACTTCAACAACTGTATTTAGTTTCACTCAGTTCTTGTAGCTTTGGACTGAGCATTATGTATAAAATATGACTAGAAGAATTAAGATGTTAATTTTTGAGAGGAAGTAAGAGGTAGAACCTTACCATCTGACTCTATATACGTATATGTGTCAGGGTTCTGAGTGGACCGAATTTACCTTTAAAGCTCACAGGTACTTTATTTTTAAAGTTTGTGTATTAGAAGTCTTGGGTTAAGATCATAACTTTGCCACTAACTGATTATGTAAGGTCTGGGACCATTCAATTTATTTCAACAAACTTTAAACATCTATTTTGTACAAGGCCTTATGCTATGGTCATAATGGATGCTAAGCGGTACAGTGAATAGAGGGCTGGGCTTGGAGTCCAGGTGACTCTCCTGAGTTTAAATTCAGCAAGTCACTTTCTCTCAGTTTCCCCATCTTTAAAATGAGCTGAAGAGGGAAATGGTAAATCCATTTAGTATCTTTGCCACGAAAACCACAAAGGATGTCACAAAGAGTCAGATACGACTGAAATGAGTGATCAACAGCATCATGCTATGTAAACGGGATATATAGATAAAAACCACAGTTCTCATTTTCAAAAAAGTTTACATTCTATTAGGGAGGGGAAATGAGGAATATTTCTTATATATGCAGATAAGTAAATAAAAACTACATCCAAAGTTATATACCAAGTAATTTCAAGATGGAGAAACTACTAATAGCTTTAGGCATCAGGAAAGGCCTCATGCAGTAGACATGAGTTTTGGACAAGTCATTCATGTCTTTGGTTATCCTTTATTTCATTTGTAAAATGAAGAGGCTGGAATTGATGATTTCTGAGGTATTTATAAACTCCAAATTCATGATCCTGTTTTTAAAAATGTTTGTCCTCAAAAGCTTCTACCTTATCCAAATAAACTAAAGAATCAAGGTTTAGTCTGAATCAATGATGGTCAGTTAGGAGATTTCATGAAGTATATCAAAATGATTTGGAATCAGAAGATATAGTTCAAATCCTGGTTTTGTCATACTTAAACACATGCTATAGGACCTTGGGCAAATCATTTAACTCCTCTGAGTTTCTGTTTCTTAGGGTTTTTTTTTTTTTTGCAAGGCAAATGGGGTTAAGTGGCTTGCCCAAGACCATACAGCTAGGCAGTTATTAAGTGTCTGAGACCGGATTTGAACCCAGGTACTCCTGACCCAGGGCTGGTACTTTATCCACTGCACCACCTAGCTGCCCCATGGTTTCTGTTTCTTTAAACAAAGATCCTAATAATGTTTATTCTTCCTATTTCACAGGGTTTCTATGAGGTTCATATGAGAAGAGCTAAATAAGTAAAAATTGATATTATTAATATTCAACAACCTCAATGACAGAAACAGTTATTATATAAAATCAAGTTTCTTAAGGCATTGGAAGGGGGAAACAGGGAAGGGTATGAGGTGGTAGCTGCTCTCTGCTTCATTTCTTTCTCAATTGGCAAATCTATGCTTAGAACCAGTTTTAATAAAAAAGACACTTAGAATGGAAAGTAAAGCTTTATATTATTCAGTTACTCTTCAAGCTAATAATTCCAGGATGGAAAATTCACTCTAAAGAATCACAGACAAGCCAATAAGCAAACAATTTCTTTTTAGGTGGGAAGAAAAACTAAAGTTGTCTTTTATCTTAGAATCCTGGATCATTCTACCTAAAAATAAATTGTTCTACATTGTGGAAAATTATGGTCATGGAACTTTAGAGCTGGAATTGAAGAATATCTGGGGAGATGATAGGTATTACCTTCTTTGGTGCTTTGTGAATAACTATATTAGAAAGAAAAATTCCAATATCTTTTGTGCCTTACAACGATATGAAAAAGCTATAAAGTAGCATGAAAGATGGGGAGTTTAAGAATAATTTCCAGTGAGCTAAGTAAAAACTCTGATGTCGCTTTGATTTATGAACAAGTAGCCCCTGAAAGCAAGTGCCCAATTAAATAAGTCATCAGAAGATTTACCCCTTAGAACTCGCTAAATATATCTTACTGAGATTATCCTGTATAAATAAGAGCCAGGGTGAAAAGATCTGGCTGGGTTTTGAAAATCACAAAGCCAAAGCACATTTTGTTCCTTTGGTAGTTCTAAAGAGGGTTGAACTGTGATTTTGAAGATGAAGCAACTTGACTCTATGCTCTTCTGTAACTGAAGTACATAGAAACTCTTGAAGTTAGACCAAGTACTGTAGATTTCAACTTCTAACTTGCTTGTTAATCTGCCCAAAGGATATAAACACTGGGGATGGCAATTCTTTTAACATCTAATGAGGGCAGATCTTTATGCTTGAAAATTTCATGTATTTTTAATAGAATTGCCACAGATCAGAGGCTGTTGTGTCATCAGTATGACAACCACAGATAGCATATTTTGAAGTAATAGATAAAAAAGATGAAGTCTAGAATTTTTCTCTCTTTTTTCTGTTTATAAAGAATTTTCATTTTTATTTATTAAAATCAGAAATGGTTACTTTAAGCTGCTCTATCAATTGTATGAGATAGTATGTGATTTCCAAAGAGCCAAATTCCAGAGACCGTTCTTGAGAGAGTATCTCTTTGTATAAACTGTTCAGCTCAACTATTAGGCACAGATATGGGAAATGATAGCAAGTTACTTTTTTTCACTAGCCAAAGTTACTTTGCCTGGGAAAGGATTGAGTGTAGACAGTGAGGATAATGGTGAAAATGAAGCTAACAATACCACACCATGTCAGTAAACTATGTGTTTCTCTTTTCCTATAAGAATGAACTCCTGGTTACAAAACTAACAACTATGTTAACCAACTGATTCCTACTTACTTATTCACCATCATTTATTCTACTAACTGAATCTTTTTTGGTGCCTTCAAATTAAAGACCTGGAAAAATATTTTCGTCCTCTAGTGTGTCATCAAACTCAATCAGAAACAGGAACCAATGATCATTTCATAAGGACTCTTGTGACCACTTATTGACTCAGTTTTAAAATGAAATGTCTATATTTTATTTATTTGTGAAATATTTCCAAATTATAGTTGAATATGGATCAGGTTCACTTGAGAGTGTTGCAGGACTTTTCTTGATCATGTCTGTTCCAACCTATCACCTAGCCTTTAGGTATTTTGTTGTTCACTCCTTTCACTCATGTCCAAGGCTCTTCCTGACCCAATTTGGGTACTACATCCACTGAACTACATACATATCCCAGTGGGAGACTCCACTAGGGTTCTTTACTGCTTTTTAACTTGAACTACTATTTTGGACCTTAGTTTACCCAAATGTTACATAAAATATTTGAATTATATTAGGGATTTTAACCTTTGTGTGTGAATCACAGAGCTCTTTGGTAGTCTAGTGACATTTATAGGCTCCTCAGAATAATGTGTTAAAATAATTGAAAAAATGCTATTTAGTATTAGTTCTACTTAGAACTTGAAGGTTAGTGAAAATAAAGATGTAACTTTTTTTTCCCATTCAAGTTACTTTCTTCATACTATCAATGTGGCTTTCATTTCATAGACAGGCATTCTCTTTTTAATAATGAATATGTCAAACAAAAAAGGATTCAGTCTTACAAACATTAAGCAGATGATAGCTCAGTTTGGATCCATTCTCCAGTCATAAATGTTTTTTTTCTTTTTTATGAGAAGAATTCATAATCCCAGATTACCTCTTTACTCTGAAGAAAATGAGAGAAAGACACACACACATACACACACACACACACACACATGCAGAAAGAGACAGATACACACATATAGGGGAGAGAGAGAGAGAGAGAGAGAGAGAGAGAGAGAGAGAGAGAGAGAGAGAGAGAGAGAGAGAGAATGACTCAGTCACTGGCTTTTGGTTCATCATTTCTCCAAATATAATCTTTTAAAAAGATACACATTCCTATGAATAGTCATTGCTGAAAATCAAGGTGAAAGACATTATTCCTGACAATTGTTTCATCAGATGTCAGTGGTTTTCTTGTCTCCCATTATTGTTCACTTACATTTTTAAGTTTACTCCAACTTGGCCTGATAAGCACTTTTGAAGGTCAGATTTTGCATTTCAAAATAGAGTAGGATGTTAACTAGAGAAGTTTCCAATGGTTTTCCTTTTGACAATTTAATATTCTTAATATTGGATAGCTTCTTGAATATACTGGAAAGAATTTTGATTAATTTAATCCAAATTAAGTTGTTGAAAATATTATTTTGCGATTGATTTGCTATAGCATTTTTAACCTATGCTTTAGAGGATATACTATCCTGTGGGAGATGGGAGGAGAGTCTAAAAATGCAATGGAAAATGACTAGTGTACATTGACCTCTCTTTGTTTATATCATTATATTCAGCACACTATATAGCCCTAATCTAGCACTGAAGGGAAAAAATAATGGGAGTCCAGACTGGTCTTTGTTCCTTTGAAGAATTCTACTTGGTCTACTGAAAATAAAGTTGAAATTGTTTTGTTCCCCCATATGATACTCTATAGAAATACAATGTCAACATAATACCCTATAGAATGACTATTAAAACAAAAGTAAAGGCTTAGTTCAAACACTAAGCTCTAAAAAGGAGATTTTTTTTTAAGCACATAAATCATGACCTGCTCTTGGATATAGAAATTTACATATGATAAATAAAAATAATTTATATGAGAGAATGCATATGGAAACCCTCAAGAAAAGCACTTCAAAACCTGGTATTCCTTTCTTTCTAGTAATGTGCCAGAGTCTCATCTTATAAGATAAACAAAATAATTTCCTCATCTCATTAATTCTCATTTTAAAAAGTGAACCTGACAAATCTAGCATTTATGTGTCCCAGGAAAGAGCTTACTATTTAGTTTAGGGACACTTTGTGAAGGGTATCTTGAATAGTTGGAAGAAAATGGTTACACATTGGATGCAATATGATTTGCAACTGAATGAAATAGCATTTATAGCTAATAGTTATGTTTTTGTGGTAAGGATAAAAATGGCCTTATACTGACCTTTGAAACATCTCAGGCATTAATGACAGAGTTAGATTTTATTTGTTACTTTCCTATTGGATGCTTTTATGAATGCCCCTTTAGCTCACTGGGTCAGTGTGGTTTCAATCTTTGAAATTTTGCATTCTGTTCATGGTGCTGACATTTTCTGATTGTGTTCATACAATAACCTAAACATTTTCATTTAATTTGAATGATATAGAAAACAACTAAAGTCATATGCCCACTTTTTGTTTTGTTTTGTTTTTGAATCTTTTATTAACTAAGATCTGGAAATTCCTTGGTTAAGTTCAAATTTTATAATTCATATACTTAAGGAACATCTATTTTGAGGAGGTATTGAGTAAGAGTGGGAAAAAAAGGACTTGGCTCATGAAGTCTAGATATGTCCTAGAGCATAGATATGCAATACTATTTCACAAAGAATTTGAGAATTGGGAGGCACCTCACAGTCCACCTAATCACACTATAACTAAAAAACAATCATCCCCCCTACAATAAATCCAATAAGCAACTCATCATATGGGTATTGCTTAAAGGTTTCAAGAAGGTGGAGCATGCTCAGTGGGCATGTCTTGTTAAAACTATCTTGACATATGGGCTAAACAGACTTCAGACTCATGTGAGTTAGGGGAATGCTTACTCCAAGCATTTGAAGACTTCGGATCTAATGTAATTACAAGAACAGCTTGTTCCAATGGCCATGTAAGTGTTGTGGAGCACTTGGAGATTGTTCAGACCACGGATGCCAACGTCATCCACTGCATCCTGAGTCATTGCTAGTCATCTTGACTCTTTTATTTTTCAACTAATCTTCTATGACTTTGGAAGAGAGAGTGAGGATGACAACATTGTATAACTCTGCCTCACTTAAATCAAGCTCATGCTTTAGACAAGATATCAGCCACTGATTGTGACATGATTGATCTCTGAAAATGAAGGATGAACAAAAAGAGAAGAACAGTGTGCCATCTCTTCAGGCAGCCCATTCTAGTTGAAATTATTTTCTTACATCAAAACTAAATTTGCGTCTTTGGTCCTTTAACCTTGGTCTACCTTCTAGGGCAAAGTTGAACAAGTCTAACCCTTTGTACCATGTAATAGAGCTTCGAATATTTGAAGATGCCTATCAGATTCCATCAGAATCTTGTCCTTAATGTTATCTTTCCTTTCAACTTATTTTTATATGATATAGGCATAAATGATAACATCAGAGTTTGAGAAAGAGCTAAACTCAAAATTTGGCTCAGAGACTTATTATCTGTGGGATCTTGGCCAAGCTTCTTAAACTATCTCAATCTCAAGCAATCATTAATCAATAAATATAAAGTATCTATTATGTATTAGACTGTGTGAAGTGCCTTAATTTCCTTATCTGTAAACAGAGAAAAAACTAGAATCTTCCTCACAAGGTTATTGTGAAGATCAAATAAAAGCACTTCAAAGACTTTAAAAAGTCATGTAAATGCTAGATTATTATCATCATTATCTTTTATATTTAATCCTGTCCTGACTTCAATCCATTTTTTTCATTTTTGCTGTATGACTTCCCTTCAAATATTCTAAAAACCAGTCAATTTACCCTTCATATAATACTCTCAGCTTCCTTTCTCCCTAAAAAGTCTTCCTTTGACCTTCAAAAAGTTTTTGCTACCATCACATATATGGAATTTAAATATTTTGCCTAACATTTCAATTATGCTCTCCAGGTACATACATATTCAGTGTGTTGTATTGGAGAACTCACTTTATCCTTCTTTTACATCCATAAGAATAGATAATGTCATTAATTTACACATCTTATAACTGATTTAAATATCATTTACACATGTCTTTGTTGAGAAGTCAAATTCTGTATAACATGCAACTACAAATCTCACATTCTTGGATTGAGATTTTAATTGATGGTTAATGGGAGAATAGGAAATGAACTGATATTGACATGATATGAAAGCACAGGAAGATCCTTTTCCTTTTATTTAAAAAAAAATTGTTTGTCCCTCATTCTCAAGGAAGGTCATGACATCAGGGAAGTGATGCCATGACAAACATATGAATTGGATGAGAGGGAAAGGGTGCTGTGCAATGTCACCAGCCTTATTTTCTCCTCCAGAGCAATCTTGGTCCAGTGGCCAGACAGGAATCAGTCATCAGGACAACTGGAGATGGCCCTGGATGTAAATCAGGATTATGTGACTTGCTCAAGGTTGCATAGCTAGTAAATGTCGTGTCTGAGGCCAAATTTGAACTCAGGTCGTCTTGACTTCAGGACTGGTGCTCTATCTGGCACTAGTCCTGGATTCAGGAAGATTGTAGTTCAAATCTGGCCTCAGACAATAATTGCCTAGTTAGGTGACCTTGGGAAAGTCACTTAACCCCATTTCTTTGAAAATAAAAAAAATGTCTTATTTCAAACAGGCTATTAAAGTTCTATTGTGATAAATATTAGTTCCTATATTTAAAAATATATCTATGAGTACAATATCTTTGTTATGTTTTCCATCCTCTAGGTAGGAGGTGACTCATTACCAAGACATTTCAGTCTCTTATGATTCAGCATGACTCAGGGGAAGGGAGAAACTCACTTTTTTAACTTTTCTTCCTTTTGCTGTCATTGCTAAGAACAAAGGGCTCCTGTGCTTAAAGCATGTCCAGCAATCTCTTAGGCTCTATGCCAGTCATGTTAGAAGAAGCTTCAAAGTTTGAAAGTTTTGTTTAGAGTAGAGGCAATATTTCACAGCTCTCCAAAACAGGAAGAAAATATTTTTATATTGTATGTTGTTTCCTGAATAACAGACATGGTACAGGATCTATGGTTGTTAGGAAACAGAGACCATAAAGGAATCTGTAAGAACAATTTTCAAGTTATTTGACTTCAATAATTTTTTTTTTTTAAGTTTTTGCAAGGCAATGGGGTTAAGAGGCTTGCCCAAGGTCACACAGCTAGGTAATTAAGTATCTGAGGCCGGATTTGAACTCAGGTACTGCTGACTCCAGGGCCAGTGCTCAATCCACTGTGCCTGACTTCAATAATTTTAAAAAAATATATTTTATTTGTTTTTCCATCTACATGCAATGGTAGTAGTTACCAATCTTTTTTTGCAAGGTTATGAGTTTTGTGTTTTTCTCCCTTCTTCCTTTCCTCTCCCCACTTCCAATGGCAGAAAACAATTTGAGATAGGCAGCACATTTAAAACTATGTTAAACAATGGATCCATATTGATCATGATGTGAGAGAAGATTCAGCTCTAAATGGAAGAAAGAAAACAATGGAGAGGGGAAAATGGTATAATACATACTACAATTTTTTAAAAAATTGAAGATAATGAGCTTTGGTCTTCATTTAATCTCCTTAGTTCCTTCTCTAGATGTGGATAGTATTTTCTATCACATGTCTTTTAAAATTGTCTTTGTTTATTGCACTGTCATTGTTGACCATCACCCAGTGTTGCTGTTAGTGTTCTTCTGGTTCTGCTCATTTCACTCTGCATTAATTCATGCAAGTCTTTCCAGCTTTTTTTTGAAATTCTATCCCTCATGTTTTCTTATAGAACAATAGTGTTCTATCACACACACACACATATACCACAGCACATCCAGCCATTCCCCAATTGATGGGCATCCTGTCAATTTCTGATTCTTTGCCACTATTAAAAAAAGCTGCTTTGAATATTTTTGTACATGTGGGATGATCTCCTTAGGAGTGGTATTATTGGATGAAGGGTTATGCACATTTTTATTACCCTTTTGGAAATCATTCCAAATTGGTCTTCAGAAAGGTTGGATTAGTTCACAACTCTATCAACAATGCATTGTGTCCCAGTTTTCCCACATCCCACCTAACCCTGATCATATTCGTTTTTAGCCATATTGGCCAATCTGATAGGTGTGAAGTGGTACCTTGAGATTTGATGTTAATAATCTTAATAAAAATTGTGCTCTTTCTAATTGAAAATTTATTAGAAAGCATTAGAAAAAAGCATATTCCAATATTCTGTGGGCATACTGAAACTGTAATTTTATTGCCAAGGGAATTCTTTGATGAAGAAACTTCTACTAATATAGGTCCTTACCTTCAAAATTTATAGTACAGTAGGGAATGACAGGCATCTTTACTTGCTTTTACATAGCTAGTTTATATCAGAGACAGGATTTGAATCCTGGTCTGATGCCTCTACAAGCTTTCTATTCACTATGTCATGCTGACTTTGAGATTTTAAAAATTCCTTTAAACTGGGAAAATGGTCATTTTGCAGTCCATTGTAGAGGAACTTCCAATGGATTTGCACAATGGAATATAAGAATTGAAGGGACATGCTTAGCCTAGTTTAAAATCATTCCTGGAGTGGTCGTTCCCACCACCCCCACCCCAGGAAAGTTTCCTGATCCCTTGGGATTTCAATCAATACTACTTTTTTTCTTAAAGTTTTATTTATTTAAGACAATGGGGTAAAGTGACTTGCCCAATTGACAGCTAGGCAATTATTAAGTGTCTAAAGTTGAATTTGAGCTCAGGTCCTCTTGACTCCAGGGCCGGTGCTCTATCCACTTCACCACCTAGCTGCCCACTACTTTTCAAGAGAACTCTCTTCTCCCTTGGGACCTGAAGAGATGGTGTTCATTAGGTTCTGTGATCCTTTGTGAACAAAAGCATAATTGTCTCTCCAAGGCTTTTACTCCCTCTTGAGCAAAAGCGGTTCTCTCTGCATCCTCGAACCCAGAAGTGGTTATAGGCAATGAAGTTGCCATATGGTGTCTAGTCCTGTGTCCATTGTTAGCACAAGAATTCCTTGTGTTCTCTTTCTGACCAGTTGCCAGGTTTCCCTTATTGTCTCTGACTTTAGAGCTCCTAAAGCTGTTATTGCTTCTCTTTTTACCACCTGGTCCCACCATTGTCATTTCATCCAAGGGGGCTTTAGATCAACCCCTACCTCCCTGTCATAGATCTTTCTTTGGACTGGAAGAGTGTTCCATTCTGACATATTGTTGGCTCTGTCATTCCAGAATTCAATTTGAGGTATTATTTTAAATTGCTTGAAGGGAAATGTTGGGAGAACTCAGTTGAGTGCTTTCTCTACTCCATCATCATGACTCCTGACCTCCACAATATTCTTGATAGTCATCTATCAATTCCTTGACAGTCGGTACTTGAAAACCTCCAGTGACAGGGAATGCTACAATCTTCATTCACTACTTTAAGGCTTTTCTTTCTGTAGTCAATTCAAAGAAGGCTAATCCTTTGTTTCTAAGACAGCTTATAGTAAAAATTTTGGAAGGATTCTCTGGTTTTTGCAACTTCTTTGACCACACTCCTCCCATACTTGTTATTTTGCAATATTCATTTGATTTTTTTCCATAGTTTGCTGTTGCTGTTTAATAATTTCAGTCATGTCCTATTTTTATGACCCCATTTTGAGGTTTTCTTAGCAAGGATATTGGAATGGTTTGTCATTCCTTTTCTAGCTCTTCTCCAGATGAGGATCCGAAGCCAATAGGATTAAGTGACTTGCTCAGGGTCACACTGCTAATAAGCAACCGAGGTTATATTTGGACTCAAAAAAGATGAGTCTTCCTGATTCTAAGCCAGTGCTCAATCCACTGTGCCACATAGCTCTTTTAATTGTTCCTCTTTCTGTTTATATTTTTCTAGTAGTTTTTTTAAAATTTTTTTTCTGATCTGTACATACTTCACTCTCTTGACATTCCTCTCTATATTCAATGTATTCATCATTTCTTCCAGCAGTTGTGTTCCATTATAATCATATACAATATTTGTTTAGTAATTCCCTGGTTGAATGTCTGATTCTCATTCTTTGCTGTCACAGAAAGCACTGCTAAATATATTTGAGTGTACATGAAGACTTTCTTCATAATACGCACTGGCTTTCTTAGAGTGGAAGCATGGATACAGAATCTCCATGTCAAAGGGTATAAGCAGTGGAATCTGTTTCAAAGTGTAAGACACTGAGGTCTTTTAAACTGCATTGTGCCAAATTGTTTTCCTAAATGATTGTACTGATTCAAAAAACAATACACCAGTATGTCTGTTTTCCCACACCCTCTGCAGTGTTGATTATTGCCATCTTTTGTCATGTTTGCCAATTTGCAGGGTGAAATAAACTTTTACTTGTTTGAGATTCTCATTTCTCATTATCTTGGCAATTAAAGTTGGAACATTGTTTTGTATGGTCAGTAAATCATTTGCAATTATTTTTAGAACTTTTTGTTTATGTTCTTTGACTGATTATTTTTACTCATTTTGACATATTTTAATATCACATATGATCTTTTGACCACTCCTTCATTCTTTTCTAGGTTCTACCCCTGATTCTACAGACTTCTTAATCCACCAAACCTTCTTAACTCTTTCCCTTTCTTTGTGTAGTCTACTACCATTACAATGTAAACTCTTTGAGAACAGAGATTTCCATATTATTTATAAATGCATTCCCAGCACTTTTAGCAATGCTTAGGACATAATAAATGCTAAATAAATGCTTGTTGATTTGACTTGAGCTATCTATTCAGGATTGGCTTGTGTTTGTATGTGTTTGTGATTGTATGTGTTTGTATAAAACTGTGGTTGTGTGTATATATGTTCAATTAACTATTTAAGTATATATATATATATACATACATACATACATACATACATATCTATATATAAAGCTAAACAGTTATTTCTTATGAATCTTGTAGTCTTAGAACAAAAGATCTAGTAGAGAAGACTATTTTTCTACTCCCAATTTTTATTAAAATAACAAACAATAAGCACAAGAAGATCTTAATATTTTTTCATGCTTCACTCAATTGTGAGAAGGTAAAGATATGGCCCATTTTTGAACATTATTTGTGATTTCCTTATTGTTACCTATTAATACCCTTATCCTGGTCCCCCTCAGTTTATGTGTGGATAGTTAATTTTATATAGATATTATATACATGGGAGGAGACATAGCTCAGTAGTTTTTCTTAATGCTTTCTTGATTTTCTGGAAATCATTAAGATCAATTTTCCTCCTTTGATATGTTGCCTCTCCTTTAGACACATTGTAAATTAGGAACAAAGTTTTTCATCTTAAATCTTTCCTATTCCTCCTTCCTTCAGCTGCTGGCTCTCATTGAGATTTGTCTCTATTCCAATGACCTAGCCTTCCTGCACTAGTTGCACATTCACTCATTCCCTTGACTCATTGGTTGAGTTGGGAGAACTGGAATAGTCCATGCTTTCCTTTGCTACTTCCAGAATCCCATTTACCACCATCACTCAGTATCCTCTCTTCTCAATCCACATCTACCTCTCAATCAAAATTCTGCTGGTTGTTGTCTACCAACTTCCAGCATACTTTTCTTCTTTCCTGAATAAGTTCAGTGGGTGGCTCATAGCTTTGCCCCAACTCCCTTTTATTCTTGGGAATTTCACATACTTGTGATAGTACCTTTATCACTCTTATCTTCCAGATCCGCTTTCAATGACTTCCAACCCACCTCAGTCACACATACACACACAAATGATCATGCTCTTGATCTGGCAGACATCCACAAATGTTTCATTTATATAACAACTCCAAAATTCCATTATCTTATCACTATCTATTTTTATGACACTTTCTACTCTGCCTTTCGATCTCAATTCTTCATCCTTACCATGACATATAATCCATCTCTCCCTTTGTTCTTTCCCAGGTCATGATTTCAATGCTACCTACCTTTACCATCTGTATTCTTTAGTGAACCATTTTAACTCTATGTTATCCTTTTCCCTTAAATCCCTTGCCACCCTTATTTGGTCATCAAACTTATGCTACTGATCAGCCCAGATACTGCCTTCACTCCTACACATGCATTGTTGAAGGAATTTGAACAAAATCAGGGAAACATGTTGATTGAATTCAATATAGACTTCTGTTATGTAATCCCAACTTGATCCCTTTTCTTCAGAATTATATTCTTCTTTATATATCCTTAACTCACTAATCCTACACAATAGTGATTCTAAATCTTTTCAATTACCTTCCAGCCTCTCACATCTTTCCCTCATCCATCCTGTCGAATGAGAACTTTGGCTCCTATTTCATGGGGAAAATGTAAGAACATTCACTGAGATCTTTGTTTTCTCTCTTCCCCTTCTCTTCATTTGATATTGCCATATTTCTCACATAATGAAGTAACTCTTCTACTTTTCGAAATAAATTCCTCTATATAGACACATCATACCATTACTTCCAGTCTTTTCATGCAGATAGTCCCAAATGTTTTCCTCATCTCTTAAATTATTTTCTCTCTGTCTACTGCACCCCAGCACTTATGATTTACTTCTTTTACTACTTTTAGTAAAAAAGTTTTCACCTAAAATACAAAGCTGTAACTTCCACCAGGATGTCAGTTGACCCCTAAGTTGAAAGGGGCGGTGATTATAGCCAAATAGTAACATCCAAAATAGACTGTGGGACCAAATTCCTAAGACCTTGTGAGTACACCATTGACTGCATTAATTGCCAAGGCTTTTTACATATTACAGCTATATATTATGGCTACTGTTCTTATGCTATATTAGTAAATGACTTTGCCTTAAGTCCTTCATAGTATACAGATGACTATAATAAGAATAAACATAGCAATTGAGATGATGGATGAAGAGTTCTAGTCATAAGAATATGAATTCTGAGTGAAACTTAAATCTTCAACAGTTATCTCACTGAGGATCCAATCTAATGAGGCAGATAGAAAGGAAGAGATAGCCAGGAGAAATTAAATTTCATCTTTAATTTCAATAATTAATTTTGAGTCAACATTTTAAAATAAATTCCTCACAAGTAAATTATAGTAATGCATTTATAAAATAATCCATTATAATGAAAATGTGTCCATTCTAGGGATAGAAGAATGGTTAAACATTAGAGAAATAATTAGCATGATCAATCATACAAGCAACAAAAATAATTTAAAAAACACATGACCATTTCAATAGAGGCAGGAAAAAATTGGCAAAATATAGCACTAATTTATATAACCAATCATGAAAATAAAAATGTGGAAAGATTATTCTTTAATAAGGTCAAAATTATATATCTAAAATCAAGATCTAGCATAATTTATAATGAGGAAAAATCCATTAGCTTTCTAATACAAATAGGTACAACAGAAAGTACCTTCTCTCTATGATTAAAGCTATATGGACGGGGTGGCTAGGTGGCATAGTGGATAATGCACCAGCCTTGGAGTCAGGAGTACCTGGGTTCAAATCCGGCCTCAGTACCTGGGTTCAAATCCGGGCTCAGACACTTAATAATTACCTAGCTGTGTGGCCTTGGGTAAGCCACTTAACCCCATTGCCTTGCAAAAACTTAAAAAAAAAGCTATATGGATTAATAATGTTGAGTCATAAATATCAACCAGACTTAATCCTTCATTTTATAAATGAAGAAACTGAGATTCAGGAAAGATGAATATTTTGTCCTTGGTAATATGGTTTTTTGTTATATATCGGGTATGCTATGTCAACAGAGTCCTGTGTCTTCTGAATCAGTGATCTTTCTCCTGTATCTCACTGCTTCCTGTTCAGATATAAAAATAAGACAAAACAAAATCAAAAGAATATAGCAACAGAGAAGAAAAAAAATCTCTCTTTGCAGACAGCACAATGATGTTGGAAAAAACTAGGAAATTAGTACAGAAAATGAATCAGGATAATTAACAACTTCCATATAGAAACATGAAAAATAATTTAAAAAACATTGTTTATAGCAACAATCAATAAGAAAGTAGGTATTTAATGAGTATTTCTTGAATTATAGAAGTATTTAAACTACATGTAAAAACAAAATTTCTAACTTATAGCAACTCCTCTAGCATTTTCCCTTTTTCATTATTAGCAAGGAAATTTGTTTGTTCAGATTTACTCTTAATGTAAAAGTCAGCTTAAGTTCAGCCTTACAATGACAATGATCATTTGAATTAATTAGAAAAATAAACTGATTGTATTTCCTCAATTATAGCTTAGGCCCTCCTAAACTGTTGCCTGAATTTTTGAAATAGCCTCCTTCTTTGACTACTTGTTTTTAGTTTGTCCACTATCTATAACATTCTACTGAAAGGTGCCATGATATAGGTTATTTGCTAAAATTATTTAAATCATAAAAATCACATTCTATTAAGACTGTAAAGTATTTAGAGGCACTAAGATCTGCTCCAATTATACTACTTTTTTTTTTTATTTTGCAAAGCAATGGGATTAAGTGACTTGCCCAAAATCACACAGCTAAGTATTAAGTGTCTAAGGCCAGATTTGAGCTTAAATCTTCTTGACTGTAACTCTAGTACTCTATCCTAGCCATCCTTCCAATTATAATACTCTTGGGTCTATGAATACCACTTCAACTCCCATTTTATAGATACGTACGGACAACTCAGAACCTAACTTTTAAGTTCACAGTCTAGTGTGATTTTTCATAAAATTTTACTAGCATTTATTAACAGGAAATTTAAGATATTCAATTGTTTTCCATGGGGAAAAGATCATTATATTAACTTTAATACTCTTACTTTGAGCAACCTTAATTGACTATTTCTTTTGTATACTATTAAAGAATGTGAAGTATGATAACTTACTTCTAGCTTCTCTCCATAAAAGTGAGAGACTTGTCCTTTCTTCCAAACTTTCCTCCTCCCTTATGGCCTTAATATTTACTGTCTCATATTTCATCACCTTAAGGTTTTTGCCTTTTGCTAGTTCATTTGTTAAGTAATCCCTGTTAAGGTAATAATTGAGTTAGTTATATGTTAACACTCCAAGTGTAAAACATTTGTTCTTCAACAAAGATATTCCAGACACAATGCTTTATTATATTTCACTTTTAAATCCATTTGTTATTTCTAAAATCCTTTTTTATATTTTGATTTCAAAATTCTCTCTTTCCCTACCACCTCTACCCCACCCATTGAGAAATCAAACAAAATATCAGTTATATTTATGAAATCATGAAAAACTTTTCCACATTAACCATATAGCAAAAAGCAAGAATATATATATATATATATATATATATATATATATATATATATATATATCTGTTTGTAGTTAGAGTTCATCTATTCTTTGTCTAGAAACAGAAATTTTTCATCATAAATCTTTTTGGAATTGTTTTGGATCCTTTTATTGATCACAGTGGCCATGTCTTTTACTTTTGATAATTATTATGTAATTGCCATTACTGCATGCAATGAACTCCCTGTTTTTCTCATTTCACTTTTTAGGAGTTCACTGTTTTCATGTTTTGTAGCACAATGGTACTCCATCAAAACCATCAAAAATCTGTTTAGTCGTTATGTAATGGATGAATTTCCTCTCAATTTCTAATTATATGCCTGCAGAAAAGAGTGACTAGAAGCATTTTTAGATATATAGGTTCTTTTCCTTTTTCTTTGATCTCTTTAGAGGTACAGCCCTAATAGAGGTTTATAGACCCTTGGTTTTCATTCCAAATTATTTTTCAGAATGATTGAACCAATTCACAATTCCATCAACATTATTTTAGTATACCTATTTCCTCATATCCTGTCCAACATTTGTCATTTCTGAAAGGTGTGAAGGGATCTTTCAGAATTGTTCTGATTGACAGTGATTTAAAACATTTTCTATATAACTATAAACAGTTCTGATTTCTTTTTCCTGAAAACTACCTTTTTATATCCCTTTTGACCATTTATTAATTGGAGAATGGCCCTTCATAAATTTTGATTCTGTACCATATTTATTTGAGAAATGAAGCCTTTTTTTAAAAGAAATTTCTACTTAAAAGTTTTGATATTATTTGTCTATGGTAGATTTTTAGCAAATTGTACTTTCCTTAATTATCTCTTAGTCTGCTTTTAATTTTGCTTTGTCTAACATCAGGACTACTACTCCTGCCTTTTTTTCTTCAACTGGAGCATAGAGTCTACTCTAGTCCTTTATTTTAACCATTTTGTGTGTCTTCAAAAAATTATTGAATTCTGATTTCTAATCTATTTCGCTATTCCATTTTGTGGGTGGACTCATCCCATTCCCATTCCCAGTTATTACTACTAATTGTGTATTTCCCTTCATCCTATTTTCGTATGTATCCTTTATCCCTCTCCTCTTAATGTGCCTACCCTCTAAAATCTTTTTGATTTCTAACCACTGCCTCTCTTAATCTGCTCCTATATCTCTCTTTCTCCTTTCCCTTCTCTTTTTTATTTGGTAAGATAGATTTGTATGGTCAGTTAGTAATGAAATAAATAAATGCTAGGTCTAGGCAGGAAGATGAGTTCAAATAAACTATATATTGAGTTCAGTATATATAACTATATAATCCTAGGCAAGTCACTAACTCTGTTTACCTGTTTCCTTAACTGTAAAATGAGTGGAGGAAGAAATGACAATCTGTTTCAATATCTTTGCCAAGAAAACCCTAAATGGAGGCATGAAAAGTGAAACAACTAAACAACATGATAGTTTTCTGTAACAAAATTGAGTAGACAGAAAAAGAGATATTCTTGTGTTTGAATTAATTCAGATGAGAGTGTGTTGCAATCATTGCCTGTCACCCCCACATTTTCCCCTCCACTGTAAAAGTTTTTTGGGCATTTAGTTGGTACAGTGGATAGAGCACTGACTTACAGTCAGGAAGATCTGAATTCAAATGTGACCTCAGACACTTAAAACATTGATGTGATCCTGAGTAAGTCATTTAACCCCTATTTGCTTCAATTCCTCAATTGTAAATTGAGAAGGAAATGGCAAATAACTTTGTTAAGAAAGCCCCATGGACAAAACCCCATGGATTCATGTAGAGCTGGACATGCCTGAACAACAATAATGATAATAAAAGTTCTTCCTTATATGCTTTATTTATGTGAGAAATTGTTTTTCCCATTCAGCCTCTCTGTTCTCCTCCCATTGTATCCCCTTTTCTCACGTCTTCATTTTTTTTTGGAAATAATAACAAGATAATTGACTGGGATCTATGCCTTCTGTCTATGTATACTCCTAATATTAATGATAAAGGTTTTAGAAGTTACATTTATCATTTTCCTATAAAGGAAAGAATGTTAAACTTTATATACAGTTGTTTTTCTTTTTAATCAGTAATGCCTGAAAGTTCTCTATTTCATGAAATATGTAATTCCTCTATAAAGAATTATCTATACCCCATTTTGCAGGGAGGGTTATTGTTGGTTGTAATCCCATCACCTTTGTTTCTGGAATATCATTTTCTAAGTCTTCTGTTCTTTTAACATGGACGTTGTTTAAGCTGCATACATTTGTTTTTTTTTTTCCCCCTTTGGCTACTTGAAGTATTTTTCTCCTTGGCCTGATAGTGCAGGGATATGACTATACTTTTTGTGGGAGGTTTCATTTCATCCATTCATTTTCTTTTCTTTTCAGGAAGTGATCAATGTCTTTTTTTTTCAATTTCTATTTTAGGCTCTTCATCTAAGATATTGGGAGAGTTTTCTTTGATGATTTCTCATATAACTTAGCATATTTTCTTTTTCATGGGAATATTTACTAGTTTTCCCATTTCCTAGACATTGGAATGATTTAATTTATTTTAATATGTGACTTGTGATTTTTATGAAAATAGTACAAGAAATATTTTTATTTTTGTTTTATCTTTCAAATGTATTATTCATTCTTTAAATAATAGTATTATTAAAATAATTATCATTAATTATTTGTATTATTAATGTTAATAACAGTACAGCAAAAATATAGTTGAGTGAATGGAAAAGGAAAAGAAAAGGAGATGATAGAAGACTGAATATTATGATAAAAGCAAAAAGTGAATGGAACAAGAGTTCAGATAAACAGAAGGAAAGAAAACCACAAAGAGGAAGACAATAAGGAAAGGTGAAGACCTAGGCAATTGTACAATTGTTGATACTTTATGGAATCACTCAACAAGTTTGTCTTTCTGATGACTACATATCCTGAGCCATCTGAATATAGTCACAGGTGTGTTTGAGAATTGTGAGCTCCTATAACTAGGAAAGTACCCCAAATTCTAAAGAATTTGCTGGTGTGTGTGCACACATGTATATGTGGAAATTTTTTAAAGCTTTATAGACAATGGTAATATTGTGCTTAAATCAGTTTGCTTTGTGAATGATTCTATATCCAATTCTGTACCTAGAAAAGTCAGTTTTGGGGAGATGTGGGAAATGGGGTCATTAAAGGGCCAAAAGAAGATATAGTCCAACTCATCTGTCTCTTCACATCAGTTCATCAATCAATAAACACTTTTTAAACCCCTTATTTATGTCTGATTCTGGGCCAAATTCTGAGTATAGAATGAAGGACAAAAGGCAATCTTTACTCTCAAGGAGTTCACAGTCTAATAAAGGAAGCAACATGCAAACAATTATTTACAAATAAGCTATATATAGAATAAGCTGGAACTAATCAGCAGAAAGACAATAATAGAATTAAAGAGGATTAGCAAATTCTTTCTATAGAAAGTAAAACATTTTCTGGAACTTGAAAGAAGCCAGGAGATAGGAATAAGGAGGAAAACATTCTAGATATTTGTGACTATGAAAGTTGGAATGTCTTATTCAAGGAGAATTAAGCAGGGGTGACATTGGATTATAGAATATTGTGGGAGGATTTAAGTTGGAAGAAGCCTGGGAAGGTATGGGGATTCAGTTACAAAAATATTTTAAGGCTGAATAGAAAATTTCATAATTGATCTGGAGGTGAAAGGCAGCTTCTGGCATTTTTTGGTTTTGGGTGGTGACATAATCAGATCTACATTGGGAAGAAGACTTTGAGAACTGATTAGATTAGGGAGAAACTTGGGACAAGTAGTTCAATAAGCAGGCTAGTGTAATAGTCTGGGCATCAAGTAATGAGGAGCTGCACTGAGATGTTATGAAGCAAAATCAACTGTTTATAGCAGCAGATTAGATATGGAGGGGGATGAAAGAAAGGAGTTGAGGATGGTACCTAGATTATGTAATTAGCATAATCAGAAGGATTGTAGAGCCTATGATGCAAAAAGTAAAAAAAAAACAACCGGAAGAATAGGGGAAAGTTTTTAGGGAAAGATAATGTTGTATAGCTTTAGTTCAAGATATTCAGTAGGTTGTTGGAACTGTGGGACTGGAGCTCAATAGATTTGAGAATCATCAACATAGAGATGATAATTGAATTCATGGGAGTTGAAGAAATCAACAAGTGAAATGGGATAATGTGAGAAGAGAGCCCAAGATAGAGTCCTGGGGTGACAGCCATGATGAGTGGGAATAACTTGGATGATGACCCACCAAAAAATTAATAAGACATGATCAGGTAAGAGGAGAATGAGAAGAGTTTTGTCTGCTAATCCTAGAGTATCAAAGAAAAGAGAGAAATCTACAATGTCAAAGACTACACACAGGACAAGAAGGATGAGAATTAATATATTCCTCTAATGATTAATTTAACAAATATATATTAAACACCAACCATATGTTGACAATCAGACTTTATAGACACACATCAAGAGACATACTGGGTTAAATAAGAGAACATTCTTACTCTCAGGGTTGTTACAGACTTTTGCTATCATTTCAATAGGATCATAGCTTTACCATTTGAGCTCTATTTGGGAAGTAATCAAGTCTAGTCACTTCATTTACAATATGAACATAAAGAAGGAACCTGGCAGGGACATGATAACTGATTTAGTCCATCTCTATTATATTATAGATGAGAAAATACAAGTAATAAGTAGGAGAACCAGATCCAAATGTAGCCCTATTTTCTCATCTTAATAAACTAACACGAAATATTAAAAAATACATGTAACTTCGAGGTACAGGACATAGATAGAGCACATTTGTATGTGACTGTAGGAAAGTCATTTAACATCCCTGAGTATCACTTTCAAACTAGGCTTTGTTTGGCATGAGAGAAGCTCTTTTTTCCTTTCCTAAACAATTGTCACTATCTCAATCTGTATTTTAAATCTTCCATTGCTGTGGAGTACATTTGTTCTTTAGGGAAAACTAATCCTAGCATCATTTGTCTAAGTCCATATAGTTAAGAAGTATGGGAACTTGGATTTTAATCCAAGTGTCTTAATGCAAAAGTCAGAACTCTTTTCATTATTCCCTAATGCTTCTAATAGTCCAAAGGGTAAAACAACCCTTAAAATTGTAAATGATAATGCTTTATAATAGAACCACAAAAAAAATCAATCCAAGGATTATTAGTTGTTTTCAAAGAAATTAGTTCAGATTTGAATTGTAAATTCCTTGAAACATCAATTTAGAAGGTTACTATACTAGGCCGTTCTTGTGCTGAGCATTTGTGCTTACTAAAATGGTGCACAAATGAAAACTTGCAAAAACATTTTTTTAATTCTATTTCCTGTAGAGTTCCATTTATCATGCCAGTGTTGATTTAGATGTGAATGCTGGCCAATTGTAATTTATCACTAGTAGTCTACATTGCTGTTCCCCTTTTTGTTGCCTTCTGGATCCTTCTCTGCTTCTGATAGATAGCCCAGTGATTCATTTCCATCCTCTTTAGTATAAAATGAGGTTGGGAAGGGTCATACCTTTACTGTTTCATTCTTTTTTGTTAAGTGGCACCAAATGAGAATAAACATGAAGCTAACAACCTGAGGGAAAAGCCTGGCTTATTAAAAATGTTAATGAATCAGTATATCAGTTTGATGTATAAATCACAATCGTTTTCCAACAATGTCCTTAAAGTTTAGTGGACCAATTAATCACTGCCAGTGCCTCCATTCTGTTTTAAGTCATTAAATTAGAAAACTAATTTGTTCTTTCTATTAACTTTACTGATAAGATGCACAGTCCCATAACAGGAGATAAAATTTAGATTCCCTGCCTTAGTTCAGTGTATAAATTTGAAAGTCTATATAAAAGAAAAGGAAGGGTATATTAAACTTAATTTATAATTTTTATTATACATTCCTAAACGAGCTTATTCTTTTGAAACAAACTCATTTTCTATTTATAAAGAATAGGTTTTTTAAAATAATAATAATTAACATTTACATAGTTCTTACTACATATAAGGCACTGTGCCAGTCCTTACAATTATTTGATCCTGATAATAGACCTGGTAGGCAGTTACTTTTATTATCCCCACTGTGCAGATGAAGAAACTGAGATAAATAGAGATTAAGTAAACCCAGGGTCTTACAACTAGTAAATGTGTGAAGTTACATTGGGACCTAGATCTTCCTGACTCTATCCATTGAACTATCTCATTGCCCTAGTTTCTGGGTAAATAATAGTTCCTTTTGCCATCTTGACCAATGACTGACAAATACAACAGAATTAGAATTATATTGTGTTGTATTTAGAAGGAAAAAAGTTACTGAAAAATGTGACACTTTTTTTCTTTGTGGAAAATATTTGAGTTCCTGCTTCAGCAGCACATATACTAAAATTGAAATGATACAGAGAAGATTAGCATGTCCCCTGCGCAAGGATGACATGCAAATTTGTGAAGCAAAGGAAAATATTTGAAAAGAAATTGAAAACATTTACGATTAACGTCAGAAAATACAGAAACTTCAATTTGGAAACTTAGAAATTGAACCTAACATCCCACTGATTCAGGAATCTTCTAAAAGACCCTGACAGATTTTTATCTGGTCTCTGCTTGAACATTTCCAGGGATAGGAAAGGAGCAAAAGAGGCAGCCCATTCCATTTCTGGAAAAGCTCTGAAACTTTTTCTTAGTACTCAGTTTAAGTCTGCCTCCCATTAACTTCTACTCAGTGGTCCATGTTCAATCCTCTTTACCAACATGGAAAACATTTAATCCCTTTTCCACTTGAATCTCTAAATATTTAAGGACAGCAGTCATGTTTCCCTTAAGCTTTTGTATTTTCCAGACTGAACATCCCTAGTTCCTACAACTATTCCTTATAAGAAGTAGTTTCCAAACCAATTACTATCCTGGCAGTTTTCCTTGGGACCCACTCCAGCTGTTAATTTTCCTCTTAAAATGTCATACCCAGAAATAGACACAATAGTACAGATGTGGTCTTACTAGGGTAGAGTACAATGGGGGCACTACCATCCCAATTCTGAGCTTTCAGGGCACCAAAAAATTGCTTGAGTTTTAGGGACAACCATGTCATATTGTCTAGAGTTATAGAATCATAAATTGTTATATAATTGGATGACCTTACAGATTATATAGTTTCTTCCTGTCTCATTCACACATGGAGAATCTAAGACCATAGAAAGGTTAAGTAATGTGCCTAGCAAACAACTAGTTAATAGTGGATCTAGAATTAGAACTGAGGATTATTGATTCCCAGTCTCATGAGCTAATATTGTTTATGTCTATAAAAGTCCTGTTTTTTTCCCCACATAAACAATTATCAAGTCAGATCTCTGTCATTCTTTTCTTCTATGGCTGTTCTTTTTTTAATAAATTAAACCCAACACTTTCTGTACATATATTCAATTTAATTTTTGTATTTATTTTCTGGTTTGTTTTTGTATTGTATCCTTTTAGAAAAAATGTAAGTTCCCTGAGAGCAGGGATCTTTTTATTTTGTCTTTATTTTGTCAATACCTCATATAATGATCAATATATTATAGGCACTTAATGTTTTTACTTTTAACTTAACCATGTTAACTTTGATCAATCAATCTATTCTATTTAGATATCATTGAAACTTTATTACACTAACTAGTATCTTATTTGTTTTCAGCTCAATATCATGTATAACTGCAATGTCTTCTATAAAGGACAGTTACAAATGCTATATGATAAAAGATTAAAATATATATAACTTTTTAGCATATCTAAACATTCCATCCAAGTTCAATTGAGTATGTTAATAAGCAAATAAATTTAAATGTCTGTTATGTGTTAGGCACAATATAGATCTAAGTGAAACAGTTTCTGTCCTTGATAAATGTTTTGTTGGGAGAGACATTATATATGTATAAGTATACATAAAATATACATAACAATTTATTTTGGGGGGGCTATTGGGAGGCAGTAACAAAACAAAGTTATAATAGTTTGAAAGATCAAGAAGTGTTTCATATAGAAAAATGATGCTTATTTGAAAGCATTCCAAGAGTCAATGGTGATGAGGTGTCTTCCAGGTTTGGGGGCAGGTAGAGAAAATATAGAGGGTTGACATCAAACTTTGAATCAAGACTCTTTAAATATTCTTGTTTGACTAGATACAAATCAACTTAAATCTGGATCCAGGTCTTCTTCAAAAGGCACTATGCTTAAGGAAGAGCAGAAACTTCTTTTACTTAGCCTACAGGCAAATTATCAATGTCCTTACAATTTAGTATACCATCTATACTAATTCTATGTTGTTCATTTTGTTGAGCTTTGTTTTACTTCAGAGGTAACTTCTTTCAGAGAACCCAAACCAGAAGAAAAAATAAAACAGCTCCTAGGTAGCTGCTGAAACTGTGGACATTTCAGAGGACAATCCTAGACTTATCTGTGATGAAGAAACCTAGCAAAACCAAGACCACTATGACTGTATTGCTTTTATGAGAAAGAATAGAATTCTGATTTATTAGTTATGTGACCATGGTCAGATCATTTAACTGGGTTCCAGTTTTCTAATTTATAAAATGAGCATAGTAATCCTTGTATTATTTACCTCATGGAGATGTTGTGAGGATCAATGAATGCAAAGGGCTTTGTAAAGATTAGAGTGATGATTTTGATGACTGATAGCAGTGACAACTTCTTATTTATTTTGTATTTGGAACTGCTTCTCACTCTTTGCCAGCAGAATAGAGGCCAATTTCAATCACCATCATCTTTACATGGCTAAAACATTCAAGAATCCCTTAAGTGAAATACATAAATGACTTTAATGGTGACTGTACTTGAACTTGGTCACCTCCTAGGTTGTTGTCCTTCTGATGTCTGAATGCTAAATATTCCTCCCTGCTTCTGAAATATACAGTTACTTAGGTTACTTTTCATTCTTATCCAGAGAGGTATCATGCAAGATTTTGCTAGATTGGAAGCTGTAATTCACACATACTAACTGTAGCATTAATTTTGTCCAATCTAACTATCAAAAAAGACTAATGAACCAATATTGAATCTTAATAATCATGTATGTATACCTGTCAAAAAAGATTAATGACTCAATATCAAATCTTAATAATCATGTGTGTCTATCTTAAATGTTCTCAAATTATCCATTTAATAATCTCTTTCTGGAATTTTGTTAGAGATAAATATTAGGCTTAGAGGTTCGTGTATTTTCAAATGCAGCTTTTAATCATTCTCGGTTTGACAGAGTCTCATACTTGCCATGACTTTAAAAATTTGTAACAGGAATTTCATGATTAAAATTGAAAAATATTTTCAAACACTGGAACTGGAGGTTCAAACTTATTTAAAATAAGTGAAAATTTGATGATTATAATTGATCACTACTTGTCTTCATGGCTATTCTTTTTCTTTGTCTCCTTCTATACAGTTCAGTGTTTCAAACAGAATACTAATTAATGTTTTTTCTCTCCACTATAAAGACAGAGGAAATCTTTATTGTTGGATTTGTTTATTTGTTTTTTTAATTGGTAGTAAAGAGCACAAACATTATATAAAAATTCTTAGCACCTGGCTTGATAAAAAAATGTAAAGAAAGAAAAAAGATCACTCTAAAAGACAAGTGAGAGTGTAGCAAAAGAACACTTTATATACTGCTTATCTGGATTTTGGATCTTGTCAATGAGAGTTTTGTCCTTTGGTTTAAATCAAAATACTCGAGGACCTTCTCATTCTCCATCGTTCTTTTTTTTTCTACCTATGTTATAACTATTATGTTGTGGTAGACAAGATAATTAGCTGTGGCATACCTGGTATCTCATTTGTAGAGTATGTTTTGTTTTGTTATTTATTATTTATTCATTTAATTATTTATTTTACTGTTAAAAGCAACAGACCTTTTATTACAGGCAAATTTTACCTCACTGTTAAGTTTTTAAAAACAAAAGGAGAACACAAGAGACAAAAAATGTGAGCAAAAAATACCTGTCACCCAAAAAAATTGGAATATAAAAAGATCTCTAAAAGATGCACAACTCACAAGGGCAGGCTTAACAAGATGAAGAAGGATGTTGAAGATCCAAGGAAGAGGTATCCTCCTTTTTTAGCATCCAGGATATGGGACTCTCAGTCATTCCTCTAATTCTTCAAATGCCAAAGCAACTTGCTTCAGGTCAGACAGACAATTGAGTATCTGAGGTTGTATTGAAATTCAGGTCCTCCTGAACTTCAGGGTAGGTGCTCCACCCCCTGCATCATCTAGCAGCCCCTAATTACAAAGGTAGATTTGAACTGACTGCTTCCTAACTACAACTCTTCTGTATCTGTCTAGCTCTAATCATTAGGATATTAGTTTTTCTTCTGTCTTTTTTTTCAACTTCAATCTAGCTTTTACCTTTTGTTCCTAGTTTTGCCCTCTGGAACTAAGCAAAAATAGATCAAACTCTCTTTTCCATATGACAGTTCTCAGAAAATGACAAGAATCTATGTCTATGGTGTGGCAGGCATTGTGCTAGGTTCTGGGAATGCCAAAACAAAATAAAATCATTTTCTTCCCTGAAAGGGTTTGCATTAAATTAAGTGAGAGGTGAAAAACATTGATAGAATAAATGCAAAGTAAACACAAAGTAGAAGTAGTTGTGGGGAGGCAGAAGAAACTAGGGGGAACTGGAGAGGGCTTTATGTGGAAGAAAATGATGTTGAGCTATTTTGAAGGAAATAAAAATCTACAAAGAAGATGCATTATGAGCACAGGAACTAGTCTAAAAGAACAAATTTAGGAGTGAACAGATTTAGGAGCCAGAAAGTCGATTTTGCTGAGTTGGAGAGGGTTGGAAGATTGGGTCCAGGTTGTGAAGAATTTAAATGTCACACAAAGGAATTTGCATTTTAACCTAGAGGCAATAGAGCCAAGGGAGATTGACTTGGAGGGGAAGGATATGGTCAGATTAGCATTTGAAGAACACTTTGGAAACTATGTGGAAGATGAATTGGAAAGGGAAGAGATTTGAATCAGGGCTGGAGGACCTCTTTATTAGGAGGCTATTGCAATAGTTCCGATCAAAAATGATAAGAATATGAGCTAAGGCAGTGATTATGTAAGTAAGAAGAAACTGAGGAATGAGAGAGATGATTCAGATCTAGAAACATCAAGGTTTGGGGCAAGGAAAACTATATTAAAATATTGTATATATGCTTTTATTCCTTCACCCCCATGCACCATGATGACTTCTCTTTTCTAGGCTATGCATCCCCAGTTACTTCAACTCATTCCTATGATCTCAAGTCCACTGACATTCTGTTATCTTACTTGAAACTTTCTCCATCTTATTTTTGATCTTCCTAAAAAACATTACATTCAGAATTGAACATTGAACAGTGTTTTATTGTGAGCAGGTGCAAATTAGTTTAAGTTCCAGGTACAATGTTTAAAATTCAACTAGTACTCTTGTTCTAATCCACTTAAAAGACTTTTTCAAAAAGAATACCCTTTGAAAGTATATATAGTAAAATAAAATACTACTCAATTCTTCTTGCAATATGGCAAAAAAGAAACTAGTTCTTTGAATCATGTTCCTATTAAAGGCCTTTTTATATTCCAACTGGGGGAGGCAAAACATCGCTTAATAAATAAGTCAATCTAACTAATCTTCTGCTAGAGCATTTCCTTAGTGTATAGTGGATGCCAGGTCACCAAGGAGAAGAGAATGAGGGAGTCAAGGTAAAAGGAATACAAGGAAAAAAATATTTAGTTACAGTAGGGCAGTTCCAACCTTGGAAATTTGAAGGTACTTGAAGCACATTTGCTCTTCTCCAGTGATAACTCTTCATCATTTTATTCATTAGTCATATAAAAAATGCTTTTATCCCAATGTGAAAGTTGGGCAGGTCACCAGTTAAATATTCCTTTATTTAACTTGACTATTTTAATGTTTAGGGACTGTCAGCTTATGCTGTTGTCTCATGTTGTCCTTGCTATCCAGAAGAGCTTCCATATTTTTTTTCATATAAACTACTGTCTAGGTATACCTTTATTATCTTGTACTGTTGAACTTGATTTTTTTGAAACCAAGAATAAGACTTAGGATGTATTCCTATTTAGATGCATTCTACTATATGTCTCCCAATGTTCTAGCCAATCAAGATCTTTTAGTGTCCCGACTGATCCACTGTGTTAGCTATCCTGCTCTGTTTTATGACCTCTGAGAATTTAATAAATATAGAATCTATTCATTTAGCTTAATAACTGGTTTAAGGAGAAAAAAGTCACGTAAAATAAAACCAAGGACAGTTCTCTGGAACAGTTCACAGAGAATCTAATTTCCAAGGGGACACTGAGGCATAAATGACTATTCTTTGTATCTGGCTATTCAGCACTTCTAAATCCTGCCATTCATGAGTCTATCACTGAGAAAACAATTCTTCATCTTTCCTTAAATGCTCTAAACTGCTATCAAATAGAAACAGGGGCAACCAAACCATATATAACATGATCTCTGCGGGCCTCATATCAATTTAGAAAAACAAATATTAACATTAGTCATTTTGCAGTGCTTTTATTCATTTTTAAAAAATTCTCAGTTACATTTTAGCCTTGTTTGTCTAAACTAGGGAATATTGTGGGTCACATTTGGCCTATGGGCAACATATTTGGCACTTCTGCTTTACCTCACATTTCCTTACTTTTTCTGATTTTTCCTACATTAATGTATCTTTGTATTGTATAATAGTATACTGTCTCCATCCTTTTCATTCTTTTAGAATAAGGAGTACCCTTCCAAAATCATATTCTAAAGGCAGCCATTAGTTTCATCCTCCCCAAATTCCACTGACATATGTAACATTTAATTTCTCTATTTATTTGTTTTAGTACCTCTAGTTAACTGTGCTTGGGGCCCATATTTTGCATGTTGATATCTCATCTATATCTGTGGGTTTTATAACTGAATTCTTTCTTAGACTCTTACTAGTTGTGTGATGTTGGTCAAGTCCCTTTTCTGTTTATCTCAGTTTCTGCAACCAAAAAGTAAGTTAATAATAATATCACTTTCCAGGTTGTTGAAATAATATTTGTAAAGCAGTTAAGAACACTTATCACAGGAATGCTTTATAGGAGGAAATTGAGGTAAGAGAGATTAATTCATTTTTCTAAATATATATAACTAGAAAATTATTGAACTAAGACAACTTATTTCCTCTCAGAATCTGCCATTCTATCCTCTACCATCTTGGTGCTTCTAGTAAGTCTTGTTGAACTCTCTACCTGAAGACTAACCAATATGATAGAACTTGTAAGAATTTACAATTTTCTGGCATAGCTTTCAGGAACCCAGTGCCATCATTGCATTGTAATAAGACTATTTCAGTAAGACTTTCAAGAAAGAGGTCCCCGTATAATATCAAAAGACAGGGAAGAATACCTCCAGAACACTGACTGAATGCCCTATGGAAAATTTACAGAAGGTCATTGACAAAAGACACCCATGATATAAAAGGAATGGATAGGTGATAAGCTGATAAAAAGGAATTGAGAGTTGGCAATCTATGCTGTTTGAGGGAGTAGCCCTCCCCATTCCCTGGATCCCAGTGGATTCTAGATCCACTGAAACATTGGCATGCTAAAGAATCTAAGTAAGGTAGGTGAGTGTATGAAAATGATTATGTAAGTTTATGGTTTTTCTGAAAATGTTTTTACTAAATTCAAGTACTCTGCTCATATTCCAGGAATGTATGTAGTCATTTAGTTTGGGTGGAGAAGGGGGGGAGGGGGAAAAAGACTGAGTATGGTCAAAACAAGAAAAAAGGGACTGAATTTTATTATACTGACTCAGGAAAATTCCCTGGAAATAAGACCACATGGAGAAAGAATGTGCTTTGAGATATCCTGATGGGATCTTTCAATTTCAGGATGTGTCATTTCTGTTATTAAAATGACAGGAAATAAGAGTGGCAAGAGTGTGGACAGGAAGAATGTAGAGAATTATGGGGGGAAATATTGTCTTCCTTTCATATCAACACCAAGAATTGAATATAAAACTATGCAAGAATGACAGGGACAATATATCAATTTAATATGTACTCCCTGATGTTTCATCAAAGTCAGTGATAGGAATCACTAATATGATTATAGTATTTTGTATTAAAATGATGAAAAAAGTTTCAGTTTTTACCTAAATTCTGTACTTCTATATCAGAAGCTAGAACAGTAATTGTTTTGTTTAATTAGCTCATTTTCAGTGAGCCTATGTAAAGATGGAAATGTTTTTGCAATAATACTTTGAGTGAATGTTTTGAATATATTATATAATATGCAACATATGGTTGTGAATTTTACTTGTCAAAAAGGGAGTTCATTATTTCTGAATATTTTCAAAGAAAAATATCCATTTGTTTTCTTAATGTTCATTTTGTGTTATCAAAGTCATCATTTTCCAAAATTTGTTTTGCAGTGAATCTCATATTTCTAATGGAATAAAAACTGACAGATGAGTAATGTTTAACTATTGCATTGAAAAGTTGGAAATACAAATACAATTTAATGGGAGAAAGAAAAAGTACAAAACTTATTATGTTGCAAAAGACAATGAGATAATTTACAAAGGAGAGGTCCAGGCAAAGTACTGTGAGAAATCTGAGAAAGAAGAGTTCACCTTTGCCTAGGTACAGTTATAGGTAGAAAGGGGATTCAGGGAAGATAAAGTTGGCCCCTGATTTGAGACTTATAGGAAAGAAAAGAACTCATCTGAACTGAGTTGTAGAGACAGTGGTCATGAGTGTTAAAATGAGTAAATATATAGTGATACAAGAGTAGGAAAGACAAGAATAAGATATAAAGAATAATACAAATAAACTGAAATGCAGAATAAGGGAAATAATATAAGTTTGGAGAGGTAGTTTTAGTCAGGTTTTGGATCATCTCAAATGCCAGAGTCAAGATTGTTTATTCATTAGAATTGATATTGAAAGGAATTGATAAGACCACTTTAGAAAATTGACCATGTTATATATCAGAAGGATTAAGCTTGGGTGGTTTCACTAAGAATCTAGGAGAGGATGAATGAGTAAATCTGCAGTAGGAGGAATGTGATTCCAGTTTTGATTAGATGTGAGATGTGGGAAAGAGCATAGTCAAAGATAACTATAGGAATCTAAACCCAGCAAAATTAAAGGTCAGTGGTGTTATTGAGATGCATTTAAAGGATAAAGGATAATAATACAAAGTATTTCATATATATTTGTTAGAGAATGAGAATTTATAGAACGCTTTCATCTAAATAGTAACAAATGCTTATATATATGTATACACACACACACACACACACACACACACACACACACATATATATATGTTTTTGTTTAGTCAGTCAGCTGTTTATGACTCTTTATGGTGCCATTTTGTATTTTCAAAGGTGCTGGAATGGTTTGCCATTTCCTTCTCCTAGTCTTTTTACAGGTGAGAAAACTAAGGCAAACAGTGTTAAGTGACTTTCCTGCAGAAGAGTGAGTGTCTGAGGTCGAATATGAATTTAGATCTTCCTGACCTCAGGCCAATAATCTGTACTCTGTTCCACCTAGCTGTCCCTGCATACATACATACACACATGCACATATATGAATATATAGGAATACATTTGTATAGTAAATGGATAAATACATACATATATATGGAGGGTCTTGTTTGATCTTTATAATAATTTTATTAATGAATGACTATCATTTGCATTTTAAATATATGGAAATAGAAAGAGAAATTTTTTTTAAAAAGTCCTGAGTGATATTGCTAATAAGTATCTTGGACAGAATTTGAACTCAGATTTCCTGACTTCAAGTCCAGGGCTTCAATCTCCTGATGTGAAGATCATTTGATATTCAAAAAAAGAGAATAAAGTACAGAGAAGGCACTATTTTTCTCAGTTTACAGATAGAACTACCACATTAACCTTACCCTGAGACTTCTTTTCCAAATGGCCTGAGGATCATCACTGAAAGGTCAACCACTGTGTGATGAATAGCAGCTCATGCTGCCATCAACCATGACATAGAAGGCTTGTGATCTGCATCTGGAAAGTTACTACTGGCTCAGATCACTTTTCTGAAATACTTATGTAAGGAATTTAAAGATGAGGAAATTTGCAACAGTAAAATTGAGAGATACATCCATGGTCATATGAATAATAAGTGACCTAGTAGTATAGAACTCGAGCATTTTGATGGTCAGTAAAGAGTCTATGACAATCTATATTAAGGACAATACAAGGAACACTATCTTTGAAGTTAAAAGATTTGAGTACAAATTAATTTTCTGACAATTCTATCTTTGCAAACTTGATCAAGTTCACCTTAACCTTTGTAGACTTTCACCTGCAAAATAGTTGGGGAGTCTTCCAATTCTAGGTCTATGATTCTGTGGTCATTGATACAAATACAGTGGGGTTAATGGTAAATATTTCCTTCATAGTATTTTTTTTAGTTTTTTTTTTTTTTGCAAGGCAATGGGGTTAAGTGGCTTGCCCAAGGCCACACAACTAGGTAATTATTAGGTGTCTGAGGTCGGATTTGAACTCAGGTACTGTTGACTCCAGGGCCGGTGCTCTATCCATTGCGCCACCTAGCTGCCCCATCATTTCATTTTCTATGTATAAAACTGATGGGGGTAGCCATCTTATAGTAAAGAGGGTCCAGTTATTCCTCAGAAACAACCTCATCCTGTAGGTTTATGCAAATACTGGCATCAACCTATAACCTAAAGGCCCAAACTCCATAGTTTCCCTGAAATACTGGCTCAAATACACATATTTCTACTATGTAAATAACAGAAATGGTTATTGTTAATAAATCATTTAAACTTTTCCCTAACTCATCCAAAGATAATTTAAATGGTCCCAAGAACAACTTTTAAATTTACTTCCTGTCTGAATTGAGGGAGAAAATGAAAGGTGCCCCCGACGAAAATGCAATGACCATCCTTCCCAGGCCAAATAAACACTTTTATTTCCTCTCTTTTTCTAAAATAAACACATCTCAACCCAAAGTTTATCTTTTCTTCATTCGGAATTCTATTGTGGTACTCACATTGCCACAGAAAAAGGGCAATGTTATTGAACATGCATGCCTTGGTAGGGGAACATACGGCATTTATTACAAACGAATTCCAAATAATTAGCGTAGGAGATCATGAAATGTTCAGAGGGGGAAGAAAAGAGCCAGGGCAGTATTTCAAACAGAAGGGGGTCCGGACCATTAATGGGTAATCTGCACTGCTTTTGTTAATCCCTTGGGGCTCTGGTTACAGGTGGTTCGTATTTCTGAGCAGTGAAGTATGTTAGATGAATGGAAAATTTCTCTTTAACATTTTTCCACTCCTCAGCCTTTGCCTGAAACACACACACACACACACACACACACACACACACACACACACACACACACACACATATAAAGACACACAAAAAACAGATAGGGCATCTGGCTCATTCTAACTTCTGATTTGTAGAAATATCACCATGTCCTTAACTCCATCCTTTTGCTATTCACACTGAAGAGATGTGAGCATAAATTTAGAGCTACAAAAGACTGTAGAGATAATTACATGCAATGCATTTGTTTTATAGCTGAAGAAACTGAGGCCAAGAATATTTGAGTGATTTATCCAGGGTCACAAAACTACTAAGTTCTGGAGCTGTGTGTTTGTGTATGTGTGTGTGTTTGAAGTAGAATCTGACCCCAGATTTTCCTTCCAAGTCTAGAACTCTACCCACTATATCATGATATTTCAGGATTCCTTTATCAAAGAAAAAATAATCAGGGGGCAACTAGGTGGCACAGTGGATAGAGCACTGGCCCTGGAGTCAGGAGGACCTGAATTCAAATCCAACCTCAGACACTTAAATAATTACCTAGATGTGTGACCTTGGGCAACCCCATTGCCTTTCAAATAAGCCAAAAAAATTAATCAGGAGAATGCCATCCCTAATCAGTTAGACTGGAGCTGTCCCATGATATAGATATGAAAGTATCCTGGGAAATTATTTAGCTGACTATTTCTGTTTTATAGATGAAGAAACTGAGACTCAGAAAGATTAGATGATTTGCCCAAGATCACACAGCTAGTAAAAGTAAGCTGCAACACTCAGAACTAGACCCTAATCCTCTGTACTCTACATTTGAAATTAACCTGATAGAATCTCACTAAGGGAATATTTATGTTACTTTTAATATAGACTTATTACTATACCTTTGCTATAGGAAAAACAAGAGTATATATGATTTAATATTTAAGCCCACTGGGTTTCAGGAAAAATATACTTTTAAAACAAAAGAATCTACATTTTTTCATTATGTTGCCTTCGACTTGCTACTAATAGCTCATGTAGCAATGAGTCAGAAAAATATGGATTATCTTTCCCATAAAGAACATCTGAATTTAGAAATTAAAGGGAAAGGATGCCTAACAAAATAAGGCTTTGAGTTTTATCCAAATAAGAATTTGGAAAGTCAATTGAGGAGAGGAAGTTTGACAAATATGCATGAATGCCAGCTTTGCACATCCATCCCTTAAGCAGAGTAATAAAACATCTGCAGTATTGTCTTTCATCTTTAAACCTATCCAATTTTATTTCCCATTACTCTTGAACATAAGCTCTTCATTCTAGTCAGGATAATCTCATTGTTCCATGGACATTCCTTTTACATTCTTTATTTTCCAGCCAAACCAGACTATTGGAATTCAGCATGCTATCTCTCACCTCAGTGCATTTATGTAGGTCACCATCATGCCTGGAATTGATAGCTTTTGTGTTGGCTTGCCCAAAGGTACAAAAGATAGCTGTATTTGCCATCTAATATCTTGTACATAGTAGATTGTAGCATGGCATTCAGAAGTATCTCACCTGAATGTCATTTCTATATGAATGAAGTAGCCTTCTCTACCAGATTTGTCTTAATTTACAACAAGGTTAAGGTTGTTGGGAGGTCACTAGAGAAGCAAGGGAGAAGAATTCTGTCTCTAGAAGTATCTGAGGGTGAAGGATAGCCAGAAGAATAGTTTGTTGTTATTGTTGTTGTTTTTTAATTCTGATAATTCCTTTTTGTGAGGGAAGGAGAGTTGTGAAGATTATAAACTTACTAACCATAAAAAACCTTCAAATAATCAAATGAAGATTAAATCATATACAATCTCTTAATTCTGTTAATTATAATTTGTTTTTAATGTGCATATTAATTATTATTATTGGTTTATAGAGCTGTAGTTGGTTTGTACAATGTGATTCTTATTCTGCTTTATTCATTCTGTAAGATATTCATTCTTTAAAACATTGGAATGTAGTGTGTGTTAGAAAAGATCCGTATTTATGATGTGAGGGCTACTAATGCTTTACAAGGTTGTTTTTCACCTTTGATGTCCAAATGATTCACCCAGCTCTCACCTGTGGTTCCAAGAAGATATAGCATGCACAGCAGCCACACTCCAGTAAACCATTTTGGCCGACAGGTGAAACCATGTTGAGTAACTGAGGTGTCTCAAAGCCATTGCTGAGTTAGTTAGAAGGGCATCCACCCCACGTATGTGAAGACTTTCCTTGGTGGCATGGGTAGATGAGAACAATTTGTCCCAATGCCTGTGAAGGCTGCTGAAGGAGGTAGGACACTTAGATGCTCTGAATCACAGAGCTTGATTAGATATCAAAGATGTCAAGGTCATCCACTGCATCTCAAGTTATCATCCGTTACCTTTACTCTGTCCAGACACTGAACTGTGATTGCTCTGGAAGAGTGAGGTTGAAGACTTTGTGCTATTCTGTCTCATTTAAATCCAATTTATGAATGACTTAAAAGACATTACTCATATTATTTTACCATTGTTTACCTATCTCAAAGTCCTATGGCAACAGGTAAGCAACAAAGTAGTAAGTGTAGATACACTGGGACCTTGCTTACATATAGTCAAGGTCATAGGTTTATCTTCTCATTGGAAGCAGAAGTGGGATTTGGAAGCCTTCTGAGTGTCTGAGTACTTTTAACGATCACACTGCTCACCTCCTTGAGTGAGAAGGGACTAGAAAAAGTGCCCTAAAATATATCTGCTTATCCAACTCTGACCTGATTACCATAAAAGGCAGGGATCCCACCCTGCATTCAAAACATGTAAAAATGTATAGGGGAGACACTGGTATTGGAACACCCAACATGGCATGACCTCATCAGAGAAAGTACTGTATTTTATGAGCAAAGTAGAATTGAAGTAGCTCAAAAGAAAACTGAGATGCACAAATTTAGAGAATTCACCCTGAATATTCACATGGTCTAATTGTTCAATGACCTGTAGTAGAGCTTTACAAGCTTATATTGGTCTGATCAGCCATAGTCAGATACATGTAATAGGACTCTAACATAGTGATGTCATTTTGATCCTCTTCAAGAATGAAGTACTGCAATATTATAAATACAAAAGTACTGTAATCAAATACTAACTGGATTGTGAGGGGAAAATATGGCCCATGAGTCCATGGATTGAAATATTTTAATTTTTCTTATTCAGGCATGTGACTTTGAGTGTACCATTCAACTTCAATATTTCCATCTATAAAATGAGAGTGTTGGATAAGGTAACCCCTAAGCCAATTTTGATCTAAATCTATGATTGTTTGATCTGTTACTTCAAATATGCAGGTTATACAACTGACAGTTCAGATTATAATTCAGTAATGCCTGCCATCTTAAATAATTTTTTAAAAATTTTTGCTAGGCAGGATTAAGTGGCTTGCCCAAGGCCACACAGCTATGTAATTATCAAGTGTCTGAGGCTGAAATTGAACTCAGGTACTCCTGACTCCAGGGCCAGTGCTCTATCTGCTGTGCCACCTAGCCACCCCCATCTTAAATAATTCTTGAGCATTTTTTACAATTCAATAAAGAAATATCTGCCTAGTGTGCTGGGGGGGGGCTTTCTCATTTTTGTAGACATTGCAAGTATAACACTTGAGCACATGGGCTATTTCTTGATCATTCTTTATGTGTAATTCATATTTTTTAAATTTTATTTCAGATTTATTTATTTTGCTGACATTGCCCAATTAACTTTTTTTTTAGGTTTTTTGAAAGGCAATGGGGTTAATTGCTTTGCTCAAGTCCACATAGCTAGGTCATTATTAAGTGTTTGAGGCCAGATTTCAACTCATGTACTCCTGACTCCAGGGCCAGTGCTCTATCCACTGTGCCACTTAGCTGCCCCCCAATTGCCCTTTCAAAACTTATTTTATCCTTCATTTAAAAAAATTGATTTCTAAATTCTCTTCATTCCTCTCTTTCCACAGAAGGTAGGCAATATGATATCAATTATACATGCAAAGTCACATAAAACATATTTTCACATTAGATACGTTACAAAAAACTAAGATTTGTGTTTTCATCTGCATTCAGAGTTCAGAGTCCTCATTCTTGATAAAAGACTAACATTTTTTTATCATGGGTCCTTTGGAATTGTCTCAGATTATTTTATTGATCAAAGAAACTGTTTAGGCCTGATGATCATCATTACAGTATTGCTATTACTGTGTATAATGTTCTCTTGGTTGTCCTCACTTCACTTTGCATGAGTTCATATAGATTTTTCAAGGTTTTCTTTTGAAACCATCCTGTTCATCTTTTCTTATAACACAGTAGTATTCCAACAGAATCATAGACTATAAATTATTTCGTCATTCCCTGACTGATAAGCATTTCCTTAGTCTCCAGTTCTTTGTCACTATAAAATGAGTTGCTGCAAAGGTTTTTAAAAATAAAGATTCATTCCCTTTTTTCATCTTTTTGGAGTAAATAACAAGTAGTAGCATTTCTGGGTCAAACAATGTTTAATAGTCCTTTGGGCAGAGTTCCAAACTGTGTGTGGACCAGTTCATATCTTCATCCACATTGCATTAGTTTTCTAATTTTTTCATATTCCCTTCAACATTTATCATTTCCTTTTCACTTTGGGTTTATCAAACCCTAGATTACTCTGATTATTTACTACTATGTATTATGTACTTAATCTATTATACTGATCCAACATTAATTCTTAATCAGTTCTAGTTTTGTTCTAATGATTACTGCTTTATAATAGAAATTGAAATCTGGTTTTCTCCATATTTTTTTCATTGATTTCTTTCATATACTTGAACTTTTATTCTTTAGAATACATTTTATTATTTTTTTCTAGCATAGAAAATATTTTTGGTAGTTTGGTATTGCAGTAAATAAGTAAATCTATTTAAATAGATTTATTATTTTACTCTATTTAGTTCAGTCTACCAATGAGAAATTAATATTGCTCCAATTATTTAGTGTGTCTATTCATATGAAAAGTGTTTTGCATTTGGGTTCCTATGGTTCCTGGATTTCTCTTGGCAGATAGAATTGCTAAGTTGTGAGCTATTTCAATTAAGTTTTTAGCTAATTCTCTAGGGTTCTCTAAGTATAGAATCATAATTTGTAAAAAATTATAGTTTTTTTTCCTCATTGCCTATTTTTATTACTTCAATTAATTTTCATGTTTTATTACTGTTTAGTATTTGTAGTATGATATTGAATAACAATGCTGATAATAGGTATTCTTGCTCCATCCCTGATTTTATTTTATTTATTTATTTTTTAGGTTTTTGCAAGGCAAATGGGGTTAAGTAGCTTGCCCAAAGCCACACAGCTAGGTAATTATTAAGTGTCTGAGGTCAGATTTGAACTCAGGTACTCCTGACTCCAGGGCTGGTGCTCTATCCACTGCACCACCTAGCTGCCCTCATTCCTGATTTTATTGAGAAGGCTTCTAGTTTATCACTATTACAAAAAATGTTGCTCTTGGCTTTAGGTAGATATTGTTTACCATTTTAAGAAAGGCTCCATTTCTCCTGTGCTTTCTAGTGTTTTAAATAGGAATAAATGTATTTGCTCAGTCTTTTTCTGCATATATTGAAATAATCATAAGATTATTGGAGTTTTTAAATGGATAGTTAATTATGCTAATTAAAAAAATAACATACCACCCTGCTTCTTGGGAAAACCACACACTGGTCATATATGTGATCTTTGTGATATATTGCTGCACTTCCCTTGCTAATATTTTATTGAAAATTGTGGCATCAGTATTCATTAGGGAAATTGATTCATAGTTTTTTTTTTTTATTTTGTTCTTATCTCTTTGCTTTCAGTATAAAAATCACATTTATATCACAGGGAGACTCTGATAAAACTCATTCTTTACTATTTATTCCAAAGATTTTATATAGTATTGAGATTAATTGTCCTTAAATGTTTGGTAGAATTAATTTGTAAATTCAACCAGTCCTGGTGATGTATTTTTAGGGAGCTCATTTATGGCTTTTTCAATTTCTTTTGCTAAGATAGTGTTATTTAAGTATTCTATTTTCTTTTCTGTTAATCTGGGCATTTTATATTTTTGTAAATATTCTTCCATTTCACTTAAATTGTCAACTTTACTCTCTAATTGAACAAAATAATTCCCAAAATTGCTTTAGTTTCATTTTCATTGGTGGTGAAATCACCCTTTATATTTAATATTGATAATCTGTTTTTCACCAAATTAGTTAATTATTTGTATATTTTATAGTGATTTAATATAAAACCAACTTCTAGTTTTCTTAGTTCAATTTTTTTTACTTTCTATTAATTTCTCCCTTAATTTTCAGGATTTACATTTTACTCTTTAATTTGGGATTTTTTAATTTGTTCTTTTCTAGTTTATGAGTTGTAGGCTTAGTTCATTGTTTTGTTCTTTGTCTCTTATTGAAGTATACATTTAGATTTATAGAATTTCTCAAAATTTCTCTTATGCTTTGACTACATCTCACACATTTTTCTCATTATAATTCTCTTTAATGAAATTATTGTTTTTATGATTTGTAGTTTAGGATTAGATTATTTAGTTTCCAATTAATTTTAAACTATGTTTCCATGACCTTGTTTAATGTACTCTTTATCACATGTAGCCTGTTTTACTGCTTTGTTTATAGTTTATGTTGTTTTCTTCTTGATATTTTACCTTTTATCATATTTCCTTTTTAAGGGTTCTTTTGCTGCTGGTTCCTCATTTCTGCAGTTGATTTCTTGACTTCAAATTCTGTGTTTAACTGTGCTCTTTTCCTAGAGGGGGTTGTGGATTGGGGCATTGTGCAAGTTTCAGACTTTTTAATGTTGATATTTACAGAACTAATTTTTGGTACTTCTAAGATGGTGTGATCTGGAGAGAAATGTGGTCATTGCTCTGGTTTTTACCCAGGAAGGTGGCATGATCTCTTGTCACACAAGTACAATTTCTCCTTACAGCCCCTGATCACTTGTGACCAAATGTGGAAACTACTGCCCAGGGACTCTGTGTCTTTGTAAATTCAAGTCTTTCTCTCCACCCTGTAACAGTAAAATGGACATTGGTATGGATGATGAAGTTGCCATATAAGCATCTGGTCCTGTGCCTAGTGTTAGTGCAGGGGTCTACTCTAATCTCTTCCAGACCAGTTGCCTATCCCCTTGCTATCTCCGGACTGAGGGTTCCTGAATCTGCCACTGTTGTTGCAGCTGCCATGAAGGTCCATTTTAGGCTTTGGGATGGACTTTGGGGTGGACCATTCACTACTCCAGTATCACAGATATCTATTTCTGATCTCCTCAGTTGTATTATTAGGCTGGGCAAAAATATCTCACCCTAGATTGCTCTTACCTCTAGTACTGTAGAATTTGAGCTTTGAGGCCTTATTGTTGTTTGGAGGGGAATGTTGGGAGAGCCTGGCTGTTGTGCTGCCTTTACTCTAGCATCTTAATGCTCTTCAAAGTATATAGTTTTTTTTTTTAGGTTTTTGCAAGGCAAATGGGGTTAAGTAGCTTTCCCAAGGCCACACAGCTAGGTAATTATTAAGTGTCTGAGCTCAGAATTGAATTCAGGTCCTCCTGACTCCAGGGCCGGTGCTCTATCCACTGCGCCACCTAGCTGCCCCAACCTATATAGTTTTAATAGGTAAAATTTTAAAAATAAACTTTAGTGGGGGTAGCTAGGTGGCGCAGTGAATAGAGCACTGGCTCTTGAGTCAGGAGGCCCTGAGTACAAATCCAGCCTCAGAACACTTTAATAATTACCTAGCTGTGTTACCTTGAACAAGTCACTTAACCACATTGCCTTGCAAAAACAAAAAATAAAAATAAAAAAATAAATTTTTGTGATACCTTTTGTTTTTATAGTATCTGCATTTTCCACTGTATCTTATCTGAAACCACCAAGCTATTATTTATAACAGAGAGAAAACAAATAATTAAACTAAAGTAACCAAAAAATTAAAAAAAATCCATACTAATATTATTAGTAGTGTTTCACTCACAGAGGCCCCAAACTCTGAAAATGAGGAAAAGGAGAAACCTTCTCATATCTCTTCTACTTTATTAAAGATTGGCTTTACAATTTCATAGCATTATTTTACATTTTTCTTTTTTCCTAATTACACTCTTGTAATTATATAAACTATTTTCCTAGTTCTATTTGCTTTATGTCATCTAGTACATTTTTCATCCTTCTTTACATTTGTCATATTTTTCATTTTTAATAGTATCAATGCTATTAAACCATGTCATGATCCACTTCTGTGTAGCCATTTCCCAATCAATGAGAATTCTCGATTCTATCTCTTTGTTACTACAAAAAAGCAGTATTTTGGTTTATATGGAGCCTTTTTTTGGTAATTGTTCTCCTTAGGTTGTTTGACATATTATAACAGCATTGAAATACATACATACATATATATATATATATATATATGTGTATGTGTGTGTGTGTGTGTGTGTGTGTGTGTGTGTGTGTGTATACCATGGATACCAATGGAAGATAGCTTTTAAGGTGACATTTTGTTCTTACAAAACTTTTTTTTTCATATTCCGTAAGTAATAAGCTCAGTGGGAATCTTTCAATTTATATGTATCAATGAATTATGTGAGATGGTTAAAATGTAGTTTACTGGAACCATATCTCATGAAAATCTACCTCCTATCTATACTATCTTCAAAATTTTTCATATACATACACATATATATATACATATATATATACATAATTCTCATAAAATGTATGTGAGAAACTAGGTATTTTACATATATATGTATACACACACACGTACACACCCACACCCACACACCCACACCCACACACACACACCCACACACACACACACACATATATATATATACAGACATACACACATATGAAATAATTGTTCTCTAAGTAGTCTTCTAGGGGTCAATAATAAAATCTGAGATTCCCACTCCCCAATATCTTTAACACCCCTCTCCTTCAAATATTTGGAGAACCACTGTCTCAATGTCTTCACTATTATATTATTTACAGAACAAGCCACCTCTGGGTGCCCTAGGCCTTAGTGCTATCTGCTATACTAATCCTTGTTCTTTTGAATGACATTTCTGTCACCTCTATAAGCACATTCAGTACTGATTTGCAAATAATATGTCTTTACTGACTTTAATGGTGAAAAGGATTTACTGTAAAACACTGTGTTGATTTCCATCCTTGTCAATTTGTAGTTCTATTTTATTTAATCTTTAGATTTTATTCTACTGCAATAATATTGGAGAATTCAAGGTCTCCACTACGTTTTGATGAGGTATGGACTATGAAACATTGAATTTATCTTTATCAGGGATGTTTGACATTTTATAATCCTGTTTCTAGACTCAAAAGACTTGAGTTTAAATTCTTCCACTGATAACTCACTATATCACAAATCACTTGTCTTCCTTGGGTCTCAGGTATCTCCCTAGGACCAAATATGAAATCCTCCATTTGGTTTTTAAAGCTCTTTGTAACCTGGCTCCCCTTTAACTTTCCAGACTTTTTATAACTTACTCCCTTTCATGATCTCTATGATTCTGTGACATTGGTCTCTTTTCTGTTCCTCATGTTAGACTCTCCATCTTCTAACTATGAACATTTTAATGACTATTCCCATATATTTGGATTTTATCACTTCTTAGCTCTGCTTCCTGGCTTCCATTCTTAAAATTTCACTTAAAATTCCAACTTTGGCATTTAATTCTCTCTAATCTTAATGCCTTCCCCTTGAGTTTACCCCCAATTTCTTCCATATATGCATTGCTTGCTTTCTCCCTCATTAGACTTAGAACTCCTTAAGTAAACAGTCTAAGGAGTGACTGACTGATATAAAAAATAAGATTCTCAACTCTATAACCACTAATGTATTTTTCATCTCTATATTGATGATCATTAATAATATATACCTTTTAATATTTTTGTAGTTTTCATATAGCAGCAATCATATTTGAATGAAGATAAAATCACATTTATTTATTTATTGTTTATTGTGTGTAAAGCAGTTGGCTAAATCTTAGGGATACAAATAGAACAGAAAGATGACCTCTATAAGTCATCTAAATTGGGTGAGATTGCATGTGGGAGGTGATACATCTTATTTAAGTTCATTTACACTAATAAAGCTACATCTATTTTTAATGTTGAACCATTTGTAAGATCTTTTGGGTTAAAGACTTTTGTGGCAAATTTTTTTTGTGTCTTCAGTAGTTGTGATTGATGAGGAGGTATTGGCTATATAGTATTGTAGAAGCAGTTGACAAGGATTGCACCCCTTGATGATGACAATAGGAATTAGTTTGATAATGAGATTGATGGTCTGGGAAGCACTGATTTTTTCCAAGGTTTTTGAGCTACCTACCCACCATTGGAAATTATTTCATGGTTGATCTTCATGCCATATGTGACATATATGACAGATTCTTTCACATGGAGGTTACTTAATGTTTACCAGGATCAGTATGGAAACAAAACTGATGACCTGGGGTGGGGGGGGTAATGTAATTTCTAGGGCTCTTGATCTCTAGGACTGGGCTATTGTTTGAGGTGATGGTAATGATTATGATGGTGATTGATCAACCTGGAACATGTTGCCTTCTTTTTCTCCCTCGGGATATTTTGCTGCTTCAGTTAGTTTGTCTGGTGGTATTTGTTCAACAAATGTTGGTGGTGATAAGGGCTTTCTGCTAAGGTTTTGCTTCTTTGGATGTTGGATGAAGGACACAGTGGCATCAGAGTTTGTGGTCTGAGGGGGCACTGCTATTCCTAGCATTATTTGATTTACCTGCCCATCAGTGCTATTTGGTTAATAGTTGGTATTGGTAACAGTAAGAAAAGTAGAACTCTTTTTCATAATTATTTCTCTCTCCAACAAAGACTATGAAGGTCAAATTGGAAGCAGAAGTGATAGTCCTGGGAGCATTGAAATTACATTATAGTATGCTAACATAAACCATCATTTATTTGGCCATTCCAGAATTGTTTGACATATCTAGAATTAATCTCTCTCCTAAATCTAAGGTCCATATTGCCATATGCCTATGTGACATCTACAATTTTATATCTGAAGCTATGTTAAACTCAACAAATCAAAACCATATCAATTACATTTTTGCTTAAAGGACTCCTCCTCAGTATTTCCCCATTGACTTTCAGTGCACTCCTATCCTTTCTTTAATCTCTCAGGTTCAGAATCTGGGGGCTGTCTTTGACTCTTCTCTCTCCCTTAAATCCTTTATCCAGTTGATTCAAAACATTTCTCATACATTCTCTCTCTCCATTCATATTATCTTTGCCCTAATTTAATTTTATTCATTTTCCTTCACATATTGTTCATTTAAATAAAAAATTTGCTAGTAAAATTCCATCTTCTGTCTCCTTGTCTTTTCAAAGGTATCTGTACTCTTTCTTCCCCTCTCCTCCTGCTTGGAATTCCTTAGTTTTTGATCTCAGCTGCTTAAAATACTTTTTATTGTTATTGTTATTCAGTTGTATCTGACTATGACTCTATTTGAGGTTTTCATGGCAAATATTCTAAAATAATTTTCATATCCTTTTCTGTCTCATTTTGCAGATTAGAAAACTGAGGCAGAGAGGGCTAAGTGACTTGTCTGGGGTCATATATGCTTAGTAAGTGTCTGAAACAAGACTTGAACTCACAAAGATAAGTCTTCCTGACTCCAGGTCTAGTACTCTATCCACTATGCCCTCAGAATCTTACTTACTGAAAAATCTGAGTTCAAATGGTAATTTTATATAATACCTTTTAAAATTTCTCAGATTGTCAGTGTTCTCTAACTTTTGAAATAACAATATTATTTGTACATACTTTGTATTTATTTATCTTTATCAATGTATTTTTCCAGGATAGTGTAAGCTCCTTGAGAGGAAGGACTATTTCATAGAATATTAGAGTTTATAAGAGTCTTAGCATTCATTTAGAAGAATGAAACTAAAGCATAAATTTTAGTATAACATACCCAATGAGTAGTCATGCAGATTGTTTGATTACTTCCCATTGCTCAGATTTCACTGCTTTTTTAGATAGTTCATTTTACTTTTGGAAGGTTTTAATTATTATAAAGTTAAATTGGGATCAAATCTAAATTTGTCTCTTTTCATTTTTACCCATTGTTCCTAGCTTTATATTCTGGGGCCAAACATAATAAATCTAATTCCTCTTCCATACAGTAACCTTTCAAATACTTGAAGGCAGATATCATTCCTACTCCATATCAAGTTTAGATTTTTAGGCTAAACATCTCTAAATCCATTAACCTTTCCTTTCGTGATAAAGATGCAAAGCCATTACAATACCCTGATTACCATCAATGGGGTACTCTACACCTTATTATATACCTTAATTTTTTAAAAATAATAATCATTTATTTCTCTCCTTCCTAATGCACATGCAATACCTTTATAACAAATAGGCCTTAAAGCAAAAAGAATTCTCACCTTGGTCCTGTTCAAAAATATATGTCTCCTCTTGCATATTGAGTCCATCATCTCCTGGTCAGAAACTGAGGAACATTTTTCTTCATTAGCACTCAAGTATCAAGAATGGGCAATGAATTGATCAAATTTTTAGATTTTTTAAAATTTCATTTTTATAATGTTGTTATTGTATAAGTTGTTCTCCTGATATTTCTTAAGCTCTGATGCCCCCAAATATGCACAATATTATACAAGTAGTCTAACCATGACAGAATACCAAAAAACTATCAATTTCTCATTCTTGAAATCTAAAACTCTCAATGTAGTTGAAGTTTTTATTTTTGGAATATTATTTCACTAATGAATCATTTTGAGTTCATAGCCATTAAAATTTTTAGATGGGTTCCATAAAATCTTCTGACTACTTATCCCTTTCAAATTCTTGTGAAAGTTATTTGCTTAATGCTTTTGCCACCCATGAAACTCCAATGATTCAATGGATAAATCCCTGGGCCTAGAGTCAGGAAACCTTGATTTCAAATGTGTCAGACACTGGGCAAATCATTTACTCTCTGTTTGCTTTAATCTACTGGAGAATAAAATGGAGATCCTTTCCAGTATCTTTGCCTAGAAAACTCCAAGGACATTATGGTTCTAGGGTTCAAGAAAAGGATCAAATCAACAATAATAAATACTATTTATCTGAGGTAAGCACTAATTTGTCCTCTGTTTATGTTAATTGTGCCTATCTGCAGGTTGTTTTCTCCCATTATTTTGTGAGCTCCTTGAGGAAAGGGACTGGTAATTCTTCTCTTTTCTATTTCCAGTCCTTAACATAGAGAGTGTCTGACTCTTAATAAGCATTTAATAAATACTTATTGGTATGATGGTTATGAGAAATGTCAATTTCAGATTCAAAGAATGAGAATTCTAGAGCCATAGAGCTTGTGTGAACATATTACTCTTTTTTTAAAAAAAATTTTCTCTCTTCCTCTTACCTGACAAATGGACCTCCAGTTTTTGTTTGAAGGCTTCCAGTGATGTGGAAATTATTGCCTTCCAAGGCAGTTTATTTTACTTTTGGACATTTTTTAATATCAAACCTAAATTTACTGCTTTACAACTTCTGTTCTTCGTGCCTCATTCTATCAACCTAATTACTTCTCTGTATATTTTGAGGAATTCAGATTCTTTCTTTACATAGGTGGTTATCAATATTGAAAAAACCATGCTTCCTATTCAATGAAGGTCTCCAAAAATTACCTCTAACTGGAATCTTTTCTATTGCCCCTATTATATTCTTCTTCAGAAATACACAGTGTCTACAGAATGATTCCTCTGCTTTGGTGGGTCCTAATTTCAATTGCCTTCTTTCAGTCCCACTCATAATACTCTTTCCTTATTTTTCCAAAATCACCCTTGCAAGGTGACACTCAAAAAACTCACTATCCTTCTTTTGGGAATCCAGTCAGAGAGGAGAATGTCTAGCCTTATAAGAATGAAAATATTGATTCTAATACTATTATTTTTTTTGCTAACTTTATATATTTAATCCTCTAAACTTTTTGTTTGCTATTAAATATCTACCACAGATTTGTGGTGTATTATTTCTTTTAGGTTTTTGCAAGGCAATGGGGTTAAATGGTCAAGAAAAGTATTTTTATATTCTGTAGCACATCTTTTCACACTGGGGCAAGGAATAATGGGATTTGTGCTTAACCTAAACTTGGTAATTACCTCAAACTCTTTGTTTTATAGGTGAAAATAAGGGAAGTAAGGAACTAGGTTGGACAAGAATACAACTCAAGATGTCTTGGGTTTCTCTTTGATATAATGCATCTAATTTTCTAGAATAATAATCTCTATAGACCAAGTATTTTGGAGGAGGAATATGACAATATGACTTTCTGCTACATACTCAAAGATAGGATAGTATTATGGGTTAATGAAGCTGATTTGGTTGAAGGAATGGCAGAAGTTCAGCCACCTAAACTTCTGATTGCTTAGGACAGTCTGAGACTTTGGATCAAGGTAGGTGTGAACAATGCAATGGTAAACAGAAAAATGGGTATTACTTTTTCTTTTCTTCATTCCAAAATTAGCTTTGTCCTAGCTATCCCTATAAATATTTGACTTAACTATAGGAAAGCAATAACATGTTAATTCTTTTGACAAGAGCAATGTATTTATAAGGACATTTTCTTCTTTCCACATTTCTCTTAGCAAATATGTCATTTTAAAATTACCTAATCTTAATTAAGGTCTCATAACAACCATTCTTGCATTTTTCCCTAATTGATTTTCATTCCCACTTTCTCCAGAGGCTGTTCCAAGCTTTTTCTTCATTCCTCAAAATTTTCATTACATCCCAATCTCTCTACCTTCTCAGATTTCTTATCATATTTTCTTAAGAAAAGGGAGAGCATTCACTTAATATACTAGCACCAAGGGGGGGTTAAGAAAGGCTTCTTTTAAAAAAAGAAATTTTAACTCGGACTTGAAGGAATTTAGTGAAACCAGGAGATGGATATGATGATGGATAGAATTATATGCTTGGGGATTTGCCAGTAAAAATGCTCAGTCTTGTGCAAGGAACAGAAAGGAAACTAATGTTTCTGGGTTGTAGAGTACATGGAGGTGATAAGATGTAAGAAAAGTGGAATACTAAGAAGGGTCAGGTCTAGATAAAGACTTTGAATGCCAAATAGAGGTCTAAATGCTCCATCCTGAAAGGGATTGGGAGCTCCTAGAGTTTATTATAAATGAAGAGTGTCATTCTCAAGCTTGTTAGAAAGATCAAAATGACAGTTGAGGGGAAGTGTGCTGAAAAAGACAAGTGAATTAAGAGAGGGTTGCAAACTAAAAGGCAATAGTGTCATTATAACCCAAAGAGGACATAGCATGATGTTAGCAGCATCAGTGGCTAAAAGGTCACTTCTAAGAGAGATGTTATAAGTGTAGAACCAATAAGATTAGATATAGAAGTTGCAAGACAATTAAGAGTTCAACATGAAACCTAGCTGAGAGCCTGGGAAGTGAGGAGATAGTGGAACCCTTGAAAGTACTATGGAGGTTAAAAGGAGGGAAAGACATAGGAAAAAGGATAATGAATTAAGTTTTGGAAATGCTGTATTTAAGATGTCTGCAAGGCATCTAGTTTGAAGTGCCCAATTTCCTTCCTTCCTTCTTCATCTTCCTCCTCTTTTTTCTCCTCCTCCTCCTATTCTCCTTTTGTCTACTTGAGATATCATATATATATATATATATATATATATATGTATGTATGTATGTACTTGTTCTGTCCAAAGGAATATAAATTTTGATAATTCATTCCTTATAAGAGATTTTGGTGTTTGGGGACTAGGCTATTTTTTTCTTTCCTACTTATTTATACTATCTTTTTTTTCCTTGACAAAACTGGGACAATTAATTCTTGTCTCACGTAGTTTTCAATTATGATTTCTTGAATATATCTCTGGAAAATCAGGCATTGAGAAAACTCAGTGATTTGATTAGGCTTCTAAACTCAGATCACTCTGGCTTTCACTGATTGGTCAATAATAGATCCCAGCCCAAGTCTCTGTGTTCATTGTTTAGGTTTGATGGCACAGAGTGAGTATATAATATACAGAAGTTTCTGTTCTGTCAAGAAACCTGAAATTCCCCCCTTCCAGATTGATTATTTTATAAAGGCAATTAGGCTATCTTTTGCCTCAATTCTAATCTATCCTTTAATCATTGAATGGGTGATGGCTCTGACAAACTGAGACCTGGGAAAGAACTTAAAAATGCCAGTCTCCTACTGCACCTGGAATCATCTCCAGTTGTCCTGACCTATATCTTGCCACTGGACTCAGATTCCTAAATCTAATGATTTCACTTAGCCATGCTTTCACTTGAATTCAATTAACTTGCAAATTCAGATATTCCCTTCCTGATGTCATTAGTCCTCTTCAAGAAAGATGGGCAGACAACAATGTTGTTTCCTGACCCCACCCCACAATATTCAATAGGTTAATTGTCTATTGTCTTCAATGACAGTCATGTTTCCCCCATTCTAAAACAAAATAACCTAAAAACCTCCCCAAATCCCAGTAGAGGATTCAGCAAGAAATCAATTCAGCAAGAAAGCAATTCACCAAGAAATCATGCTGTAGCTTGAAATCTTATTGATTCCAAAATCAAGTGCTTAAAAAAAGCTATCTACCATCATTCTTTCTTCTTCCTCTCCTCTCACTTCTCAACTTTTTGCAATTAATCTTCCAATCTTATCACTCAAAAAACTTTTCCCAAAGATACTAGTTACTTCTTAATTTCCAGACTTGCTAGCTTTTTCTCAATGTGTATTATTCTTGACCCAATTGTAGCATTTAATAATATTGATCATTGTTTAATTTAATACTGTCCATTTTTTCCTAGGTAGTCTCATCCCTTTGGGTTTTCATTCTACCAGTTTGAACAACTTTGTTATCTATTTTCACTTATCCTACCTGTGAGTGTACTACAAAGCTTTGAAGCTTCTTCTAGCCTTTCTCTCTTCTAGCCATCAGGTCTCTTGGGGATTTATTAATCGCTTCTATGTAGATTACTCTCAAATCTGTCCCCAGTCCTGGTCATTCTCCTGAACTTCAGGAATACAACTTCAAATTCCTTTTTCATTTTTAAACTAGCTAATCAATAGGCAGCACAAACTCAACATAACCAAATCCAAACTCAAATTTCCCCTCAAAATTTTTCTATTTCTCCTGAGGGCATGACTATTCTTTTGCACCTCAGCATTATCCTTGAATCCTCACTCTCCTTCAATTGTTAAATCTTTTTATTTCCATTTTCAAAGCTTTTGTATCTAACACCTTTTTTTATTACTCATAGGGGACTCCACCACAGGTGATTTACTATCTCTCTCCCGGATTACTTAATCGATTTCCCCAAACTCAAATCTCTTCCCTTTCTAATACATCTTTCTCAGGTGGAAAGATTATTTCCTTCAACTACAGATCATAGTCCTATTCTGCAAACTCCATTCTTTTCTATTGGATCCTGGATCCAATAGAAACTTTTTTCTAAAGCCTTTTACAACATGACTTCATCCTATATATTTTTTTAAATTTATTTTTTTATTCACATTTTGTACAAATGTTTTTTTACATTAATAAAATATTCTTGTTTACAAGTAAACAAAATACCCCTCCTCCCCCATGAATATAGATAGACTTGTTTGGGTGAAAAAAGTAAAGGGGAGAGAAAAAATTAAAATAAAAAAATAATAATAGTAATAATTGTAGGTATGGCCAGGTGGCACAATGGATGAAGCAACAGCCCTGGAGCCACGAGCACCCGAGTCCACATCCAGCCTGGTAAACCCAACAATCACCCAGCTGTGTGACATGCAAGCCACCTGATCCCCACTGCCCTGCAAAAACCAAAAAAAAAAGAAAGAAAAAAAACCCCCAAATAAAATAAAATAGTAATAATAGTAGGGGTGGCTGGGTGGCAGACAGAACATTGGCCCTTGAGCCAGGAGCATCTGGGTCCAAATCTGGCCCCAGACACCCAAAGATCACCCCGCTATGTGGCCCCAGGCAGGCCATCCAGCCCTACTTGCCCTGCACTCTCCCCCAAATAATCATAACAAAAAATGTGCTTGAGTCTTTGTTCCAACTCCAACAACTCTGTCATGGGTGGATCTCATTCTTTATGATAAGTCCATCACAAAAGTTATTTCCCGATTTTTCCACCCTTGCCATTGCTGATCGCAACTCCCTCCTTTCTTATTTCTCCACTACCATGTACTCTCTCCTTTCACTATGACTCTGCTGTAGGGTCGCTGAGTGGCAGCAGACAGATCCCTGGTCCTGGGGCCAAGAAGCCCTGAGCCCCCATACCACCCCTTAGGCCAAGAATCCACCTGGCCCTGTGGTCCTGGGCAGGCCTTCCATTCCCAGCCCCTTGCAAGAAGAAAGAAAATTTGTTATACCTGGCCACTCTCCCCCCCATGCTCCATCCTCTCCTCCTTTATTCACATCCCCACCCCTTCCCCCTGCTCCCCCCTCCTTCTTACTCCATATGTCTATACCCCATTGAGTATATTTGCTTTTTCCTCTCCTAGCCATTCCTTCATTCCCCCTTGCCTCCCCCCTTCCATATCATTGCAATAGCTCATTGTAATAAAAAAAATCTTATGTGAAATATCTTGGAATATTCCCCCTCTCCTTTTTCTTTCTCCCATTCCATTTCCCTTTTTTTCTATTGACTCCATTTTTTACACCATTTTATTTTCAAATTCAGCTTTCTCCTGTGCTTCAACTATAAAAGCTCTCTCTACCTGCTCTATTAACTGAGAAGGTTCATATGAGTATTATCAGTGTCATTTTTCTATGCAGGAATACATGCAGTTCATCCTCATTAAGTCCCTCATATTTCCCCCCTCTCCTCCAATCTCCATGCTTCACCTGAGTCCTGTATCTGAAGATCAAACCTTCTGTTCAGCTCTGGCCATTCCAAAAGGAACCTTTGAAATTCCCCTGGTTCATTGAAAGTCCATCTTTTTCCCTGGAAGAGGACATTCAGCCTTGCTGGGTAGTTCATTCTTGGCTGCATTCTAAGCTCTTTTGCCTTCCCGTATATTGTATTCCAAGCCCTTCGAGCTTCCAATGTAGTTGCTGCTAAGTCCTGTGAGATCCTGATTGCAGCTCCACAGTATTTGAATTGTGTCCTTCTGGCTGCTTGTAATATTTTCTCTTTGACTTGGGAGTTCTGGAACTTGGCTATAACATTCCTGGGGGTTGGTTTTTTGGGATCTCTTTCTTGGGGGGATCGGTGGATTCTCTCCATTTCTATTTTGCCCTCTGCTTCTAGAATATCAGGGCAATTTTCCTGTAGTAATTCTTTGAAAATGATGTCAAAGCTCTTTTCCTGATCATGACTTTCAGGTATTCCAATAATTTTTAAATTATCTTTCTGAAGTCTGTTTTCCATATCAGTTGTTTTTTCAATGAGATATTTCACATTTTCTTCTAATTTTTCATTTTTTTGGTTTTGAAGTATTGATTCCTGATTTCTGGTAAATTCATCAATCTCCCTGAATTCTATTCTTTGTCTGAAGGATTTGTTCTCCTCAGAGAGTTTTCTTATCTTTTTTTTTCCATCTGGCCAATTTTGCTTTTTAAAGCATTCTTCTCCTCAATAACTTTTTCAACTGTTCTATCCATTTGACCTAAGCTGGTTTTTAGCATGCTATTTCCTTCAGCATTTCTTTGGATTTCCTTGACTATGCTGCTGATTTCATTTTCATGTTTTTCCTGCATCTCTCTCCTCTCTTTTCCCAGTTTTTCTTCTAACTCCCTCATTTGATTTTCAAAGTCTTTTTTTGAGCTCTATCATAGCCTGAGCCCAATTTCTGTTTTTCTTGGAGTCTTTAGATGTAGGAGCTTGTGCTTCCTCATCTTCAGACTGAGTATTTTGGTCCTTCTTGGGCTCATTTGCAAAATATTTCTCAATAGTCTTCTTTTTGTTTCTCTGCTTGCTCATTTTCCCAGCCTGAGCCTGGTTTGGGGTGTTTCTTGAGCTTTTGGGACACTCCCACGAGGATCTCAGTGTGTGCGGCTCTGTCCTCCCTCCTGGTCTGTGAATGACCATAAACGCCCCCCTCTGCCAAGGGGCTGATGTGGGGGGGGGCTGCTGTTCTATGGGGGGCCTAGACTGTGGTCAGGATCTGAATGTGGTCAGAGCCCCAGAATCCTGTTTCAGGGGCAGAGGACAGAGCTAGGCAGTCTCTCTTCACTCCCCTCTCTCAGCTCAATGGGCTCATGCCCTGGGGGCTCCTGCTTACTGGCTCCACCTGCTTCTGTTTCCTGGATCAGGGCTGGGGAAAGAAGATGCTGCTTGCTGTGTGCCCTGAGGGCTGGGCTCCATGTGCTCCCTCTGGCAGAGGTCCCCCGCTGTTCCCCCACTTTGTGCCCGGTGCTCCTTGGGGTGCAGCTCAGGAGACTCTCCCCGCTGCTGTGAGCTGAGACCCCCAGCACCCTGGGGCTGCCTCCAGGAGGCTGAGGTTCTTTGGCTCTGGCAGACCACCCCTCTGGCGGGCCGCCTCTCCAATCCCGGGGGGCAGAGCCTTTTTGCTCTTTTCCAGGTTACCTTGAGTAGGAGAACTGCCTCACTGGGTCCCTTTGTGGGTTCTGTCTCTTGAAAGTTTAGTTAGAGTCCTTAGCTGATGAATTTTATCAGAGAGCTCCTAAGACTCGATCCCTTCTTGTGGCCATCTTGGCTCCGCCCCCCATCCTATATTTTCTAAGTATTATATATTACTTTATTTCTTGCACTCTACCATTCAAATAAATTGACTTCCTTGCTCTTCCATGTGACTCTATCATTGTGCTTTTTTACATCAAAGAATAAGCAGCCAATAAGTATCAGTGTAATGAGTTAATAAATGAAACTTTATTTTTCAATAGAATTTACTTTTCAAAGAATTTCAATTGCTTCTATAATATGTTAATGACTAAACCTAGATTTTTTTTGTGGGGTTTTAGGTGATTTTTTTTTACTACTTGCAGGATAAGAACTATCAGTTTTTACTGAACGTCTAACATTGAGATGAAGATTAATGGAGAAGAAAATAGAAACAATATTATGCTCCAAGAGTATGTAATACATCAAATATACAGAAGGAATGATAATTTAAAAAGATGGAGGAAGGAAAGGAATTGATACTCAAATCATATAAGAATTCATAGTATTGAAAACAGAGAAGTGCTAAAGATTTTTTTTTAGTATAAACAGTTTTCTTCACAGACTTCCCATATCTTATATTCATGAAATTGAATTTTTCATCACAGTAGAATTTTATTTATTTTTCACTACTAAATTTCATCATTTGGAAATTTTTCACTAGGTTTGAATTAAATCCTAAAATTAAAAGGATGTATGATAAAGAGTAACTGAAATTGTTTGAAAAAAGTAACTGAATTTTAGGTTACTTTTAAAAAGTTGCACACTATCTACTGTATTCACCCTTGAGTAGATTAAATCTAGAAGAGTCTTTACTCCTAATACTGTTATTTAGACTATGGTATCCATTTTCTTTCAGGGATGACATTGAAAATAGTGTACATACAGAAAGAGTGTTTGTAGCAGAGGTGAAGTTTGCACAGATTTAGGCTCTATGTAAGGTAAAACTTCATAAAAAGAAAGCTTTATGAAAAAAAGAATAGATTTCCATAGAAAATAGTGCTTAATTCATCATTGAAAATCTTAAATAAGATGTCAACTTGTTATGAAGCTTAGAAAAAACAATTTTTATTCAGTTATAATGGATGATTTTCATGTCCTTTCTATAGATTCTGTTGATGCCGTTATATTACCCATACAGCAGAAGACATAAAAATTAAGTATGAGCCTTTTTCCATTAAAAAGGCAAGTTTGCAGCCTGGTTAGAGAGAAAAATATGGGTGTGAAAACAATGAACAAGTGAAATGCTATCAGATATTCAAGAAGCAGTATGCTAATGTGGATCAGATATTGGAACAAGAGTAAGAGACCTTGACTTTGATTCCAGTTCTGTCAGAAAATAGCCTTGCTACTTTGAGCAAATCATTTAATCTCTCTGGATCTCAATTTTCTTTCTCCATTTTTTGAAATTTAGGAGTTAGTTTAAATAGCATTTTTTCATGTTGTATGATAATACATAATACATAGGCTAAATGATTTAATTCAATGTAACTGTAATAGGACTAAGATTCCAGCAAAGATAGAACTAGGCTTCTTGTGAGAACAGTGTCTTATGCTTCATAGAAGGATACAAGAGATTTACTCATGCCAACTAAAGCAAGAATATCACTGGTCTCAGGTTGTAGAACAGTGTCATGGTTTTAGGCAACATCCCACTAAAAGATGCAGAGGCAGCCATATGTTGTCATAAAACAGACAATTTAGAGGCATGAATTTTATAAGTTATAGTAAGCCTCCTGAGATTTATAAAATATGAAGACTATTACCCTGTATTGTTGACCCATGTGAAAGTAATGATGCTGCCAGAAGGAAGTTGGAAAGAATTTCTAGGGATTATGAAGACCTAGTCAGGAAACTGAAGGATTTAGGAGCACAGGTGTTGTTTTCATCATTGTTGCCAATTAGTAGATGGGAAGTGAATTGCTGGCTAAGAAGATGGTGTGAGAGAATGGGATTTGACTTCCTGGATCATGGTATAAGGTACAGGAATGATGGGCTCTTCTCCAAGGACAGAGTGAATTTAATGAGGATTAAGAATGTATTTTTATGGAAACTGGCTAACATGATTAAAAAGACTTTAAAATTGAAAAAGAGAGAGGAGGAACAAATTACTCAGATACAATTGATAAATTAGATATATTAGAGATCAGTAGATATGACATAGCAATAGAAGTATTCAGTTCACAGAAGAGAATTCTATATAAGAGAGAGAGAGGTGGGTAGAAACCACACATTTTGGCTCAAATATCCATACACAAATGTTCAAAATATAAGTAATAAAACCACAAACAAAATATATTATTGTTAGAAGTTAAACCTCATAGAAGGTAAAACGACTTCACTATGACAATGGAAGAGTACATCTTCTTCAAGAATGTGATATATCTGGAGTGAATTTAAGAGATAACAGCAAGCATTCATATGAGGACAGAGAGAGAGAGAGAGAGAGAGAGAGAGAGAGAGAGAGAGAGAGAGAGAGAGAGAATTATAGACTATTAAGCCAATTAGAAGAATTGTATTGAGTTTTTGATGTATATCACACAGCCACCACAAAGAGAATTGTGATAAAGATTTTTCATTCTCCAGAAATTTTCTGGGGATTGCTATCTTATAAAAATAGAGGAACACATAAATTCTAGACAGTTAATCTATCCTTCATGAGATAGAAAAAAAAAGCATCAAAGGGAATAATCATTCTGTGTTTTGTTTAATAGATACAAACTGGTTGCTAAAAAAAGAGCTTGAGTGAAAGTGATTGTGTCATCTTAGAGTTCACAATAGATAAGGAAACAAATATTGAATACAGTTGGTCATGTATTATTCATTCTAGAAGAGTCAATTCCAAAGAACTTAGGACAGGCTTACTTTTATGACCTGATACCCTAAAAGGGATGCTTGGTCAAGAGAAATGATATGCTCTTAAGGGGAAGAGGGAAGAGAATGATGATGTGTTCATATGAGATTCCAAGGAGGAAAAAGTGAAGGTTTAATAAAAATGATTTGGCCACAAGGCAATTCATCTAAGTATTCAGATTTTCCAAGGATATATCAAAAAGAAAAGCAAGAAATTGAAGTTGAATACAAGAGAATGGTAAAATCCTGCAAGAATTTAGTCAGAAACACCAGGAACAAGTTTGATCTGAAGTATAGAATAAATGACAAAGATAATTTTATTTCTTCTTTATTTGTGGTAAATCATTATAGCCCCCCCCCCAAAAAAAATAAAAGGTACCTACTGCCCAACCTGATAATAAGCTTTTCCACTTAAGATAATTGGTCCTTGGATGATAGATTTATGATCCACCATTAGCCCTTATACTTGAAATCTTTTACAAGTTGGTAATATATTCCAGAATTTATAGTCTTTGAGAACTCAGAATAATTTCTATGTCAAGGTGAAGCATAAGAGGAGAACCATATTAGTGGCCCACATTCTTATGTGGAAGAAATTGTTAAATATTCTTGAAATGAATATGCTGGTACTTATTTTTGGAGAAATACATTTAAAATGCAAAGATTTAATTAGTAAAATACTAAAATTATATATTTTTATTTTGAATTTTTATTTTCCTAAAATGTACTTATATGTTCAATAAATAATATATTTTTAAAACCCACACAAATTGATGCTGAAGAGTCTTAATTTCTTTTTCAAACAATTCCAACAAAAGTGCATTTGTGATGGGATTTAGTTTTTCAGGTAACGGAAGCTACATATATCTGGATGAGTAATATATTAATTTTCTATTATAAGCCTACCAGTTTCAACACAAGTTCCTCTTTTCATCCTACCATCTATGGGTGATTTTTAGGAAGAAAAACATCATCTATCGCTTCAGAGATCAAAGGAAGCTATTTGAATTGCAACCAGACATACATTAGTGGCTAGTGCTAGCCATGGTACATGGATGTTAATATGATCCATCTGGCTGAGACCCTTAAACACAAAAGTGACTGTTGCATTTCATAGTAAATGAGATGACTCTTATTGGTGTATGTAAACATGTATTCACAAAATACTATATTGCAGTTACCCTACATGGAAATTTTCAAAAATAACAGTGCACACTAGAATAGAAAAATAGAAGAATGTCAGCATAATTTCTATAATAATTTAAAAAATGATACTAACTAGGTTTACAATTATTGCAGGATAATGTTGCAAGATTCAGGTGTCTATTAAGGTGTCAGTACCTTCCAAGTGGCATGAAATTTATCCTTGGATAAAATGTAGAGAAATAAAACATCCTGGATGTAGAGACAGAAGATGTGGGTTTGAGTCACACCTCTTAGCTTTTGCAGCTGTCTGACCTGGTCCATTAACCTCACTGGATTTTCAATGTTCTACTCTGCAAGATGACAATAACAAGCACTACCACAACTTTTCTCACAAGGTGTTTGTGAAAAAAAAAATGAGATAATTCATGAGAATGTTCTTTGTAGGTAGAATGTGATGCACAAATTTAGACTATTACTAGTGTTATTATCATTAATAAAAGAAGCTGGGCAATGGAAGGGACCTACTGGGAGTTTTTTAAAGAAGAAATACAGTCAAAAAGGAAAACTTGAGGATATCAGATTTTGTTGGAATTATCTGTAATGTCTTCTATGACAAGGCCTGCCAAATGTTAGGCTAAAAACTTGATTTTGGAAAAATGAGAGAAATCTTCAAGACACCAGTGATCTCATCCATATGAATATTACCTTGAGGAATAGATGCATATCTTGATTTATACATGAATGACTATTCAGTGGGATTCTTGCTCATACATATCCTCATGTAAATTCACCAGGCAGGATACCCAACATGTTAGAGAACTTCCTCAAATTCTTTTAAAATTTGGGAATGCCAGTAAGTCCACAGATTTTTTCATTCATTTCCCCTGACTTCTGCTTTCTTTGGTGACATCCTTTATACAAATTCTCCTTTGTAATTCCTTGTTAGTTACATGTTGTAGTCAGCTCTCTGCTTTTTTTATGGAGAGTATATTTTGGGATTTTCTCAACTTCTTTGGATATGGTAATATTGCTCTATGTATTGAAACATAATAGTAATAAGTAATGTTTATAAAACTCTGAATGTCTATAAAACTCTTTTACAGTGATTTTATATAAACTTATTCGATCCTCATGCTGATCCCAGGAGATAGGTTCTATTATTATCCCTATTTTAAATATGATGAAATTAAAACTGAGCTAAGTGACTTGTCCAGGATCACATAGTGTCTGAGACAGGATTAAAACATTGTGTCATCCATTAAGCATCAGTCTTACTAATTCTTTGGTCTTCTTTTCCCTTAAAAAAAAAAACCCTTTAAAAGCAAACAGTTTTATGACATTTATCATTAGCCTAAACTCAGTTTGAACTTTTGTGTTTTGACACTATAGTACAGGAATGTATCATGTTTTGTATTTCTTTTGTCCATTCTTGCTTTCAGCTTTTTATTTGTTATTTTAAAAATTAATTTGGTACAATGATGTCTCTTAGGATCTGTGATTCTTTTTTTTAGGCAACTTCATTTTTCCTTCCCAACTGGAACAAGTGATTTCTGTGCCATTAGAATGTTACTCTCAAGATTTCTGCATTTCTCAAAACTGGATAGATACTACCGCTACCTTTTCTAAATTCCTTGAAGTCCACTGTCCTGAAATCTTGGGTTCATACTGAAGCTATGCTGGGCTCCCTCCTCATTCTTTCTTATGACTTCTAAGTGTAGTGATTATGTTACTTGTCATTTTCTTTTTTTCTTTTTTGCAAGGCAAATGGGGTTAAGTGGCTTGCCCAAGGCCACACAGCTAGGTAATTATTAAGTGTCTGAGACCAGATTTGAACCCAGGTATTCCTGACTCCAGGGCCGGTGCTTTATCTACTATGCCACCTGGTTGCCCCTTTACTTGTCATTTTCTCATAAAATTGTAAATTATTCCAATTTTCCCAGATGGACATATGAAAGAAAACCATAGAAAATGACCACTTTATGTCTCTTGCTCTAACCCTGAGGTTTCTAGTCCTTTTGTTAGTGTTATAGAATACTTTATTTACATACCATGAAATCAAATTGAATATGATTGGGGTCAGTGAGGCTTGAGGTTAGATAGAAGACTGTAGTTTATATACTGCATCTCATCTGGTTGTTGCTTCTAGTTGTGCTATTCATTATTCATTTATGTTGCTCCCCTATCTACCCAGGAACATTAGGAGTGTATAGAACATTGTGGAATGCTCAATTAAATTCTTATCTACAAAGATTACAGAACACTAAAATATCAATCTAAAGGAGAGATACAAAGAGAAATAAGACTTAGTTCCTCAGTTTGGTACTAAGATGTGGCATATAAACAACTAATTACAATATAAATTTATGAATGTATATTAGGGGCATGTCCATCCATGATATCTACCATAACCTGAATCCCAGATAGTATATCTTATTCAGGGAAATTCCCGTGAATCCATTTATGAGAGGGCTGAATGTCTTCGTATAAAGCCGTTTGATAGTGAAGTAAGAATTCTGTATATTGAGAGAGTACTAAGTTTTATTTTTTAAGAGCACTGTAGTAAGTTCAGGAGTCAATGATGGTAGAAAAAAAAAACTGGGCTATTGTTTCAGTAGGGAGAAGAAACTGAGATATATTGTGATAGAGCCATGGCATCCCTGCACTCAGAGATCCTGACAAAATGTTGTTGAGTCTGGAGCCAGTCAAGACAAATGCCTGTATTCAGAAGGGTTCAAGAGATCTTCTAGGCTACTGAGACTGCTTAAAAGAAAAGTGAATTGATGGGATCATTCTCTTATTCATTTTAGTCATAAAGGAGACATAATTTTCTCACTTGGCAAGAGTCACTTTTCTGGGGCATTACTATTCTCTTCTCACTTGGAGGAGATTTCACACTTTCCATTGGTATTTATTTTGTGATTCTGTCTTAATTAAATATTTTGTTATTAGATTTAGGCATCCTGCTTATTTGAACTAATTTTCATTGAAATGGGACCTTAAGTCATATTTATACAATTGGGATCACCCAAAAGTTTAAGAAATTAGGGTTCTATAATTGAGCATTACACTGCTATACACATAATAAATATGTAAGAAAAGTAAATCTGTTAATAAAAACTTTATTAAGCACCTACTATCAGTTAAGTACCATCCTAAATGTTAGATAGGCAAGTGAAGGTTCATACAAATGAGATCCAGAAAGATCTCAAAAACCTTTATAGAGGGGGATAATATTTGAATAGCCTTTAAATGATGAGTAGGTATGTGAAATTCTTAGTAGACATTTGTATATTAAGCTACATGAAAACCATCCTCCATTTAAAAGGAATTTATGTATTTGCCATAGCAACACTATGGTACAATAGTTTAAGATTTCATATCACTTCTTTGTGGATCAGGAGGCTAAATGACTGTCTACTCCTTAGGATTGTATCCTTTTTGAGTTCTGAGATCATGTTACCAATCTTTCTTTCATTTATAATTCAAAATATAGCAAACTTTGTGTTCTTTGTGTGACCTTCTACCAGATAGATTAGTAATTTAATGTTGCAATATTAAAGCCAGTGGAAATACAAATGTGAGGCAAAAAAATAACATTTTTACAAATTTTCTAGGTCCTATTTATCATTGATTCTTGTAGCAATTTTTTGTCTGTTTTGACCAGAAACTCTGAAAGTTTTCCCTTCTCACAATGATTTTTTTTTTTAACTAGGCAAAAGAGGTCATTCTTTGCTTTATTTCTTGCTTACCGAGCCTTAATCATTGGATGCACTTTGGCTCAGTCAAACTGAGACCTGTTAAAGACCTTAGATCAAAAAGACCAAAGTCTCCCACTGCATCTAGGGCCATTTAAAGTCCTGCTGATCCATATCTGGCCACTGAACTCAGATGACTCTGAAGGAGTCCTCACTCACTTAAATCCAATTCATTTACATGTCATGGTATTACCTCCCTAATATCATGGTCCACGTTAAGAACAAAGGAAAAACATCAATTTATGAATAAATTGGTAGTTGTTATTAATGTTATTAATGGTCTCAACCCCTACTTTAAATACCAGGAGGGATTATATGTTCATAAATGAAAATTGTTAGTCAAATCTAGGCTCTTATAGAATGGGAAACTATTCTTTCTTGGTTCCTCTGCTACTTGCCCTATTCTTTTGATTATAACAAGGCTGGGTCATTTTCATTCCACCAAACAGATGTTTCTTCCAGGGAGCCAAGATGGTTGTCATTTTATTTTCCAGTACATCCACCAGGCAGATTGTGGACCATGGTCATATGCAGCTTGGAATGGTGATTTCTCTAGGACAGAGTGCATATCTTGCTTTTGGCAAAGTCTGATATGGACTAGTAGTGACTTCATCTTTACTGTGAATGTGCCATGTGGCTTAAAAAAAAAGACAAACAGTTTTATGTTCTCCTTAGTTTTACCATGTGTCTATTAGTTTTCAGATGATAACCTGTCATGAGTAGGAGTTTGACATTTCACCTCTTTGGAAGACCTTTCCAAAATTAGGCAATAAATTGTACCCCTTGACCCAAAATGATCTGTATCAGGAGTCCATGAAATTGAAGTTAATTTTTTAGGAAGAGCAGATGGGGAGCAGATGGTGACTTTACATAAGCGATGAGTTGACACATCCTCAAAAAGTGATCAATGGTCACCAGATGGAAGAATATTAATTTCCCTGGAATGCTGGTAGGCTTGCTTTAAATTGATTTTCCTAAAACACAGGTCTGACTATATAACCCCCATCTCATTTCCAAAATCTTCAATGGCTCCCTAGTTTCTCTAATATGAACTCCTTGACTATTTTAATTATAAATTACTGTCATGATCTCTCTCATGTACTCTTTACTTAAAAAGTTCATCTATCTATTATTTACTGTTCATACTATTATGTCCTATGCCTCTATTCATTTGAACATTGTATCCCATGAATGGTGCTCATTTTCTCCTTATCTTTTTAACTTCATTTATTCATTTAAAGCACAGAATAAGTAATGTTTCCTACCAAAAACCTTTACTGACCCTTCTACTTCTGTTACTGGGATTCTTTTCCTCTTGAAATTTATTTGTAAATTCTATGCATTTAGTATTAGTAAATACTTTGCATCTACAAACTAAAACTGTAAAAGTAGGTGGAATTTATATCTAGAATGGCAGACCAAGGAATTCATAATTCTTTTAGAGAAAATAGGGAGCCATTGAAGATTTTTGAAATGAGGTGGGGTTTGTATAGTCAGATCTGTGTTTTAAGAAAATCAATTTAGAGCAAGCCTACCAGCATTCCAGGGAAATTAATATTCTCCCATCTGGTGACCATACTCCCCACCTACCCTCCAGTACAATATAAACTACTAGAAGGCAATTGCTATTTTATTTTTGCTTTGCCTAAGAGATAAACCTAGAGATTTCTTTCTGGAGAATTGTAATGGCTTTGGTCAACCTTAGATGAAATATAATACGATTTCTTATATTGAATCAATAGAGCCATACATACTCTCAATTGAAATAATAAGTTCATCTCTCTTACTCTATCTTCTTTGGTTTCATATGCTTGTTGCATGCATACTCATGAGTAATATTTTACCTTATCATAGATAATATATATTAATTTTAATATAATTATATATGCTATCTTGTTATAACATATTAAATTTTAAACTGTTTTATAGATATAGCTATACATGCATATAAATATAGATATACATGTATATAAATCACTTTGATAAAGAATTAAGAGGATAAAAGTGCCAACCAAGTAAAAAGCTTTTTTATTCAATTTTCCTATTGAAGGGCCTATTGGGGCCCTTCTATATGTTGTCATGAGGTATGAAATACTGTCTTGATCACTAGCAACTCCTGATCCAAGATGATATTGCTATGCTGTTTTGTTGTCAAATAGCATGGTTTCCACACTATTGTTAAATCAAATCATTGGCGCTAGGAATCTTTTTTCCCACTAGAGTTTTTATGAGTGGTATTCTGAGTGTTTTCTTGGAGCTATTGGATTCTATGAATGTGCAAATACTGCACAATCATTTCAAACAACAGTTTCTGTAGTTAGGAATGTTTCTCTTTATTTGACTTCCAAATGGGAAATGGCTCTCTTCTTTAGAAGGCAGGTGAGGAGCTATGCCTGCTACAATTACCTCAAAAGGAAACAAGAAATTGTAAGTGCTATTAATAGGTTGAGACCATAGTGGAGGTTGTCAGGACTGCAAAATAGACTCTATCTCAAATGCAAATACATAGTGCTGGAATTCATTTTAAGTTTTGTAATATGAACTTTTGTGGAGGGGTAAAAAGAACACCTCTTATTCCTGAGTTACATGGTTTTATTCTTCATGGGAAAAAAAAAAGAATAGTGTCCAAATAAGCTATGAAAAATAGAACTAGTAGATCTGATAGAACTAATTATATGCCATATTCTCACCAGGACATGGGTCAATCCAAATGGAATAATAGTTTGAAAAATAATTCATTTTTCTGTGTAAGATTCTATCTCGAACTTTTCTCTGGTACTGATCCAGACAATATTAAAAACCATGAACATTATGTATATAGAAAATTTAGTGCAAAATTATATAAAAGTAGTTTCCAATGGGAGAACAATAGCAGATAAGAGGCAATCAAATTGGGCTTCTTGGAAGAGGTAGACCTTGAGTGCAACTTCAAGAGGAGGTGAAGAGAGAGTTCGATAGACATTGAGCTTATAGAAAGACATAATAGTGATGATTTGGTATTTATGTAAAATAAGAAATATGCTAATTTGGATGAAGGTTAGAGGGTATTCTTAGGTTTAAAATGACTAGAATATTTAAAAAATTAATTTGTTTAGTTAAAGTCATTAATACATACCTGGATCTATATAATCTCTTCACTGGCTCTAATGGCATCTCTAAATCATTGATACTAAAATGTTATATAGATGCCAAATGAATAGAATGATACTTCAGAAATCTAGATTAAATGTGACTCCACATTAAGAAAGGAAAAAAACACCAAAAAAACTGATGTAATCTTAGAATACATTAATAGAAATATCAAGTTTTATGTGCTGGGGTCAGAAAACATTTTGATTACTGTCTCCAAGAACCTGAATGAATATTGACATACTGGAACATATTCATGAGAAGATGACCAAGATGGTGAGGGGACTGGAAACTTCCCATTGAGGAATCCAAGAACCTGCTGTCTCAAAAACAACAGATTATTTATCCAGTTTGACCTAATCACTTTCAGGCCCTACCCATGAATTTTGTCATTGTTGGCAGGTTATAGTCTTGGATTATTGTAATACCCCTTGGGACCATTCTAGAAAATCCCAACCTACTGAACTAAAGCACTGCCTCCTTCCCTCACTCAACACACACACACACACACCCACACACACACCCACACACACAAGTATTTTTGGGGACAAAGTTTGACTTTTAGATGCTTAAATCTTTTCCAGCTCCATTAAGTGAAATCATTCTTCTAGGCCAGAGACTCACACATTAACTTGCTTCAAAAATTAATAACTATATTTGAATATGTGATTTCTTTGATAGTTCTATGTTTTTAATTTTATGCATTTAAAACTATTATTCTGAGAAAAGACCTTATGGATTTCACCAGACTGCCAAAGTGGTTCAGAGAAAACAAAAAAAGTTAAGATAGTCTTTCTTAATGATAACCTAGAAAAATATTACACACCAAGGAGTTTCTGACTTGAAAATGTAGCAAGGGTTATTATATTTATTTCTAACTCTATATGACTCACAATTAAATATTCCAGACCATGCTAGGGGTAGATAGAACAGCCAGTCTAATAACTATAAGCAACTGAAAATTTGCTTATACATAATCAGTTGATCATTCAATGTATACTTATGAACAATTTTCTAAATAAGAAATCTTGTTCTACAGAGACATGAAGCATGTCATTGTTCTTTCATTCTAAGATTTTAAAATCTTGTTCTAAGTGCAAACCAAAATTATTCTTAGGTCTATATGTATCAATAGAGGAACTAGGTGGTACAGTAGAGAATACCAGGCCTAGAGTCAGGAAATCTCATTTTTGTGAGTTCAAATCTGACCGACACCAGAGTTGTGACTCTGGGCAAGTCACTTAAGCTTATTTGCCTCAATTTTCTCATCTGAAAAAATGAACTAATGAAGGAAAAGGCAAACCATTTCGGTGTCTCTGCCAAGAAAATCACCAAATCAGAAATCCCTAAAAAAACAACTAACCAACAACAAATATGTATAAATACTGTTTTTGTAGTTTGTTGTTTTTTTATAAAACTTGGTTGTTGATGCAGAATGTATGACTAATGTGAGCTGCAGTTGCAGAATAACAGAAATTAAGGTTTAAATGGAATACCAGTCATAATTAATCACTACCCTCTTCAGGTATGGACCTGAAAGATAATCCTGATATATTCTAGGTGGTTATTTTAAACTTTACTTAAAGACCTTCAAAAATAAGGTGAACTCACTATCTTCCAAGAAATTACATTCTAATTGATAGCTCTTAGGATTTTTTCCCCCTACAACAATTAAAGTCCAGTTTTCTCTCCTTGCAACTTTAATTCATTTCTTCTGGTTCCATTCTCTGGGATCAAATAGAATAAGTGTCATCTCTCCTCCACATGATACTTCTGAAGAAAACTGTTAGATCCCCCAACAGTTTTCTCTTCTTCAATGCCCAAATTTCCGAATGTTTCAATAAAACCTTACTTGACACAGGCTTAAGATCTTTCACTAGGTTTGTAATCCTCCCATGTATAGAATGTAAGTTATTGCACCCAGATCTGCATCATCTATCTGATCCTTTGATATGTCCTTTGTAAATAAACTCTTGTTTATCAATATTCTCCTTAAGCTTTGGCACCTAAAACTAAACCGAATATGATCTGATTAGGGTAGAGAACAGAGATTGCAATCTCTTTATTCTTGGAAACTGTCTTTCTCAGTACAACCCAAGATTTCATTTTTTTGACTATCTTATTGTTGATAATGTAAAGTTTGCAGTTTACTAGAATCTCTAGATATTTTGGACATGCCTATACCATAAATCTAGTACCTTTAAAGTTTATTTCTTGAACTCTGTGATTTTATATTTATCTCTATTAAATTTCAACTCATTAAAATTAAGCTAATGTTTTAAGTTGTCTAATATCTTAATAGATGCTGGATGTGTCATGCAATGTGAAGATATTCCTCCCAGATTTGCATTATCTGCCTATGTAGCATATCATCTATTCCTAGTTTTTAATTAAAAAAAATATAAAAATTCTAAAACAGAAGGGGATAAATGGGAATAAGTATTTTTTATTAAGTGCCATAAACTGTTATGTTATTTATATAATACTTTATTTTCCTCAATTACATGTCAAAACAATTTTTAAAATATTTTTTAAAGTTTTGAATTGCATGGTCTTTGGGCATAGTTACATATTTGTGCTAAGTGTTTTTTAATAAATATCTCATCTGAACCTCACAACAACAATGAGAGTTAGGTACTAGTACTATCCCCATTTTACAGGCAAGGAAACTGAGGCAGACAGAAATTGAGGGATTTGTCAAGAGAACTAGTAAATTTCTGAAGTCAAATTTGAGCTCATACTATCTTGACTTCAGGCCTGATGTTCTATGACCTATGCCAGCAGCTGCTTCTCACAGGTCCCTACGAAAATTCAGAGAGTCTCTTCCAGTAAGATGATGGCAAACCATTTATGACTACTCTCTGAACTTGACCATTAAACAAATTTTTTATTGATTTAATTGTCCTATCATTTAAGCACATCTTTCCCTCTTTTCCCTAAGAATAACTTGAGGGACTCAATCAAGTGATTATATAAAATTTCGGTAAACTTTATATGTAACATAATTCTGTTTTATCAGTTGAATAAATCTGAGAAAAAAAGGAAATAAGGTTAGATTGGCATGACCTGGTTTTGATGAAGTCACATGGCTTTATATAATCATGACTTCCTTTCCTAGATGTAATTGTTGAGTTATAAATTTTGAAAGTCTATTTCTAGCTCATTTTGTCATTGAAAAGGGCACAGAAGGCTTAAATGGTGAGTAAAGCACAAGTTATGTACAAAGACCTTTCCCAGTAGAGGTCTGCATTATTTTAGCACCATAACTGAAAACAATGAAAGTAACAGTTAGACCATGAAATATTACTGATGTGATTTCTCCTTGTCCTGCTCACCCAGTAGGATGTCTTATGAGGTGTGAGTCTAAAGGAAATGCTGAAATCAGAGAGAATCCAAATTTAGAGGTCTAAACAACATCAGATGTGTGAGCAGTCAAACTCCTCTTTTTTAAAGAAAAACAAATTCTGGCAGAGAGTTCATCCAGATGTCCATTGTTAAGATATGAGAAGCCACACTTGCAGCTCATAGCTGCTGCCCTGACATGAATAGTCCCCAGTCCCCTCTTCACCACATTCCAGCCAACATACTCCATCTGCTCTTGGGCCACTGAGACATAAGAATCTTTGGGATACAAGGCTATGTGGGTGAGCTCTTTGCTCCTGGACAAAGAAAAGTCAGTGAATTAAAACACTGTCATGATGACCCAAACTACATAGTATTTTGTGTGACTGGCTTGATTCCCAAAGCACTAGGAAAAAACCCTAAACAAAAGAAAATGAAACAAATCAAAACTTAGGCAGTTTTATCCATAAAGAGAATTAAAGTAGTAACATGAGACTCTACATATGCTCCTCAAACAGCCAACCCAATCCTTTTCTTTACCTAGCACCTGCCTGCCTTTTATAAACTTGGCAGTAATACTAGAAGTTATATTCCTTTTCTAATTTGAGGACTCAACTGATTGAATAAATAAATTCTAGTGACTCCCTATTACTTCCAGGATCAAATATAAAAATCCTCTGTGCAGCTTTTAAAACCTTACATAACCTGGAGCCTTCCTAAACTTTACTTTTTATACCCCACCAGGTGCTTCATGATGGAGAAATAATGACTATTTTGCTGTTCCTCACTCACAGCACTCCAATACTACATGTCCCAACACTTCACCTTTTTCCTGGCAGTTCCCAGATCTGGAATGTTATTCCTCCTGTCTTCTGCCTTATATCTTCCTTTATGACTCAGTTTAAATCTAATCAACTACAGGGGCCTTTCCCAATCCCTTTCTTCTGTCTTGAATCTTTCCTCCTAAAAGATCTTTCATTTACATTGTAAATATCTCATGCTTACATAATTATTTGCATGTTGTTTAGCTCATTCTAAAGTGAGTTCTCTTGAGGACTGGGCATTTTTTGGCCTTATTTATTTATTGAGGTATCCCTGGAGCTTAGCACAGTGACAAGAACATGTATTGATTGACTAATTTCTCAGTCATTACTAAGAAATCATTTATAAATTAGTATGTGTCAGACACAATAATATTGAAAATACAAATTAAAAAAAATTGAGATAGTCCTTTTCCAAAAGGAATTTCCATTCTAATAGAGAGAGGTAGCACATATAAGGGAGTGATGACCAGAGTGGAACACTTTGCTTTGAAGTAGGAGTGGGAGTAGTTTGACACCTTTTTCAATGAGTTTGGATTAATTATAGTTCCAGAACTGAAAAGTGTAGAAGGAAGAAGTTTCCTAGAGGTATAGTAGGTATCCAGAGAATGAAGTGTGACTGGAGCTTGACCTAGATGTAGTTGGGGATTAAGGTAGGTGGGGGGGGAGTAGAGGATTAGAAGGTACAGATATAAAAAGGATAAGTGTACTTGGGCTTGATTTGTCATCTGAGTGGCAAGTGGCAAGTGCTGAATAAGAAATGACCAGTGATTTTTTCTTTTCTATTTATTTATTTGCTTATTTATTCATTCAATCTTAAAAAAATTATTGGGGGACAGCTGGGTGGCACAGTGGATAGAATACCAGCCCTGGAGTCAGGAGTATCTGAGTTCAAATCCAGCCTCAGACACTTAATAATTACCTAGTTGTGTGGCCTTGTGCAAGCCATTAACACCATTGCCTTGCAAAAAAAAAAAAAAAAAAAAAGAAATAGTAATTGTTTCTGTTCTGTTCGGACTAGAAATTCTGAAGGTCTTCCCCTTCTAGATTGATTCCTTTGGGAAGTCAAACTGATGAAGGATGCCTAAGAGGTAGGTACTCTTGTGTGTGTGTGTGTGTGTGTGTGTGTGTGTGTGTGTGTATGTGTGTGTGTGTAGGGGGATGGTTTGCAAAGACTGTGAGGGTTCATTTATAAGGGAGGAAATCACACAGCTCCCTTACCCAGGAGTGAAAGAAAGAGTATAGATTTTAATTCAGAAATTACTGCAAAAAGTTGCAAGTTAATTCACAAAGTTCTTTAAGGAGTCATCAAGATAGAGTTTTTTAAGAGATAGAGAAGTTAAGAAAAGATAGAACAGCTACATATTTGCATTTGGGCTGTGGACAACATCAATAGGACAGTCAGACAGTTAAAAAACAGGGAAATAAGAGAAGGTAGGAACACCTGCCAGGAGCTGGCCTCTGGGCTGAGGATAGCAGCATGGCAGAGAAGGGGCAGTGCTATTGAAAGAAGCCGAGCAGTGACAAACACCTGAATGTGCCTGAAGTCAGGTATACACCATGACAGAGCATTTGGTACAGTCAAGAAGAGTAAGGGAGAAGGTAGGGGGAAGGGATAACAATGGGAGTTGTGACTAGGGGCTTTAAGGAGTTTATAGTAAACACCACTTTCAGAGTCTTTGTTTAGCACAAGGCTTCTTAGTCTCATGGACCCTAACTTGGAGGCACCAGTTTAGATGGGACTGAGTCTTTTTTAGACCATGATAGCCTGGAGAAGGATTAATGTTTTTAAAGATTAACTTTTAACAGAGTACCTATTTTGTATAGAGCTTATTATTTGAGGAGAGAGTCTTGTTAGGTATTCTTTGCTAATAGGGGGTTTCCCTTGTCAGTACAAGGCCAATACAAAAAATAATTCTAACAAAATAGAAAAGAAAAGGATTGTAATATTTGTCTGAATTACAACATTTGTCTGCAATATAGACAAAGGAAAATAATATTTCTCTCTCTGCTCAGACCCTGCTTCAAAACTAGGCCATCTTTTGTCTCAATTCTTACCTTCCATTTAATCACTGAATGAGTATTGCCTCAGACAAACTGAGACCTGGAGAGACCTTAACTTAAAAAGACCCCTCTGCATCCAGGGCCATTGCCAGTCATCCTGATCTATGTCTTGCCACTGGTCTCTGATGACTATGGAAGAGAAAAAGATGATGACTTTGCACAGCTCTGTGTTTTGCACTTCATTTGCAATTCAAAGCATTACTCTCCTGAAGCCCTGAAGGACAAGCTCTAGCAATAAGGCAAGAGAAGTATAACTTCAGCTCTTCCCTTAAGTCTGGACATATAATTATGACAGTCAGAGAAGAGACAATGTTTACACTAACATAAATGGCCAAACTGGTACCTTTTAAGATTACATGGAGCCCAGGAAAAAGAAAGAGTGAATGTTAAGAATGCATCATTTCTCTGGTAAACCACACTGTTTATTCTATGGTTAATAGGAGAAAAAGAGGCTATGTTTCCTTGACAACTCAATGGTACAATATATAACCTCCATTATATGTTATCATGCCTCCTGAGAACAGAAAGTATAGAAATTTAATTCTCTTGAAGATGAGAATAGTACTCTCTAGTTAGAAAGAGGTCAAACAATTCCAAAGGACATGATGGAAAATGTCATCCACATCCAGATAAAGAATAATAGAGTAGGGGTGAATACTATTTTCACTTTTTTAAATTTGTTTTTTTATTGCCTTTTTCTTCTCCTGGTTTTTTCCCTTTTGTTCTGATTCATCTTTCACAATGGGTCTAAATTGGATTTTTAAAAAAAGTAATTTGATGTGCATATATAAGCTATATCAGATTGTTTACTGTCTTGGGGAGGGAATGGAGGAAGGGAGGAAAAATTTGCAATTCAAAATTTTACAAAAATGAATGTTGAAAATGATCATTTACAAGTAATTGTAAAAAAAGACTATTAAGATTTTAAAAATAAAAGGAAAAGAAAAGAAAGAAGGAGCCAAGAAGACTACCAGGGCAGAGCTGACAAGCTCCCAGAACTTTTCCCTACCAATAAATGAAGCCTCTGCACTGACATTCGAGCTACAGACCCCACCAATAGAAGATTCAAAAATGTTTTCAGTGGAAGACATTGTGGAGGATCTTCGGTGAAGATCTGTCTCTTTGGGGCAAAGGGGAATTAAAGTCAAGCAAGGTGGGAGAGTGGGAAAGCCAGAGGAGGGCTTTTAGCCAGTGTAATCTAGGTCCTGACAGCCTGGCAACAGCAAAAGTACTTGCAGCTAGATAGGAAGCCAGGAGGGAAGACCTCAACCCCATACAAAGTCTGAACCCTGAGAACACTAGAGCAAAAGACAAGACTAGGTCAGGAACAAACCACTGCATAGGCAGAACCTGGACATAGAGGAGGAAACAAACCTCTGCAAAGGCAACGCCTGGACTGCTTAGACAACATTGGTCAATGAGAAGCCAGGGATTATACCTTACCCCAGTTTGGATATATACCCCCGAAGCAGAGCAAAAACAAAAAAGACGAACAAAAAAGTAAAAAGAGTGATTACCATAGGAGACTACTTTACAGATAAAGATGATAACAATGCCATGTCAGAAGAAAAAATCAGTGAAAAATCACTCACGGGGAAGTCTCAAAAGAGTCTATGAATTGGACTCAAATCCAAAAGCTCAAAGAAGAGCTTAAAAAAAGAATTTAGTAACCAAAGAGGAGAGGAAGAAGAAGAAAAATGGAAAAAAAGAACTGAGTCATGCAAGAAAATTATGAAAAATTGACCATAGAATTCAACAACTTTGAAAAGGAAACACAGAAGGTAACTGAGGAAAATAAAACTCTAAAAATTAGAATTGAACAAATAGAAACCAATGAATTTACAAGACTATGAGATTCCATCAAACAAAATTAATAGACTGAAAAAAACTGAAGAAGACATAAAGTATCTTTTAGGAAAAACATGTTATCTGGAAAATAGATCCAGGAGATATAATCTAGCAATCATCAGATTACTAGAAAGCCTAGATCAAAAGAACCTGGAAAATATCATGCAGAAAATCACTAGGAAAACTGTCCAAATCTGCTAGGGAAATGAAAGAATCCACAGAACCCTTCCAGAAAGAGATCCCAGGATAAAAACACCAAGAGCTGTTAATAGTCAAATTCCAGAACTATCAAAATAAAGTAGAGAATACTGCAAAGAGCAGAAAGAAAAGAATTTAAATACAAAGGAAACACAGACTCACATAGGACCTATCAGCTAAAACACTGGAGAACCAGAAGACCCGGAATGCCATATATTGGAGGGCAAAGGACCTGGAATTACAACCCAGAATTTACTACCATGCAAAATTCATCATATACTGTCAGGGGAAAAAACGAATGTTCAACAAAATAGAGAATTTCCAGAATTTATTGACACAAAGACCAGAACTGAACAGAGAATTCAATCACCAAATATACAACTCATTAAAAAGTAAATGAAAAAGGTAAGAAAATGAAACAAAACAAAACAAAATATTGATCAAGATCATCAAATTGTATAGATCCCTAAAAGGGAAGATAAAACACTTCTAACTTTTGAGAACTTTACTTCTCTTAGGTTAATTAAAGGGTCGAATATAATTGAAGAGACCGGACTTAAAGGATATGTGTATAGTTGGGTCCTGTCTCTCCATTGAAGAGATCCAAGATGACATCACTATGTTTGAGACAAAAAGCCCTGATGAAGAGAAGGGTTGTTAGCTTTAAATTTAAATGTCTCATCACCCTTTGACCCATTTTAACTCAACAATGTTGACAAAGCTTAGCACTTTGTCTGCTGAGGACATCATAAGATGGGTGGTTGTGAGTCAGTGTCTCCCGTAACTTACAATCATTTGTAAAGTTCTCAAGTGAGACCTTCAGAGCTTCCCAGGGCTTAGAGTCCTTGAAGATTCTTGTAGTTAATAAAATCAGGGGTTTGAGTTAATCCATATTTCACCTAACAAGGGGTTAAGTGCCCTGGGTGAGGAGAGGGAGGTAAAGTGTGAGAGAAAATAGGCCTGGGGGAGGGAGGGAGGTTGGCTCCTGAGGAGAAGCACTAGAGGGTGCTTGAAAAGGGGGTAAGGGAAAATTATTATAATTATAATTTTATATATTTTGAGACAATGCTGTTTATCAAACAATCAAGCAATCAATATATGATGATAGTTTGATAGCAATTTGACCTTATCAAGCAATCAAATAGTCTACTGTGATTGATGACACCTGATTAATAGTTCTTGAGTGATAAATAACACCATATAAAGAGACACAAAGATTTAGAATTTCAGAGGGAAAGAAAAGAGAGTGTGAACACTGAGTAAATTCTATTCAATAGATTTGGCCCCTAGAGGGAATAAGATATATTCCCATTTGGGTTTAAAAATTCTCTTCTAATCTACAGGGAAGGGGAGGAGGGAAAGATAAGGGAAGAAGGAACTGACAAAAGGGAATGTGAAGGTATAAGTGAAAATAAACTGAAAGTTAAATTTTAAAAAAAAATTGAAAGGGGAAAGGGAGTAAAATTTTGGTGAGGAGGAATAGGAGGAAAAGAAAGAAAATATATAAATGAAGAAAGATAGCAGAGAGGGAAATACAGAATTAGAAATCTTAACTGTAACTATGAATGGGATGAATTGTCCTATAAAAGGGAAGCAGAGAGCAGAATGGATTAAAAACAGAATCCTACAATATATTTTTTACAGGAAACACATTTGAAACAGAGAGATACATAAGGGCAAAAGTAAAAGAATGGGGGCATCTAGGTGGCACAGTGGATAGAGCACCGGCTCTGGAGTCAGGAGGACCTGAGTTTAAATATGACCTCAGACATTTAATAATACCTAGCTATGTGAACTTGGGCAAGTCTATATATCCCCACTGCCTTACAAAAACAAACAAACAAAAAAAGTAAAAGGATGGAACAATATATATATACTTCACCTGAAGTAAAAAAATCAGGGGTAGAGATCCAGAGATCCTGATCTCAGATAAAGTAAAAACAAAAGTCAATCTCATTAAAAGGCATAAGGAAGGAAACTACATCTTCTTAAAAGGCACCATTGGTAATGAAGCCTTATCATTACTAAACATGTATCTACCTTGTAGTATAGCATCCAAATTACTCAGGAAAAGCTGAGTGAATTCCAAAATAACATAGACAGCAAAGCTTTAATAATGGGGGACCTTAGCCTCCCTCCCTCAGAACTAGATAAATCTAACCACAAAATAAATAAGAAGGAAGTTAAAAGGGTGAATGAAATCTTAAAAAACAGATATGATAGACCTCTGGAGATAAACTTAATGAGGATAGAAAAGAATCTACATTTTTTCTTGGCAGTATATGGCACCTATATCAAAATTGATCATGTACTAGTGTTTAAAATCCTTATAATCAAATGCAGGAAGGTAGAAATAATAAATACACACTTCTCAGACCATGATGCGATAAAAATTACGTGGAATGAAGGGTCATGGAAAGATAAGCAAAAACTAGTTAGAAACTAAATAACTTAATCTTAAATAATGGGTAGATCAAACAGCAAATTATAGAAATATCAAATAATTATATCCAAGAAAATGATACCAATGAGACATCACACCAAAATTATGGATGTAGCTAAGGCAGTCTTTAGGGGAAACTAAATGCCTATATAAATAAAATAGGAAAGAAGAGATTAATAAATTGGGAATGCAACTTAAAATAGCTAGAAAAAGAAATTAAAGATCACCAATTAAATATCAAATTAGAAATTCTGAAAACCAAGAGAGAGACTAATAAAACTGAAAGCAAGAAAACCATTGATCTCATAAGTAAAATTGAGTTGGTTTTTTATGAAAAAGCCAACAAAATAGACAAAGCTTGGGTTAAATCTGATTAAAAAAAAGAAAGAAGATAATCAAATTACCAATATCAAAAGCAAAAAGGGTGCAATAACCACCAATGAAGAAGAAATTAAAGATATAATTCACAACTACTTTGCTGAATTGTACGCCAATAAATTGAATAATCTGAGGGAAAGAGATTAAGAACTATAAAAATACAAACTGTCCAGATTAACAGAAGAGGAAATAAAATACTTAAATAACCTAATTTCAAATAAAGAAAGTGAAGAAATCAACAATAAACTCCCTAAGAAAAAGGCTCCAGGTCCAGATGGATTTACAAGTGTATTCTAGTAAACATCTGAGGAACAATAAATTCCTATTCTATATGAAATATTTAAAAAAATAGGAGTTCTACCAAATTCATTTTATGACAGCAACATATTGCTGATACCTAAACAAGAAAGAACCAAAATAGACTAAGAAAATTATAGACCAATCACCCTAGTGAATATTGATGCAAAAATCTTAAATAAAATTTTAGGAATGAGACTACAGCAAGTTATAATTAGGATAATAAACTGTGATCAGGTAGGATTTATAACAGGTAGGGAAGAATGGTTCAATATTAGAAAAACACTCAACATAATTGAACATATCAATGGTAAAACCAACAGAAATTATATGATTATCTCAATAACTGCTGAAGAAGCCTTGAAAAAATACAACATTCATTCCCATTAAAAAACACTAGAAAGTTTAGTAATAAATGAAATTTTCCTTAAAATAATAAATAGTATCTATGTAAAAATCTTCAAAAAATACTATATGTAATGGGAATAAACTTGGAACATTTCCAATAAAATCAAGAGTGAAACACAGATGCCATTACCATTACTATTCAATATAGTATCAGAAATGCTAGCTTTAGCAATAAGAGAAGAAAAAGAAGTTGAAGGAATCAGAATTAGCAATGAAGAAGCAAAGCTTTCACACTTCGCAAATGATATGATGGTATACTTAGAGAACACAAGAAAACCAACTTAAAAACTCCTTGAAACAATTAATAAATTCAGTTAAATAGCATAATATAAAAAGCCCACATAAATCATCAGCATTTCTATATATGAACAACAAAGTCCAAGAGCAAGAGATAGAGAAATTTCATTTAACGTATCTATAGACAACATTAAATACTTGGGAATTTTCCTCCCAAGACAAACACAGAAAGTATATGAATACAATTATAAAGCACTTCTCACCCAAATAAAGGCTGATTTAAATAATTGGAAAAATGTCAGTTGCTCATGGTTAGGTCAAGCTAAAATAACAAAAAATGACAATTCAACACAAATTAAATTACATATTCAGTGCCATATCAATCAAACTACAAAGTAACTATTTTACCAAGCTAGAAAAAGTAGTGAAAATTCATCTGGAGCAACAAAAACGTCAAGAATAGCAAGGGAACTGATGGAAAAATGCAAAGGAAGGTAGTCTAGCTCTACTAGATATAAAACTATCCTATAAAGTAGTAATCATCAAAACTGCTTGGTAATGGTTAAGAAATAGAGTAATGGATCAGTGGATTAGGATAGATTAAAAAATGAACCGTAAGGGCCAGCTGGGTGGCACAGTGGATAGAGCGCTGGCCCTGGAGTCAAGAGTACCTGAGTTCAAATCCAGCCTCAGACACTTAATAATTACCTAGCTGTGTGGTCCTGGGCAAGCCACTTAACCCCATTGCCTTGCAAAATAAAGAAAAAAAGAAACTGTAGTAAATGACTAAGACAATCAACTGACAAACCAAAAGACAACAAAAATTTTTGGGAAAATTGGAAAATAGTATGACAAAAACTAGGCATAGACTCACATCTCAGATTCTATACCAAAATAAAGTCAAAATGGATACAGACATATAGGGCAACACTATAGATAAATTTATAGACCAAGAAATACTCTATCTATCATATCTATAGAAAGGGGATAAATTTATGATCAAACAAGAAAGAGAGTACATTATAAACTACAAAATGAATGATTTTGATCATATTAATTTAAAAATTTTTGCATTATTAAAATGAATGCTGTCAAAATTAGAAGGAAACAGAAATCTGGGAAATAATCTTCACAAGTAGGATTTCTGATAAAGGTCTCATTTCTAAAATAGAGAATTACATCAAATTTATAAGGTTACAATTGATAAATGGTCAAAGGATTTGAATAGACAGTTTTCAAATGAAGAAATTAAAGCCATAGATAATCATATGAACAAATGCTCCCAATCATTATCATATTGGCTAAGCTGAGGAAAAAGGAGAGATTGTGGGAGGATGGGGACATTGATACATTGCTGATGGAGGTGTGAACTGATTAACCATTCTGAAGAGCAATATGGAACTGTTCCCAAAGAGCAATAAAACTGTTCATTCTCTTTGACTCAGCAATTCCAGTTCTAGGTCTTTATACAGAAGTCCAAAAAAATGGAAAAAGTCCCAAATATCCATAGAAGCTCTTTTTGTACTGGCAAATAATTAGAAATTGAGGGGATGCCCATCAATTGAATATGGTTATGGTACAGGAATTCTATGGAATATTATTGTTCCATTAGAAACCATACATGGTCAGACTCTAGAGAAACATGGAATGCATTACAAGATATGAGGAAGTGAAGGAAGCAGAACCAAGAGAACAATGTACACATTAACAACATTGTGAGATGATCAGTCTTGATGGAAACAGCTCCTTTCAGCAGTTCAGACAGCTAGGACAATAGTATTAAACCAGATATGGACAATGCTATCCCTATCCAGAGGAAGAAATACAAAACAAAACAAAAATTAAAAAAAAAAACCCTTCAGAATCTGATGAACACTTTTTTTTTTATATTCACAAATGTTTAATGGCTGAATCAAGTTTTGGGGGTGACCATGGATGCAATAATGGCACATCTCCATACAACTGAATCCTCCAAGTGCACTAAGTTTTCAATATGGCTACAGATGTAGTACTAATGGTACATCCCTAAACTGGACTCTCCAAGTGAAGATACCACTGCTATTCACATACTAAGAACATGCCTGTAATCTTTCCATTCAACAGGTCTTCGGGAGATCCTATCTCCAACTGAACTGCAGCAGGGATGGGATGACCTTTACTCAAGTCCTTAGACAATACACTGAAATGCCTTTCAACAAGTGAAAGGCAGTATTTAATGAAATCATTATAATTTAAGTTACTTATGCACAAAGTTAGGGAACTTAAGATGAACTCAATAGGACTGGCCTTTGGACAGGCTGGGGCCTAAACCCCCCCCCCCCCAGAACAATCCCCCCACCCCCCCAAAACTGGTAACAGGTAAAAGTCATATGAAATTATTAAGTAGGCTTGCCCCAGAGTTTGGTGAAGGAAGCCATTAATTAAAACTTTTCTAAGACGTGGGGCACGGGCACCTAGCCCTTGCTTTAAAAAAAAAAAGTTGCCTAAATCTTTTAAAATAAAAATTCAAGTGTGACAGCTTGGTGGTGACCGAAACAGAGAGAAGGGAGATTTCTAACCCCAAGCCTACCTAATCTGCATAATTTCTCTATTGGAACAGCCATTCATGATCGAAATGCTCAGGGCCATGAGACCAATTAAATAGGGCCGTTATGGTACACGTACAAAAAGGAAAGGAGTCTCCTGGGCTGCTTCGGACAATAAATAAGGCGGCGGCGCGGCTACTCGCTGGTGGCCTTCTTCAGGTAGGCTATCAAGTCGGCCAGCTCGCCCTTCTTCTTGATGCCCGCGAAGATCATCTTGGTGCCCGGGATGTACTTCTTGGGGTTCTCCAGGTACTCCATCAAGGTGTCCTCTGCCCAGGTGATGCCTTTGTTCTTGTTGGCATCAGTGTAGGAGAAGCCGGCGGCCTGGCCCGTCTTGCGGCCAAACAGCCTGTGCAGGTTGGGGTCGGTCTTGTGCTTGCCGCCCTTCTCCACCGTGTGGCACTGGGCGCACTTCTGCACGAAGATCTTCTTGCCCTTCTCCAAGTCCCCCATGGAGGCCCTGTCCCTGGCTTGGCCCGCTGCGCCCCGCGCTGCCTCTGCCCCTGATGAACACTTTATAAAAACTATCTCTTAATCCTAAATCCTTATACTCAAAATGACTAATCGATAAACATGTTTATCAAAAAATGAATGTACAACATTTAAACTGTCTGTTCATCACTGAGGGGAGGGGAGTGGGAAGGGAGGGTGGATGGAAATTTTGTAACTTAAATATATATAAATATATATGTATATGGATGAATGTTGAAAAAGCTTTCATATTATGTGTTTGGAAAAATAAAATGTCAATTAAACAAAAATAAAAAGGTTACATTCCCTTTTGGTATTGTGTACCACTGTTCATTCAAAGATGTCAAGGCCCTTCATGAGATACTTTGTTCATAAGTAAAGCAAAAAAAAAATTTCCTTTATTTTCTATTTATTCCTACCTTTTATTACTCCCCCCATTACATAACACTGAAGCTGGAAGAATGGGCTTCCAGGGAGGGGATTTAAAGATAGATGTGGGTTCATTTTCGGGTGAAGACATCTCCATACTCTATGATTCAGGAGGGTAAGAGAAGGCTTAAATTTTACTTCACTGATTACTTCAAAAGTTCACATATTATTACAAAAAATTCACCAGTTTGGTTCTTTGGAGAAGCACCAGGACAAGATGGACTGGTGACAACATAAAGGACAGCTAAAAGGGAGGAAAGGGAAACAGTCATGAGATGGTGACTGGTCTTAGATCAACATGGATTCAGCATGGAGAAGAGGGTGGGTGAGTTGGGGCATTCATGCTCCCCAGAGCTGCCCTCGAAAGAAAGGGAAGCAAACATGGGATGAATACTAAAGAATAGCATAGAGGTTATTTTGGGGGGAATCATGCTCCTATAAAGTGGGATGCTCTCCAAAGGAAGGAGAGGAAGCAAGCAATACATAGTAAAGAAGGGCAAGCAGGGGATTCATAGTAAAGAAGGGCATAGAGATGTGAGAGATTATTATCTGAGAGGGGGATTACTCTCCTCCAGAATAGATTGACCTGGAAAAAGAATTCAAGAAGCAGGGGATAAGTGGTAGAGAAGAGGAAAGGGATATGAGAGGTTATTTGGGGAATTATGACCCTCCAGAGTGGGCTAACCTCTCAAGGAAGTCAAACAAGCAGGGGACACACAGTAAAGAACTGCACAAGTAAAGGAGAGGTTGTTTGGGGATCACATTCCTTTGGAATAGACCGACATCTCAAAGGAAGTCAAGCAACTCAACTGAGAAAATGAGCTTTTTAAGGAAGACATAGGGAGACATTTGTGGGGGATGGATACATTAGGGAGCAGAGATGAGGTAAATAGGGACATGTAGATGGGGAGTGATAGGTCAAAAACAAGGCTTTTGGACTGAGGCTGGGATTCATTGTTTTGTTGATAGACTAGTTTTAGGCCTGGGTGCATTGATTTACAGGGAGTCCTAGCCAGGGAAGGGCTAGGTATTTTATGGAAAAATTCATTAACCTCATCTCATAACTTGGACAATGGGAAGAAAGGGAAGTCAGTTTGCCTTAGTAAGGCAAATAGTCAAGGAAGAGGGAAAAGATTAATTATAGATCATATTTCTCCTAACATTTGCCCACTTCATCACAAAGATATCATACAAGGATTAAAAATAGTTCCATGAGTCACAAGGGACAAAGACAATTGGATGAAAAAGTAGAGTTCAATTTTGTATATATTTCAACAATCCAGATTGTCTACAAAATATACTGCAGATATGCATTTATGTTGTTTTTTAATTGCTAGATGATCTTTACTGCATATAAAAAGGAAACTATTCTAGAAAAGATCATAGAATTTCAAAGGGAATCATGAAATCTCTTGCTCAGATAGGCAAACTTCATGATTTTTAAGCCATTTAATCTATATTGGTTTGCATATTTTACTGAGGAAAAGTGAAGAGATTCACAGGTAAGCACTTTATTATAGCACACTGAATACATGAACAACATGAGTTTACATACATTATTTTGATTACAGGAATTGTATTGAATTTCAGTTCTTTTTATGGCATCCTCAAAGTGTTAGTAGTGGTAATGACCCAAGTGATGATCAGATCTAAATTTTCCATTTTACCAGTAAGGAAATGAGACTTTGAGAAAATGGTTTGTCCAAAGCACCTCAGATAGGAAGCAGCTTAAGTAATATTGTCTTCTAATGTAGTACTTTCTTAGCATACTTTATCCCACATGTCTATGAATTTTATATAAACTGAATTGAGGTAAGGGTAGCTAGGTAGTTTAGTGGATAGAACACCAGCCTTGGAGTCAGGAGGACCTGAGTTCAAATTGGACATCAGAGATTTGATACTATGTGACCTTGAGCAAGTCACTTAACACTCTTATTATTTAACCTCTAGGTCCATCTCCAGTCATCCTGATTCATATCTGACCAGTGGACCCAAATGACTCTAGAGGAGAAAGTGACTTAGCACAGCACCCCTCACTCAAATTCCCATTCTCTTGATTGCCATGGCATCACCTCCCTAATGTTATGGCTTCTTCAAGAATAAAGAAAAAGTGAATACTCATATAGAAAGACTGCCTGAATACTTATTTTGGGACCATTTCTCAAGGTTTCAATTATTTTCTCAAGGTTTTAATTACCTTCTATGGTTTTAATTTTCTATCAGTCCAATTCAATTCTTTGTACTTCCCTCAAGGGGGGAATGATCTAAACATATATAAGGACACCCTAAACATACTTGTTTATATTTGAGGGGCAGGGGATTAGAGGAGGGCAGAAAGGCATGACTTGCCAAATGAATGCTTCTATTTTCTACACTTGGAGGAAGACTGCTATTCTGAATTTAGTCGGAGGGGAAAATTATGAAAATAGTAAATATTTTCTTTCTAGCCTTCTTTGGTACAATTAACCTTCTTAAAAATTTTTCTAAATGCTTTAAAACTTATAATCATGAGTCTAAGAATGATAGAGATGACATCAAGGCTATTACTTATTGGAAGCATTTATATCTTCAACAAAATGTCAGCATATCCATCCAAGCATTTCTTGAAGACATCCTACAATACAAAGTTTATTTGAATTACATTTCTTTCAATTAATATTTTTTTTCTATTCCTGGGTAAGTGCTTTCAACATTCAGTTAAGCCCCAGTCTTCTGACCTATAAAATGTACCATAACATTTATCCTATGTAATTTTCTGCGATGATTATATAACAAATTGTAGGTAAAGTATTTTGTAAATCTCAAAGCTGTCATAAATATATGAGAAAGCACATTTAATTGTTTAATAGCTTTAATTGTGAGGAAGTTCCTCTGCAAAGAAATCCAGCACTCTGGCTTTTTACATTTACATAATTCTGTTCTTTGAGGTCAAATAGAGTGAGTGTAAGCCTTCTTTTATATGAGGACCCTTTGAATACATGAAAATAGCAATGGAAGCTTTTCTCTCTTTTCCAGGAATCTTCAGTTCCTTCAATCAATCTTCATATGGCATGATTTTGAGTATCCTCTCTATACTGATCATCATTTTCTGGACATACATTGCTTAACAGTGACAACCTTAAGATGTGATATTGTATGCAATTGGTCCAGATATGCTCTAAGCAAAACATAATATACTGGAAACATACATGCATAGCTTTACTTTCACCTCCCTGATTTGTAAGATTCACTTCTATTAGTGCAGCCTAAGAAATGTCTAAGCCTTTTCTATCATCATTACTATTGTTGTTGTTATTGTTGTTATTATTGTTATTGCCTACCAAATCACAATATTGATTCCTGTTGAGCTGACACTTAAAACTTTAGGACCTCAGCACATACAACATTTTCTAAACCAAATTCTTTTTTTTAGGTTTTTGCAAGGCAAATAGGGTTAAGTGACTTTCCCAAGGCCACATAGCTGGGTAATTATTAAGTGTCTGAGGCCAGATTTGAACCCAAGTACTCCTGACTCCAGGGCTGGTACTCTATCCACGGCACCACCTAGCCACCCCAACTAAACCAAATTCTATTGCTAAAGTTGTGCTGTTGCCTTTTGGGGCTTATTAAATTTGTCCCTATTCAGTTGAGCTTAATTATACTTAGCTCATATTTCTGATAATTAAAATATTTTTAATCTTGAAACTGACTATTCCTCTCTTGAGGATTCATGGCATATGAAGATTTCATAATTCTGCTATCCCTTCCTCCAGTTCAGAGAAATGATTATTTCTTTCTCTAATTAATAGCCAATAATTAAAATTTGAAAGAGTCAAGCTTTTTCTCTCTGTCCTGTTTTCTTTTCAGAAGTCCAGTATCCCAAGGACAGGAATGATAAAAAGTATTGCTGCTCCACTCAACTAAATCAGATTTTTTATCCAAATACTTTATCAATACAATGACTAATTACCTAGAAACTATGTCTCTGGAAATTTTAAAATATAATAGAAAGTATTTATAAAAGTATTAGAAATAATAGAATTGAAGATAGAGTAGAACAGACTCCACTGAAGTTAGCCATAAAACCATTAATTAACATTTTGGTGGTTAAATTATTCTTCAGTTCTGATCTCTTTTCATTTTACTGTTATTCTGGCAATTTCATTTGTTCCATGGATATAATAAGAATTTTTTCAAATACCTTGTAGACATGCTACATTTTATTTGACAGAGAACTTTATGGTATCAATGGATGATTGAGTGCATTTGTTATTGGTTAGCTTCCAGAGTGGGAAAATTCCCACTGTGAGTCACTTGGTTCTGTCATGCATTCTTTATCATTGTTTTTGATGGAATGAATGAAGGTACATAAAGAAGGTTTATTAACTTTTGTATGACAAAAAGTTGGAAGTGATAAAATACATTGGGGACAACAGAAGAAGTCTTCAAAAATAAAAAAAACTCACTTTGTGAGAATGAAACAATTCAAAAAATCCAACAAAAAAGAATTTATCAGGATTAAATTACAGTCCATGTCTTATAGTGGAAATCATGATGAAGATGGGGTCAGAAAACTTAACTTGTATTATGTGATCATAGGAAAGCAATGTAATTGACTTTATTTCTCCATAGTATTCTTATCCAGATTCTAGCTCCATTGACTTTGACTCAAATATTCTAATTTCCCTGAAGAAGCTACAAGAGGGCTCAGAAAATTTCAGCCCAGGCAGGTGATACAATAATAATGTCCTTGCCCTCCATCCCATGGAATCAATTTGAGGTTCATAACCATATCTGCAGTAGTTTTCTATTTGTCAAGAGTATATTATTTGAGTATCATTGGAAATAACTAGAAAATTTTGCCTGGATAAAAGAAGATTAAGGAAGAAAATGATTATTGCCTTCAAATATTTAAAGGTCAACTGAGATAGAAATTAAATTTGTTCCATATGATACTAGATCTGGATTAATCATTGGAATTCTGCTTTGATATTATGTAAGGAAGGAATTCATCAAAATTAGTTCATTCCAAAAAAAAAATGAAATGAGATGACTCTCAGAGGGATAGTTCTCTAATCTAAGAATTGTCCAGATGGAGACTAGATGACTGCCCAGTAGGAATGCTGTGAAAGGGATGCTGGTTTTAAATGGGAATCAGAAGTGAATGACCTGAGGTCACTTCCACCTCTAAGAGTCTATCATTCATTATTTGGATCAACTAATATATGGTAAAGTACATTTATAATATCAGCAGCAGACATTTGAAGATGAAAATCATTAGTCAAGGAGACAAATGTGTGATAACAACTTCATGAAGTTTGGCTGTTGGGGGGGGAATAGAAAAGGCATTCTTAGAATCCTTTAAATCATGCCATGAGCATAAGGCCTTCCCTGCTTACATTTAAAATTAACTTATTTTTGAAATTGCATGTGAAATCTAAGAATCAAATTTTGAAATAATTGTGAGGAACAGAAAGTTATTTTGACTGGTATGTCTCTAGCTCCCTCAGGATGCATATGTGCTAAGACTATTGACCTAAAGTCCTAGGGTCCTCACATGATTGCCTAGGAATAGTTGGATCTTATCCCTTGGGTCCCTGCCCCTTGTTTTTCATTCATTAGATGGTAATTCAGGAAATACCATGATTTCAAATGCTCCTTCTTCCTTGACTCATAGGTGAATATGTGATTTTTGAAGGAAATAAATAGTTCATGGGGTTTGATTTAGAAATATCCTGACTCTTCTTTCTCAAAATAGTCTTTAAAGTGATACAATATTTTACCAGAGATTTAATTAAAAAAGATAAAGAACACCTAGGGTTCTAATTTCTAGAAGAAGTTGAACTGTATTCTGAATATGGAATAAATAATGATATTCAACAAGGAGATTTCACATTAATTATATTTAATGATCATTTTTCTTATTTCAAAGCAATTTCAATAAATTATTAATAAATGTACATAAAGTTCAGATATACAAAACTAAGAATTAAAATTCCAATGCAGTAGATGTATAGAAAAATACACATCTTCACCCAAGTTCTAATTTCTTCTTCTTTACCTGAACTGATGTGTTAGAGAGGGGAAGTGGTTGTATTAAGGAGACAACAAAGGCAAAAGAGGGATAGAGAGTTTCAAGGAAAAAGAGGTACACTTTTCATTCCCATTTAAATATTATGTCCTTTAGTAAACTATTTCTGATTCCCCCAGCTACAAATGCTATTCCCACTATGATTGCTTTCCATCTATACTGCATTTATCTTGTGTGTTCTGATATATGTATGGTCTCCCCCCAAAAGAATGTAAGCTCCTAGAGGGAAGTCTATTTTCCCCTTTGCTTCCACAGAACTTAACTTTGTACCTGGAAGTTAATAAATGCTTATTGATTGATTGATTAAACGATTAATTGATGTAGGGAGTAGGCAAAGTTGAAAGTTAACTTTTTTGTCTAACTAAGGTTTCATTCTGGAGTACTGGAAAACTGTATTTTTCCAGGTAATGGAATATTGATTTTTTCTAATTCATATATTCATATACGCTTTCCCTAAACCACCCCAAAATTGCTAGATTTGTTTTCTGAAAAATTCCAGTTAGTCCAGAAATAATTTTTGATGCCCAGACTGAGGCAAGCATTTTGATGCAAGCACTGGAAGTTCAGTCATGCAAAACGTTAAAATGAAATTACAGCAGGGTGCAGAGGAAAATACTCTTTTCTTTCTACTCAAAAGGGCACATATTCTCTCTTAATCTCTGCATCAACGTGATTAAAGTTTGGAGTTTTACCAGGTTTCTGGAGGAACTCAATTTTCCACCTCATATCTATTACACTCCATCTATGAAAATAATCATCCTGAAGATTTTCTGTTCTGTTTATACCATTTCAAAAGTTACAATTCCCCCCTCAAGTATCTTTTTTAGTATCATTACCAAAATATTGTGCATGCTTCTTAATTACAGGATTTTTCTTGCCTCAGTCTATGTGTGTTCCTAACAGATAAAAGAAAATATTTTGCCAGATATAGAACACACTTGAATACTGTGTTTTCTGGGTCTCCAATCAACCTTGAATGTTCAGGGATCCAAATTCATTTACCCTTGGCCAGACATGTCATCCAAGAAGAAAAAGGATCTAAAACCCTTTTTTGAAATCCTCAGGATTCCTGTTACTAACCAGATATCTCTTACAAAAGAACATTTGATGAGCCTAAGTGTAAATGAATCAGAAAAATTTGGATTAAATTTCCCTATTTTCCTTTAAACCTCATGTGGTTTTTTTTAAATTGTGGGAAAAAATCCTTGGCAAAACTCATCTTGGATTTTACCAAATCCAGACTGTTTGAAAATGAGTTGGATGTTCCAATATCAAACTAAGGTTGAATTTACAGCTCTAATTATGTGAACTTAATAGTGTATTTATTGTCAACTTCAGGCAGATGAGACTATGATTGAAATCTAAGGAACTTTTTCCTTCTGTCCCCAAAGTAGGAACTTCCTGAAATTCTTCTTCAGAATTCTCAGAATTTTTACAACTATGACCCAGACAACAAGAGTAGACAAAACAACGGTGCTAAAAGAAACTTGGTTTCGTTATCTTTGAATCTCTCAAGTGATCACTCAAGTCAATTTGTTATTCCCTTGATATGACATTTATCTTATTTAGATATACAATGGTAAAGGATACCCAATAATTAGAGGAGAAAATACAAGTATTTAACAACAACAATAATAATAACTAACATTTATGTCCTATTTAAGAAATGCCACACTATATTTTAGTTTTTTCAAGGCAATTTGGATTAAGTGACTTGCCCAAGGTCACACAGCTAGAAAGCATCAAAGAGTCTGAGGTCACATTTGAACTTGGGTCCTTCTGACTCCAGGGTTGATACTGTACTGTACCACCTAGCTGCCTCTGCAAAGTACTTTACAATTATTATCTCATATGATTCTCACAATAACCTTAAGTATGTGCATTATTACCCTCATTTTTCAGATGAGGAAACTGAGGCAAACAGAGGTTAAGTGACTCATTCAAGGTGACACAGATAGCAATTGCCTGAAGCTGACTTGAACTCAAATCTTCCTGACTCAGATTCAACACTCTATCCAGGGCAAGAAACTGACAGAAAGATGCAGAGAAGGAGAGACAAAGGTTGATAGAAAAGGCAAATAGAGACATAAAAGAAAGAAAAACATCAAGGAATAAGAAAGGGGAAAATAAGAGAGGGAGGATGAAAAGAAGGAAAGAAGAAATGGCAGAGGGTGGCAGAAAGAGGAGAGGGAAAGAAGGGAGGTAGAGAAGGAGTGAAAAAAGAGAAGCATTTAATTTTTTCTTTCCAAACTAAATTATATCAACATAGTAATATTGATTTAGTACACACTATAAACACTGTGTAGACATGGTCTTTAGATAAGAATTTATGCACTTAATGCAAAAAGTGTTTGGTTTCCTAATAACTATATAGATGTATATAGTACAAGAAATAACCCTTTGAGCATAAAGAAAAATATTCAAATAATTGCTGATGAAAAGATTAAGCTGCAACCACCTAGTGATATTTTATTTGACTATTAGTGTTTTTAGTAGATTTTACTGATTTTTTTAAACATTGCCTACAATTTACACTATATCCTTCCCCTTTCTCTCCTTGAGAGCCATTCCTTATAAAAAAATGAAAAGGGGAAAAAAAGCAGTCAAACTCCCCAATACACCAATAGCTTTGGATGTTTTATTTAATAATCTACACTTATGGACCTAACCCCTGCAAAGGAGTAAGGAAGATTTCTTCTTATAAGTCTTTTTTGTAGGCTGGGCTTGATCTTTAACACTTTGCAATATTCAGTTTTGATAACTCTTAAGTTTTAGTCGCTGGGTACAATGTTTTCTCATCTCTTTATTTTCACACAATGTTGCTGTTAAGTATGTACAATGTTCTCCTATTTATACTCATTTCACTCAACATCAGTTCATGTAAGTCTTTGCAAGTGAATTCTTATAGAATAGTATTAAAATACATTCATATACCACAGCTTTTTCATTCTTTCCCCAATTGGTATCCCCTTCAGTTCAATTCTTTGTCATCACCAATGAACTTCTATTGTGCCTCCTGAAATCAACAGAACAAATCCAATTCCTTCTCAATGTTTCAAATTCTTAAAGACAAATATAATATCCCCCAGTAAGAATGGTTGTACTTATTTATATAGATCCACCAACAATGCATTAGTATCTCTCTTTCTATGAGCCCTCTAGCATGTACTACTCCTATAACTATTATTGTTAACTTCTTAACACAGTGTGTGGTAAGATTGGTATTAATTTATGCTGTAGGACAGCTAGCAATAAGGTTACTCCCATGAAGATGGATAAGTCATTGGTGCTGACCTTAGGATGTGACCCTCTGATCAGGAAAGACCTCTCTTGGTTTTCCTGCCTACTTCTCATCAGTTACTCAGACCTGATCTAACCCCTGGAGGGTTGCTTCCACCTGGGATTAATAAATACATATTTTGAGGAGATTGGGAACTGCAATTACTGACCCTCATGATTCCTCTTGACAGCAGCTCTTTTCGTGATGGGAATGAATTGGAAATGGAGGGGATGCTCACCAATTAGGGAAAGGCTGAACAAGTTGTGGTGTATGAATGTGATGCAATACTATTGTTGTATAAGAAGTCATAAGCAGGGAGATTTTAGAAAAAGAATTGTAGACTTACATGAACTGATTCTGATTGAAGTGAGTTGAACCAGGAGAACATTGTGTACATTAACAACAACATAGTGTGATAATCAACTTTGATGAAATTAACTCTTCTCAATAATTCAGTGATCAAAGACAATTCCAAAAGATGTGATGGAAATTGCCATCCACATTCAGAGAAAGATCTTTAGAGCAGACCAAAGTATACTATTTCCACTTTTTAAATTTTGATTTTTGTGTTTTCTTTCTCATTTTTCCTCCTTTTGTGCTGATTCTTCTTTCACAACATGACTAATATGAAAATATATTTCACATGTGTAACCTTTATTAGATTACTTTCCATCTTGGGGAGAGGAGAGGGAAGGGAAGGAGTCAAAAATTTGCAATTTAAAATCTTACAAGGTGAAATGTTAATAACTAAATCTTTATGTAATTATAAAAAAATACTATCAACTAAAAAAAACCCTAAACTTAAATCTGGAATCTAAATTTTAAGAATAGAAATAGAAATATAGGTCTGGAGTTGAAATTTTAATACAACTTTAGAGGTGATCCCCTCCTTTTTACAGATGAGCAAACTGAGGTCTGGTAGGAGTCAGTGTTTTAAAGTCATTTGGACAAGAAGTGATAGAATTGAAATTCATCATATGGCTCCAGGTTTAGCAATAATAAGTTGAACAGTATACAGAAGAGGGGGATTGAATGCTAAGGCCCCCCAAGATCATGCCACATGACACTAAGTTTAATGAACCAGGAACAATGGTCATGGAGAAAAGAAGACTTACTGGGGATATTATATCAGTTTTTAAGATTTTGAAACATTGTGGAGGATTTGGATTTGTTTTCCTTATTTCAGAAGGTACAGTAGAATGATTCAAAATTGCAGAGGGAAAATTCAAATTGCTTTAAGGCAAAACATCCTAAGAATTGGAGTTATCCCAAATGCTTTGTGACAAAGTGAAATCCTATTCGTTGGAGCAAAGATTAGGTGACCCACAGTCACAAATGTTGTAGAGGGGATTCCTGATCTCATATGGCTTGAAACATTTGACTTTGAAATAATTTTCAACTCAGGATTTTTTTGTTCAATTTGTGATCATGTCTATGCAAATAAGGTCAAGGTCACCCAACTTCGAGGAAATCTGCAACTTTTTAGGAGGAAAATAGAAGATTATTTTTGGAATAGGCAATAATAATAACACTCAACATTTGTAGAGCACTTTCAAGTTTGCAAAATGTTTTATAAATCTCTCATTTTATCATCACAACAACTTTGTGATTTTATAAAGGAAGCAACTGAGGCAGGCAGAATTTAAGGGATTTGCTCAGGGTCATACAGCTAGTAAGCCAGGAATGAAACTCAAGTCTTCTTGCCTCTAGATCAATTGTCAATGAGGTCAATACATCACCAACTTGTGAATAAGGAACCATGTGATAGTAGGGAATCAGATGAAGGGCAATGAAGTTCATGTTGGAAAGAGTTGAAACAAAGCTCCAAATGAAGAATTAGAAAAGAAGCAGAGGGAAGGATTAGTAGAGAAGTTAGTATTGTAAGAGATGCTGCCATCTACTCTTTCTAGAGAGTGAGCCATGTGCATCTGTCCTGAGGTAGAGTGGGCTCCATTGCTTTCTGTAGGACAGCCATATTTGAATGGAAATGCTTCCTTTTTTATTTGCTCCATTTTTATTTACACCATTTTAGGAATATTTTAGATACCTAAAAAACCATTATATTGAAATACAACTCAGTGAAGACTTCGGACTTGGATCAGATGATAGACTAGAATTTTGCTCTCTGAGGAATAGCTAAAGTGAGAGAGGTTTATCATCACTGAGATCCAATAGAAAGAGGGAAAGAATCCTAATTCAAGAATCAAAGGGTTTTGGTTCAAATCCTATCACTGATGATTCATCATTCTTCTCTCCATCCCATTTCTGACTTTCAGATTTCAAAACTGACGGGTGTTCCATCCTGAAACATCACACTACTCCTATGATTGCCTCCCCTGGGACAATCAATCACTCCTCCATTCTCAACTCAGACTATTTCCCTGTAAAGCCCACTCCTTCTTCCATTGAAGATATCTTGAAGATTTTGGGCAGGACTGGTTTTCACTCTGCGCACAATCTTATTCTTCTCTTCTAAACTTCATAGTCATGATCCATCCAGCTACATCCTTCATTTCAGCTCTTTTTTTCTTGTTGTTTTGCATCTTTCACTGTTAGAATGTAAGTTCCTTAAGGACAGGGAGTCTTTCTTTTTCTTTCTTATTATTCCAAGACACAGTTCCAGGCAAATAGTAGCAGTTCATAAATCATTGTTTCCTTCCTTCCTTTATCATCTATGTGACGTTGGACAAGTTACTTAACTTTCCTGACTCTCAGCTTTCTCATCTGAAAAATGAAAAAATTGGAATATATGGGCTTTGAGGTCCAGCTCTAGATTTGTGTTGAATTTAGCCACAGGGTATGATCATATTTTATATCCCCTATAACTTTTGTTTGTTTTTTTGTTTGCCTGTTTAAAAGCGGGTTTCCTTATTTTGCCAAGGATAGAAATACAGGAGTTGTTCATAAATCTAATTACAAGACAAAAGGGATATGGAAGTTTTAACCTGTTTTGTTTTTTGAAGCTTTGTTGGAACCTATTCTGAGTCAGGTTGGTCCTAGACTTAGGAGACACAACTTGTTGATGCTACACTTAATATGGAAAGCTGATTGTTTTAGCATATTGCAGCTCAGTGATCCATGAGCCTCAGAGTTCTCTAGTATCCAGGATTACTCATATCCAACTCTCACTACAATCCTTGAAAACCCCTTACTAAATTATGTGGTGCATTGTTGATGAAGTATCTTCCTAATGAAAGCATGTATCCCCGAAGTACTGAAGAAGGATGTTTTAAATTGGTTTTTTTCTCCATCCCCTCTATTTCAAATGAATTAAAAATCTACTAAAATTATATATAAATATATATATTCACATAAAGAAAAAGGTATTTTTAAGAAGTTATATATAGAGAGATATATATTTAAATAGGCTTTTAATAAAACATGGATACCTAGTAAGGAATTTTGGACAGCAGTATATTTTCAAACCCTAGCATTTTCAGTTAATTTTTTTTGTTAATGTTCTGTATTTGTGGTTTGATCATAGAGAGCTGGAGAATGTTTATTTATTTTGTACTATATAGCACCCTCATGCTTGCATGCACAAGTAAGTACTCAGTTATTTTAGATTAATGATGACTTCACAAATTTCAGGAATAAGGATCATCTTTACAAAGCAAGAGAAAAATAGAAATGATTATATCTAACTTATTATTTTGAATAATTAATGTGTTAAGGTACATTTAGTTTGAGTCAAACACCTAAATATGTTTAATTTTTGGTTAGGAATTCTTCACAAAATATTTCACAAGCAAGAATTAAATTGGATGTGTGGCATTGAATAATTGATTCAATTTGTTTTGTAAATCATTAATAGAACATAATACCTACAGAAAAAAATCTCTTTTTGGTTTCCTAGGTTACAGTGATAATTTTATAATCAAAGTGTTTGTCTAAAGTAAGGAGGTTCTATGATCCTTGGATGAAAAATGGGTCTTATTACTTCAATCTTACTTTGCCTGTAATGCAAATAAAATAGAAATGGTCAAAACTCAGAGATCTAAGGATGGTCATGATGATAATGAAGAAGCAAAATGGAAAACATGATGGATCTGGAGTCAACAGATTTGGCTTTGAATTCTGCTTTTGACACATAGTTTGTGATCATGTGATTATTTAAAGTCTTTAAACTTCAGGTTCTTCTGCAAATTATTAAATGAGAAAATGTATGAAAAGAGCATTGCAAATCCTAAAGTCCTAGGTAAGTATTTATTATTATTATTATTATTATTATTATTATTATTATTATTATTAATGAGAGGCAGACACAAAGCAGAAGGAGAGTCCACTTAGGAACTAAAAAAATTTGGATTCAAGTTTCATATCTGAAAAGTACTGTCTGTGTTATATTGAAAAAAATTATTCAGACTCTCAGTGATTTTTGCAGCTCTTTAAGATTATAAATTACAGAGATGGGACAGATCTGAGTTGATAAAAAAGTTCCTCACCAAGGAGTCCCCTATACTGAGGAAATCACAGATTGAATGATTATCCCTATTATAATTAAAATATAAACAATATTTCCTTCTTCACAGTGCATAATGATTAGATGAGTGCCTTCTCTTCATTATCTCTGGGATATCCTGAGGTGGTGCTAAGATCCATGAAGGCATTTTTGCTCATTTAGATAAGAATATTTTCCTTAGAGAGACTGGGAAAAAGAGGACAATCTCTATCCATGAAAGTCTTTCAAGAGTCTGGGAATATATCTTGAAAACAGAATGAATTAAACATAATTTTGAGCTATGAATTTTCAGCTCTAATGATAACCACTGCATGGAATATCTTACTCAGCAATCCTTCAAAATAAAGGGGAAAGGAAGGAAGGAAGGAAGGAAAGGAAGAGGAAAGGGAGAAAAGAAGAAAGAAAAGAAGGAAGAATAGGAAGAAGGCAGGAAGATAGAAAGGAAGAATGGAGGGAAAGAGTAAGGGAAGAATGGAAGGAATGAAGAAAAGAAAGAAGCTAGGAGGCAAGGGAGGAAGGAAGAAAGGAAGATAGGAAAATGTTCACAATTTCTTTCCATTCAGGCCTCATTTTAATTTTCTCTCTATGAATTCTGGTTTATGTCTGAAAGTGTAGGTACTATGGAAATTTCATTCAAGGACTTCTGCTGCTATCTAAGTGGATAGACAGGTAGTGAGAATCCATTATTAGCATTTGAGGAGAAAGAGAACTGGTAAAATCTCTTTTGTTACTAAAATGTAGTTTTTTGAAATATTTGTGGTAGACAATAACCAAGATATGTTTCAGAATAGTTATATGATTTAAATAATCCTGTTAGTTCTAGGAATTGAATAAAATTCAACATGTACCTTCCACTAATTCATTTTATTTTGAAAATACTGAGAATTTTGTGTCGTTATATAGAGTTAGACTATTGTCCTATCATTATAATGTTATTTTGTCATGTAGGACTACGAAATATCATTAAATATATTAAATATTTATTTTATTTAAATACATATTAAATATGTTCATGGAATAGTAGCATGTTATCTTTGGCTTTCAAATCAGTTGGCTTAAATTAAAATCCTAGCTCTAATACTTAGAAACTTTATGACATAGTCAAATCCCCTAACTTTTTTAAGCCTCAGTTTCAACTAAAAATGAGAAAAATAATAGTCATATGACCTACTTTACAAGTTCTTTTGAATTACAAAAAATTCCTTTGAAAATCTTAATATGCTATGAATGGTGATTTATTTTATTACTATTAAAATATAAGTTCTTAGTTCCCTGTTTAAAAATACATTTCCTCTATGATATCTGTTATAATTGTGCAATTTTTTTATGATCTCTTAAAAGATTTTCACAGGAAAGCCATTCTTCCTTCTTTTCTTAGATAATGAGGGTATAAGTATAGTTGTAAGCCTGTGCCTCTGTTATGTCTTGTTCTTACCAAGTGATCAACCCATTATTTTAGAATAATTAATCTTCCAGATAATATAATTTATTCTACTTTTGATTAGTTATTACATGTTTCAGCCCTTTTATACCACGAACCTTTGCATTATCCTCTATGTAGTATTCCTTGTTAATTCTTTAGAGGTTGTAAAATTCTGTGATTCATATTCATGGACAACACTAGCAGAATATTTATTTTTAACCAGAGTTTCTGAGAGGATTTTGGAGTTATTATCATTATAATTTTCATTATGATTAATTTTAAGTCCAGTTGAATTTTCTTTACAGAGGCATCTTGATTTGAAGTGATAACTCTGAACCTTGATTTATTTACACTGTATCAATAAAAACTCTGAGGGGGCTTGATGCTCATCCTTCTCCTCACTAAGGGACCCTTTTCAGGTCTGGACTTATGGACAAGACTAAGTTCCATCCTGGGAAAGATGGCCTTTAAAGAAATAGGTAAGACATTTTTTACTTGAATTGTCCAACTCTATAAGTCTCTGCCTCAGAGCTCCTAAAGGAATTTCTTTTTTTATTGATATGTTATTTTTCCAAATACAGATTATGAAAGGTTTTCAACATTCATTCATTTGCCTATGCATATTTTTAAGTTACAAAATTTCCTTCCACTCTCCCTTCTCATCTTGCTCTCCTCAGCAGAAAACAGTCAAATCAATACTTTACATATACATTTGTGTTAAAAATATTTACAGATTAGTCATTTTTGGTATGAGGAATTAGGATTAAGTGAAAGAAATCCATATGAGATATTTTTAAAAAAGTGAATGTAGCATTCATCAGATTAGGAAGGATTTTTTAGTTTTGTTTTTCTTGTCTAAATGTGATAACATTGTCAATAACTGGTTTAATATGGTTGTCCTATCTCTTTGAACTGCTGAGAGGAGCTGCATCCAACAGGGTTGATCATCTCACAATTTTGTTAATGTGTACATTGTTCTGTTGGTTCTGCTCCCTTTGCTCAGCATCAAATCCCATAATCCATTCCATGCTTTTCTAGAGTCGACTATTTATGATTTCTTATAGAACAATAGTATTCCATAATGTTCATGTAGCATAAATTGTTCAACCATTCCCCAAATGATAGGCATCCCTTCAATTTCCAATTCTTTGTCACTACAAAAAGAACTGCTATGAATATTTTGGAACATGTGGGACTTTGCCCATTTTTTATAATTTCTTCTGGATAAAGATCTAGAATTGGAATTACTGTGATCAGTTTTATGGCTTTTTGTGCATAGTTACATATCGCACTCCAGAAAGATTGGATCCATTCAAAACTCCACCTACAATGCATTAATGTCTCAATCCTCCCACAACCTCTCCAACATTGTTCATCTTCCTTTTTTTTTTTCTCATCTTGGCTAATCTAATAGGTGTGAGATGATATATCATTTGTTTTAATTTGCATTTTTCTAATCAATAGTGATTTGGAACATTTTTTCATATGATTATACATAGCTTTAATTTCTTCATTCAAAAACCATCTGTACATATCTTTTGACCATGTATCATTTGGGGAATGACTTGTAACCTTATAAATTTGATGCACTTCTCTATATATTTTAGAAATGAGACCTCTATTAGAACTCCTGGTTGTAAAGATAGTTACCCAGATTTCTGTTTTCCTTCTAATTTTGGCAGCATTTATTTTATTAGTGCAAACACTTTTTAATTTAATATAATCAAATCATTCATTTCTAGTTTATAATGTGCTCTAATTCTTGTTTGGTCATAAATTTGTCCCCTTTCCATAGATCTGATAGATAAAGTCATTTGATCTATTAATTTATCTATGGTGTTGCCTTTTATATCTAAATCCTGTACCCATTTTGACCTTATTTTGGTATAGGGTCTGCTTTTTGCATACTATTTTTCAGTTTTCCCAACAACTTTTGTCAAATAGTGAGTTCTTATCCCAGGAGTGATGTCTCTGGGTTTGTCAATCAGTAGATTGCTGAAAGTGTTTACTGTGACTTCTTCTGAATCTATTCTAATCCACTGATCCATTATTCTATTTCTTGTTTTGGTTTTGTTTTTGTTTTTAGCTTTTTGCAAAGCAATGGGATTAAGTGGCTTGCCCAAGGCCACACAGCTAGGTAATTACTAAGTGTCTGAGTTCATATTTGAACTCAGGTACTCCTGACTCCAGGGCTGGTGCTCTATTCACTGCGCCACCGAGCTGTGCCCATTATTCTATTTCTTAACCAGTACCAGGTAGTTTTGATGACTGCTGCTTTGTAGTATTAGATCTGGTAGAAGATATTTCTTAATGTATAAGTTTGGGTCATATTTAAGGAACTTCCAAAAGTTGGAATTGCGAGATAGAATCAAGTAGAGCAAAGCTATGTATTTCTCAATACCCCCACCCAAATTGCTAAAGAACAAATCTCTGACTAAAAAAAAAACAAACAAAAAAGCAACAAATCTTCAAGAATCAGAAACTATTAACTGTATTATAATTCGCTAAGTTGATACTTAAACCATCCAAGTAAAAGGCATTTTTGGAAGCTGTTGAACCAGTCCAAATTTTGTGCTCCTCTTTACACTAGTTGTCATCTTCAAGAATTAAGATGTTGGGCTAAGAAACACAGTGGTGGTTCAGTGGAATAGTCTAAGTGCAATATTAGGAAATGATTATAGTAATCTGTTGTTTGATAAATCCAAAGACTCCAACTATTGGTATAAAAACTCTCTCTTCAATAAAAACTGTTGGGGAAAATTGGAAGTTCGTATGAAAAAACTTGGATTAGACCAACACCTCACACCCTTATAGCAAGAAAAGATCCAAATGGATACAGGATTTAGACATAAAAAGAATATCATAAGCAAATTAGATGATCAAGGAGTAGTATACCTGTCAGATCTATGGAAAGGGAAGCAGTTTATGACCAAGAAAGAGATGAAGAGCATCATTAAAAGCAAACTATACAATTTTGATTAGATTTAATTAAAAAGCTTTTGCACAGACTAAACCACTGTAACCAAGAGCAACAAAAATGTAGTAAATTGGGAAACAATTTTTACAACTAGTATGTCTGACAAAGGACTCATTTCTAAAATAAGCAGAGAACTGAGTCAAATTAAAAAAAAAAGACAAGTCAATTCCCAATTGACAAATGGTCAAAAGATATGCAAAGGCAATTTACAGATGAGGAAATCAAAGCGATCCGTAGTCATATGAAAAATTGTTCTAAATCACTACTTATTAGAGAAATGCAAATTGAATCATCTCTGAGGTCCCACCTCACACCTCTTAGACTGGTCAATATGACCAGAAAGGACAATGATCAATGTTGGATGGGTTGTGGGAAATCAGGGACACTATTACCTTATTGTTGGAGCTGTGAACTCATTCAACCTTTCTGGAGAGTAATTTGGAATTGTGCTCAAAGAGCAACAAAAATGTTCATACCCTTTGATCCAGGATTACTACTGGGTCTATACCCTGAAGAGATGATGAAAAAGGATAAAAAACCATCACTTGTACAAACATATTCATACCAGCCCTCTTTGTGGTGTCAAAGAATTGGAAATTGAGTGAACATCCATCAATTGGGGAATGACTTAACAAATTGTGATATATGTATGTCATGGAATACTATTGTTCTATTAGGAAGGAACCAGGAGGGATGGAAATTTGGGGAAGCCTGGAAGGATTTGCATAAACTGATGCTGAATGAGATGAGTAGAACCAGAGAAACATTATAAACCCTAACAGCAACATGGGGAGGTGATGATTAACTTTGATAGACTTGCCCATTCAATCAGTGCAATGACCAGGGACAATTTTAGGCTATCTGAAATGGAGAATACCATCTGTATACAGTTTGAAGTTTGAACAAAGACCAAAGACTATTACCTTCAATTTTGGGGAAAAACTGTTATCTCATTATGTAATTTTGCTATTTCTTATACTTTATTTCTCTTCCTCAAACATTGATTTTTCTCTCTCATCGCATTTTAACTTAGATCAATGTATAGCATGGAAACAACGTAAAGACTAACAGACTAACTGGTGGGTGGTAGGGGGAGGGAAGCAAGAATAGGGGGAAAATTTCAAAACAAAATAAATAAAGTCTTTCTTATTAAAAAAAGAATTAAGATGTTGGGGTCTCATTCCATAGTGCTTTCATCACTGACTGAAAAATCCTTGAGCTCCAAATTTCTCCAATTCATAAGACTCAGATTAATGCCTGTTATCCCTACTTAGGAAATAAAATACAAATCATAAAAGGGAGCTTGGACTTCAAGATCCAATCTTAAATTCATCTAATTCAGCCCAAATACTATCTGCCAAATGCAGAATGCAGACATCACCATTTCACCTTTTTTTGAAATAGGGTCTTTGCACAAATGTGAAAGAGAGTGAAAGAGAAGAGAGAGAGAGAGAGAGAGAGAGAGAGAGAGAGAGAGAGAGAGAGAGAGACATAGACAGATTTATGGAGAGACAGAGAGAGAGAGGAAGAGAATGGAAAAGACAGTTTTTTTTTAAACTCAGAATCAATACTCTCTGATGTAACCCCCTCAACTCTGTCCATAAACAGAAATCACTGATGGGGGGGCGGTGAGTGGGAATAAAGACTAGGCCATGTGCACTGCATTTTTTCTAAGGTAATAAACTCTTCATTGGTTAACAACATATTTCCCCCAGAAATGGAAGTTATAGTGGATCAGGCAATCTTTGGATTTCCCTAGAGTCAGAATAAAGCAGGGAGCCTACTATTTATAGCCTATTATATCATGATATAGAAGCATGTCAATTATGATAGCAAACCTCTTAAAATGAAAGTTTTCTTTTCCATTTGTTATATCTTCAGCTCTTAGAAGGCAAGTACTGTAAAAGTTTTCCTTGAAAAATGGCTTACACATAGTGTTTTAAAACTGCTGTCTGGTTAGATTTTACCTGAAAAAAAATCATTATTCAGAACCTTAAACCAACTTAATATAATGTTTGTCCTTCATTTTTGAAGAAAATCATGACATCAGGGAGGTGATGCCATGACAAGCATGTAAATTGGATTTTTGGGGGGGCTGTGTTAAGTCACCAACCTCACTTTCTCCTTCAAATTCATCTGGATCCTATAGCCAGATATAAATCAGAATGACTGCAGATGATCCTGGATGTGAGGTAATCAGGGTTAAGTGGTTTGGCCAAGGTCACACAGCTAGTAGGAGACAAGTGTCCAAGTCTAAATTCTAACTCCCATCCTCTTGAATCCAATATTAGTACTCTATCCACTGTGCCACTTAACAGCCCTGGACCAACTTGATGGGGCTTGGAAAACATAAGCACATTGCCTTTTGTTTCTGAATAAGTTTTAAGATGCTATATGTTTCCATACAACAATTTTTTAAATCCAAAAGAGGTTACAAATTGGTAATATCACCTTTCCTAACACTTGTCACCCTTTTCCTGTGTTTCTGGTTTAACTATCTTTTTAAAATATTATTAATCACACTATACATTTTCTAGCTTTATAGATTTTGGAATAATAAGACTGTTTCAAAAATACAAGTTTACCATAAACTCAGGAGCAGTTAAAAGACAGTTACATATGGAATTAGAATACTTGGATTTCAATTTATTATTAGTGATATGACTTTGTTCAAGTCATTTAACTTCTCAGTGTCATATTGAGTTATTGAAGCTTATAATAATGAGATAATTCTTGTACAGAAAGCTAGAGATTCTGAAAGATTGAGATCAGAGATATATTCAGGTGAAAATTATAGTCAATGTGAAGGTAAGGAGGCAGAAGGTACATGTTATTTTTGAAGAATAGCAGTTATGCCTGTTTGACCAGAACAAGAAATGTATGAGGAAATATATTATTCTCAAAAAGTCAATCATAATTCAAATGCAAAATAGATGAATTTATAGCTTATTTTCAAGATAATAGGACTGCCCAGCAACTTTTTGGATAAGGGATTTTCCTTCTTGTAGCTGAGCTTTAGGAATATCATTTTGGCTATTGTGTAGAGGATGAATTAGAATTGGAGATATTAAAGACAAGGATATTAATTAGGAGGTTATTGCAGTTCTAATAGTGATGCAGTAGTAAGAGATGATTTTTTGCCTAAAATCTAGAATTCACATTAGAGCACAAAAAAGTAGAATCAATTAGATTTAATAACTGATTGGGTTTAGGAAGGAGACCATGCATGAGAATAAAGAGACAAGATGACAGAAATTGTGAATCTGGGTAACTGGGCATAATGGTAACTTACAGAGAAATAGAGGCATTAGAAGGAAGGGTTGTGGATAAAAAGATAGTGAGTTCTATTTTTAATACATTGAATTTAAGATGCTTATGTAATATCTAACTAAGATATTTCATAGCTTGTTGGTGATTTGGGATGCAGCCTCAGGAAAGAAATTCTTCTGTCTGGCATTTATGGTTCTTCACAATCTGGCTCCATCCTTTTCCTGAGTGATTACACAATACTTCCCTTCTTGTACGCTATGTTCCAGCCAAACTGGCCTACTGGCTCTTCCTTTGCATGGCATTTCCTCATCTTTAACTACTTATTTCTCGCAATGTTCTCTGAATGTCATCCCACCAAATTAATTCCGTGGGTGGGGAACTTAGATAATTGGTTGGTTTGGCTAGGACCACACATTGAGTCAATGGTGGTATTAAAACTCAGGAGCTTCTTGGCTCTAGTGTTTGCCTCAGACCACATTATCTTCCAAATAAATTAATGAAAACAAAGGAAATCTATTTTTCTTAAAGGTCTGAGTGAAACCAATAAAAATAATGAAATTCCAATTACATACAGCAGATAATGTAGGACATATGTCATATAACACATAAGACTCCTTTTAAAAGACATTGTTCACAGTCTGACAGTACTGCCATGTTTTGCTTGTCTAAAATCACCATCTGCCTATAATACTTTTTACCTAGACTCTAATGTTGGGCACTTCAAGGATGAGCCTGTAAATCTGAATTAGATATAAACAGTCTCTAATTTTCCAGTAGAATTTTTTGTGTGTCTGTGAAATGTTTACATATGAAGAAAATAGCAGTTCACTTTCATCATGAAATTAGAAAAAGACCCCACAAGGTATACATTTCCCTCTGTCCTTTCAGACCTCTTTCTTAAAATCCTTTGCTTTCCAAAAAGATTTCACAAGAATTAGCACATTTTTACTGACATTATTGATCAGTGGGCTAAATCCATTGAAATCACTCCAAAAGAGTTCTGTTATATAAGACTGCTTTCTACATTTGAAGAAATTCTCCCAATTAAAGAAAAATTGAATCCACTAATTCACTGATACATATTGACTCCTGCAAGAATAGAGCACAGAAGGAAAAGAATTGACTACTGTGTTTATGAAAGCTATTTTTAGTTTCCAATGGTGATAATACTTTTATTTTAATATTTTGGTATAGCACCTTAATGAGAAATCAATATGCTAGCAAACTGTGAGTTTCTTGAGGCAAAAGGTTGAATAAGAAAGTTTATAAAGTGCCTTCTAGCTCTAGATATACCTTAATAGATCAAGCAGTCTACTTTAATAGATCAAATAGACATACACATAAAAGAAGGCAATTCTAACATCCTATGCCTGTGAAGCATATAGTCTTTTCAACAAATATTTATCAAGTACCTACTATATGATTAACATTGTCTTAGATGCTGGAGATATAAAGAGAAAAACAACAGACCCTATCATCATGAACTGAATACTGTTTTTGTTTGGGAGGTAGAGGAGAGGGGCAGAATGTATATAAGAAATAAATACAAAATAAAAACAATTGTAGAAAATGTATCTTATATAGGAAGAATTTCAGAGTAGGGCTTAATCAAAAGGTTGCCTTTGAGGTGCTTATTTTTATTTATATAAACTTATAAAGATCAGAATTTAGAAAGTTACATATTTCAGTAGAAAGAATGCTATATTTTAAATCAGAGTACTTAGCTACCAAGTCCTAGTTTGTCTAATTTTTACCTCATTGATCTTTGGCAAATCATCTATTGTGGCAGACTTTAATTTTCTCTTATGTAAAAAGAGAGGGATGAATTAGAAGAGTTCAGATGCCTTTTCCAGGTTTTGAGCTATGATTCTGTTTCTAAGTATTTATTTACATATAGGGTTTTCAGTCTGTATTGTTAGAGGGAACTTTCAATTGATGGAATTATAGATTGACTATCAAAATGTGTGTATATGCGTGCATTTTAGAGAGTTTCATTTATGTGATGTAACGAGATATTTTAAGTTGTACACAGATTGGTACAGAAAACCATGAAAGTGTCTTATGCTGCTGTTGTTTAGTCATTTCAGTTGTGTCTGACTCTTCATGAATTCATTTGGAATTTTCTTGGCAAAGATGCCATTTATTTTTGATTTTACAGATGAGGAAACTGAAGCAAATAGAGTTAAGCAACTTGCCTAGGGTCACACAGTCAATAAGTGATACTAGATTTGAACACAAGATGTCTGATTATCTTCCACAGAGCACCCTAGCTTCTCCTAAAGAGAGAGAATGAACCTTTTCATCTTTAAATTTTTCTGCTAAAAACATATGATTCATATGTTATGTATAATCTTCACATCTCCCTTCACATATTTCCACTGAATGGAAAAATTCTTGCAAAATATCATGCTTCAGTAGTTCACATGGACAGAACCCTGGTCCTTCAGCAGGGAAGGAGTTTGTGGCAGAAAGTCAAGACCTTTAAGGTTATCATCTATTGGAATAGGTAACTACATTAGAAAAAATGATTCATTCATGAATTCTGACAGTCCTGGACCTATCAGTTCATGTTGAAATGCCTCTGATTTTTCATTGTTTTAATCTTTATTAAGCACTCAAAGACAGATGTGGCCCTTTTTAGCACAAGTCACCATAGAAATTCCTGTAGTAAAACAAAACAAAGCAAAAAAAACCCCCCCAAAATAAAAAAGTCTTTTCTTCTGAGAAGGGATAATTACAGGTTCTTCTAACATTATAAATTATCATTATAATTTTATTTTCATTTTCATTCATATAGATACTTAGAGGTTTGATATATCTTAATGAAGTTATTAATGAAGAACTGGAGCTTAACAGAGTGTTTTGGATTTGATAGATGGAATTAGAAGTCATCTGCATGATGATAATTTGACCCATAGAAGATCCTGAAGTCAAATAGAAAGGGCAGGGACTTCAACTATAACCGTGGTTACTGGAACAGATATGGATTAAGAGTCAGTGAAGAAGAGAGAAAAAAGGTCAAATGGATGGAAGAAAAGTCAAGAGAGAACAGTAGCATAATATCTTAGAGAAGAAAGACTGACTAGAAAACATTAGTCAATGATATTCAATATCAGGGAGAGCAAGAAAGATATGGATTGAGAAGAGACCACTAGGTTTATCAAAGAAATTTTAAGGATTAATATTGGAAAAAGTAGTTCCAATTGTGTGATGAGTTCTACAACAGAATGTAGGGGCTTAAAGAGAATAAGACAAATTTAATTTGAATTTTTTAGCATAAGGAAGCTTAGGAGATGAAGTGGATAGAGTAACAGGCCCGGAGTCAGGAAGACTTGAGTTCAAATTCAGACTCAGATACTTACTAGCTATGTGTGACCCTGGGCAAATCACTTAGCCCTGTTTAGTTCAATTTCCTTATCTTTAAAATGAAATGGATAAGGAAAACACAAACCCCTTCATTATTTTATCCAGAAAATTCCAAATGAGGCCACAGAGAGTAAGTAAAGTATATGAGAGTACTGAACATACAGGCATAGACATATCTATATAGATATTGTAGATAGTGAAATTTATATCTACTTAGATATCTGTCTAATATTTCTTAGGTACATGAGGAAGAGGAAAATGCTACCCTCTTTTGCTTTTAGAATTTCTCTTCAGCTGAAAGGCAAGGATACATACTTAGTTGCCCATAGCTTTCAAGGATACTATGTGAAAAGTGTGTAAAAGAGCATAGTGGAAACACCACCTATATACAACCCATATATGCACCAGGAACACAGTACAGTATGTAATATATGGGGAAGAGGGAGACTGAAATTGTGAGAAATTATGATACTTTTGAACAAAAACAATGTATTTCTACTCTGGTCCAGAATATCATTTTCAGATCATTACGATAAAATTAAATTGGGAGCACCAGGTACTAAAGGAGTTTCTTGGTTGGTAATTTTGCCTATGATCAACATGTGTGTATCGAAATCTGTGTTCCTGTGAGTGTGTGAAATCAAGACTGATTGATCTTGGAAGAAGCAGAACTGTCTACTTCCATACTTCCATAGAAAGAACTGATGGCATCTCTCTCTCTCTCTCTCTCCTCTCTCTCTCTCTCTCTCTCTCTCTCTCTCTCTCTCTCTCTCTCTCTCTATATATATATATATATATATATATATATATTATATATATATATACATATATATGCTTATATATATCAAAGCATATTATTTTTCTTGGTTATTGTTTTTGCTTTTGTTTTTTTTACAACATGACCAATATGGAAATATATTTTGCATTATTGCATATGGAAGTATATCCTATATAAAATAATTTAGGTTCTTGGGGAGGAGTGAGAGGAGGGTGGGACTGAGAAAGTGAGGGAAATAATTTAAAACTCCAAATTTTAAGAAATGAATGTTCAAAATTGTTACATGTAATTGGAAAAATAAAATATTATTTAAGAAAGGAATGAAGAAAGAAACAAAGAAAGAAAAGGATGGAAGGAAGGAAGGAATTAAGGAAGGAAAGAAGGAAGGAAGGAGCAAGGGGACTTAGGTTTAACTCATTTCTTCTATCTGGACCTCAGTTTCCTCATCTGCAAAATGAGGAGCAAATTGAATCATCTCTAAGATCCTTAACAACTTCTTAAGCCTTTGACTCTATATTTAAGCACAGAAATGGTTGATAAAATTTAAGTCATTTTCTTATTTGCTAAATCTAAGGACATCTGAGCTCACCCAGTTCATCTCCTACTTTTCTATATACCAGTTGAGAATTAAAAACAAAACATTCTATGTAACACAATTTTCTTACTTTTTTCTTAGTAAAGGGAAATGTTAATTGATGATTAATTATTAAGTTCATAATTTTTAAAAAATTGCATGAAAAAAGACTGATTTATTTCTATGCAACTTTCCCTTATTTTGATTCACAATGTTTGGCCCATTTTTAAAAATTGGTACTTAGAACAGTTTAGTTATCTAATTTCTCAAAAGAATAAAAGAAAAAAATGAATCCCTTCCCTGTCCCTGCTCCTGCCCACATTTGCATGCGCAGCACGGTGTTTTTTGTTTTATTTTTGCCTAGCCACATTTTGACTGCTATGACAAAATAAAAGTGTGTGTGTGTGTGTGTGGGGGGAGTTATGGTACTACATCAATCCCAAATAGCAGTACTGAGAATATAAAGAAAATATCATTAAAAACATAGTAACTCAGGAGACCAGACATACTCTAAGGCAACAAATGAGTTTTAATGTATTAATTGAACAAACATATGAATCTAAAATCTCTCTGAGGAGAGTGGTACACAGAGCAAACATCTGGGAGGTTTTGGTTATGTAAAACCAACAATAAAATGCAAAAGAGACAATTTCTCCTGATTGTAAACATAATCACATCTGTCCAGGGACATCATAGATCCAAGATTGACCACTAAATCCCTACTAAAGCATCCCCTTCAGGTAAAATGATAGCTTTATGATTTGGACACAAATTCAGAGAACTGCTTATGATCAAAAATAACAATAACAACAACAAATAACAGGTGCATGAGTTCAGTTGAGTAAAAACTTCCCTTTTTACTATCTTCTCTGGTCATAGAGCCAGTATCGGTTAGAGGCAGTTCCTAATTCCAAGGCCAATACTTTACTCACCTTACCAAAAATATATTCAGACTCAGTCTTCCTAGTCTAACATAAATCAGGTGAAAAATATAGAACTAGTTAAAAGTTCACATATAAGAAAGAGAAGTCCCTACTATTTCTAATTTACTTGATTATTTGACCTGAGTCTGCACCTATCTAAAGCATACTTCCAGGAATGGCAAGATGACCAATCATTTTCTATTATCTTAACCGTCAGCTAGAGGAATTGGAAAAAACAGAAAAATAATCTATTTCCACTTTACTGACAGTTTTTTCTGCACTCAACTCCAAGTTAAAACAAGACCAGTAAGTCCAAAGTTCTACTAATAGCTAACATTTAATACCTTAGCAATTCAAAATTCACAAAGAACTTCACATATAATCTTATTTTATCCTCACAATAACCCTAGGAAAGAGATGTTATTGTAATCCTTACTTTATATAAGTAGAAACTGAGTTTAGGTTAAATGACGCCTTAACTAGTAAATATCTGAGGTGGGATTTGAATTCCTTTTTTCCTGAGTGTAAATTCAGTGTTCTATCTTATAAACCACTTGTTTATTTTTTTCTTCCTATTTCTTCAGAGGAGAAAGGGAAGGATTATCTATCTTAAGAAAACAAAATCTAAGATCAATTATTTAGATGATTAATAAAAAGAAAATATTTTGATTTTGTAATAGGGCTACAATGAGGGAATGAAATAATGAGTAGATAAAATGAAATGGCAGAGAATAGAAGAACACGAAGCATAAACAGTGATGTTAGAGAATGTCAGAATGGAGAGATCATAGTTATGGGATATGTGTGATGAAAAACTAATGTGCTATAAGGAATGATGATCTCAGAGGAGCCAAGGAAGACTTATAAGAACTGAAAGTGAAATGAGTTGAATCAGGAGAATAATTTATATGACAACAGCAATATTATAAAGATAAACAATTTCAAATGATTTAGGAGCTCTGATGAAGCCAATGACCAATCACAATTTCAAAGCATTCACAATAAAAGAAGATATAACTCCTTTTAGATATGACTGCTTTAAGAAATGTAATGGACTAAAATAGGAATTTTATTTTATTTTTTTTGCTTTTTCAAATGGGGGGGTGTGGGAGGGAGAAAATTTGATAATATAATAAAATTTAATTTAATTTATTTTTGTTGTTTATCCTTCATTCTTTTAAAATTATTTTTCCAATTACATGCAAAGATAGTTTGCAATATTTTTCATTTTGCAAGATTTTGAATTCCACATTTTTCTATCATCTTTCCTTGCCTCCCTCTCCCTATGGCAGTGTACTATGCCATATAGGTTGTACCTGCATAATCATGTTTAATATAATTCTATATTAGTCATGTTGTGAAAGAGAAATTAGAACTAAGGGGAAATGCAAACATGACCCCAAAAAAGAAAAAATAAATAAAAATTTTTAAAAGTGAATATAGCATGATTTGCTCTGTATTCAAACTTCATAGTTTTTTTCCCTCTGATTGTGGATAACATTTTCCATAACAGGTTTCTCAGGGTTATCCTTGATCACTGAACTGTTAAGAGGAACTGTGTCCATCATAATTGAACATCTAACCAAATTGATGTTTTTGTGTACCATTTTCTCCTGGTTCTTCTCACTTAACTCAGTATCAGTTCATGTAAGTCTTTCCAGGCTTAGCTAAAATCTGACCACTCATGATTTCTTAGAAAAAAATTATACTCCATAGCATTCATATACCAGAACTCATGAATATAATTCACTCAACTTTTCCTCAATGTATTTTCCTTCCTTAATCTTTTTAATGAGATTGATTTTTTCTTTTGCTTTATATGAGATCAGAATTGCTACCCCTGATTTTTTTTTACTTCTTCTGAAGTATAATATATTTTGCTCCATCCTTTTACCTTTACCCTGTATGTATCTGCTTTCAGTGTGTTTCTTATAAAAATCTTGTAGCATTCTGGTTTTTTTTGATACATTCTGCTCTCTGCTTCTGTTTTATGGGAGAATTTATTCCATTCACATTTACAGTTAATTATATTAACTCTCCATTTCCCTCCATGCTATCTTTCCCCATTTATACTTTTCTCTTTCCTTTCTCCTTATCCCTCTTCATCAATGTGTTTCTAACTTTTCCTTTTAACTTTTCTTCTTAATTTTAACTTTACTTTTATTTTTGCCTTCCTTTTAATCAGTCTTTTCTTCCCCTTTGTTCCCCCCCACATTTTCATGTGGAGTAAGATAGATTTTTAAACCAATTGAGAGTGAATATTATTTCCTCTGTTGCTCAAATCTGTTGAGGATTTACTGAGCATTCAAACCCTTCCTTCTTTCGCTCTATAATAGGTCTTTGTGCTTATTCTTGTGATGTTATTTGTCCTCTAATGCATAGTCTTCTCCTAGTATAATCCTTCTTTTTATGTACTTATTGTTTTAGTCCTGTTTTGTACCTCTGTCAAAATATACTCCTTTTAGCTGTCCTGGTGGAAGTAACTTTCTCAAGGCTTGACTAATTGATTGGTTGGGGGATTGATTGATAATACCTCATAGTCACTGTCTAAGTACACTCTCCTGCTTTGTCCCATTAGAAATATACTTCTCAAGAGTAATAAATAACATCAAATTTTGATCAATTTATACCACACACTCTTTTCAAATACCCTCTAGGGACATACAATCCCCAAGTACTAAAGTATGGCACAAAGCAAAATCATTTCATGAATCATTTATACCCTCCCCTCTAAGTACACTCTCTCTAACTGTAGCTAAAGTATCAATAAAAATTTCTTCATGATCTACTTATATCCTGTATCCTCTGTCCCTAAAATACTACAACTCTAGCACTACAACCCTTGTTAACTAAAGTATAGATAAGACAAGATCATGTCATGAGCTTCATGTCCAGCCCTTCTATGTACACTCTTACCCTCTGTCCCTATTGTATTACAATCTTTATTAACTAAAGTATCTAGTAAAGTAAAATCACTTCAAAATTTGCTTATGTACAGACTCTCTAAGTAATCTCCCTCCATCTGAGCCAATAGAGATACATTACCATTTAAATTACTTCTTTTTGACTGTTTGCAGAGTTTTTCCTTTAGCTGAGAATTTTAGGATTTGGCTACAATATTCCTTGGAGTATTTATTCTGGGAATATCTTTCTGGAGGTGATCTGGATTATTTTAAGTATTATCTTCTTGTTTAGGATAGGGAAGTTTTACATGATAATTTCCTCAAAGATATTTTCCAAGTTCTTTTTTTGTTTGTTTATTTGAGGCTTTGGGGTAGACCAACATTTTTTAACTTCTCTCTCCTGGTTCTATTTTCCAAGTTGTTTGTTTTTCCTAAAAGATACTTTATATTTTCTTCCATTTTTTTCAGCATTTTAGCTTTGTTCAATGGAATCTTGATGTCTCATAGAGTCATTAGTTTCCAATTGTCTAATTCTAATTTTTAGGGTTTTATTTTCTTCAGTTAGCATTTTTTTTTTGGCATATAGTTTCTTTTATTGAAATTTCATTTAATTTCTCCAAATACACACAAAGGTAATTTTTAACATTCATTCATTTGCAGGTTTATGAGTTCCATTTTTTTCTATCACCCTTCCTTCCCTACCTCTTCCACATGGTGTTGAAGAATTTGGTGAAAGTTATACAGGTACAATCATGCTTAACATAATTCTAAATTGGTCATGCTATAAAAGTGGAATTAGAATTAAGAGGGAAAAATAGGAGAAAGATGGGAAAATATAATAGATATTTTAAAATGAATATAGCTTACTTTGCTCTGCATTCAGAATTCATAGTTTATTCTCTGGAGGCTTGATTGTCCTTGATCCCTGAACTGCCAAGAGAAGTTGCAATCAACATATTTGATCATTTCATAATGTTGTAGTTAATGTGCACAGTTTTTTCTTCTGCCAATTTTCCATAATTCTCTTGCAAGGCATTTCTTTTCTACATTATTCTTCCTCCTTTCTTTGGTTTTTAAAATCCTATTTGGATTCTTCTAAGCAGTTTTTTTACACTTGAGATTAATTCAAAAACTCCTTTGAGTCTTCAAAGGTAGGCAATTGTCACTTTTTTCTTCTTTTACAATGCATTTTTATCACCCCCATCTGAATTATAGCTTTCTATAATTAGCACTCTTTTTTCCTTTTTTTAGCTCATTTTGATAGTTGAGTTCCTTGGGCTGGGAGTCTGGTCTTTGGCTTACTGCTTGACTATGGAGTTTTATTCCCTAGAATTTGTTCTTTGTGTAGGGTGGCACAATCTTGTCTTAACTGTTGTACCAGTAGTCCTGGGACTCAAACTTTGTCTTCCAAGCTGAGGTTGGAACCACCACTGTTGGTCTGCTACACTATCAGCTGCTAAGTTCAGAACCTGTGGCTAAAAGCCTGTTTTTGACTTTCTAGTTTTCCTGCAAGTGTTGGGCTATGCTTCCTTTTTATTCATGTGAAACAGACTTTTATTGAATTTCTTCCATGATATCTTGAGTTGAGAACTTGTTTCACTCTGTTTTTTTTCTGGGTTTTGATGCTTTAAAGTCTATTGAGAAGCTTCATTTAAAGTTGTTTTTGGGGAAAAAATGGTAGTATACTTTCAAGAGATGTGTACATAGATGTATAGATAATGGGACTAATGCATGTATTGTTAGAGATATCTCACTATTTTGGAGGTTCTGAAGGAAAGGTTAGGAAAAATGAGGTATTTAATTGTCTATCAAATTGAAGGTCCACAGAAACAGCATGCTAATGTCATTGTAACCCTGTGAAATGCAGAGAATATTCAAATACTATGACAGAAAATTGAATCATATCCATTTGAATTGTCTTGCGAAGATTTTGAACACTACCTGGTTAGATAAGGTCCTTTCTCAAACTGAATTGTAAGCTACTCTTAAGAAGACAACTCCTATGGACTGGTCAATTGTTCTAATGCCAAATGTAATAAAATACTATTTTATGGATAACTCACACAAGGAAGGCATGAACATGGTAGTCAGAAGAAGCAATACAAAGAAATTCTCAAGGTCTCTCTGAAGAGAGTATCAACTTGGTATCAATTGTAAGATATGGGAGATTCTGGCACAGTGTGGTGTTGCTGCATCAAAGAAGATATTGTACTCTATGTACAAAGTAGACTTCTATTAGTTCAAAATAATTGTAAGATGCACAAATTTAGATAAATCTCCACTCCAAATGTTTTATGGACTATTTGTGCTTAACTTCCTCCCCTATTTGTGCTTAGCTCCCTCTCCTCTTTCTCCTTTTCTCCTTTTTCTCCCATCTCCTTCCCTCTCCTCTCCTGTCTTCTCTCCTCTGCTTCACTATCCCACTCCTCTTTCCATTTCTCTTCTCTTCTTTCTTATCTCTTTTTACCATTGCAGCTTGTGAAAAGAGTTTTGCTTTTATATTGGTGTTTATTGATTTATCTGCTTTTTTATTTCTTTGATCAAGGATGAGTCAAATTGTTTTATCCAGTGTGTATGTATGTATGCATGCATGCATGTGTATATTTGTGTATGTATGTATGTATGTATGTATGTATAAAAATCTTCTTCTCTTTAAGAGAATGTAAACTCAAGTTATGGGAACAGAGAACATTTTTTTTATTTCTTGTTTATTTCTAATTATCTTTGATTTCCCCAAAAATCTAGAGTTAAGAGCTGAGAACATAAGTAGGTTATAAATACATATTTGCTGAATTAAATGAGGATGGAATGGAAGGAATGCTGGGTTTAGAATTGGAGAACCTGTGTTTGAATGTTGCTTTTTTTGTGTGTGACTTTAGATAAATCATTTAACCTCTGTAGGACTAGCCTTCCTCATAAATAAATAAATTGCTAGTATTAGTTGAACTTTAAGGTCTTTTTTAGCTCTTGATCTATGGTTTCTAGAATTTAGTGGGATGAAAAAGCTACATGAAGCTGAGGGGAAGCATTTTAGACAGATGTTTCCATCTAGACAGTGATAATCCTGACATGGTGGTAGAAGATACAAGAAACTGTCAAACTTTGATTTTGATCTAACTTTTCTATTCTTCCATAAACAAAGAAGAATATGGTGACAAGAAATAAGAAAAATAAAAACAATTCAAGCAAAGTTATTCCAAAGATCAATCAGAGACAAATGAAACCAATTAACTATCTTAAGTCAATATATAAATTGAACTTTACATTATAGGAACCTTATTATTGCTGTATTAATAGTTTATCTTTTGTATGGTGGGGCTGTTGTTTTTTTTTAATAAATGTAATTTCTTTCCCCTTAAATCAATATTCAGTTTAACTACAGTTTAATGTGATAAAATGAGATTTGAAAGTTAATTCTCAGCAAAAATTGCCATTCCATCAAAGGTCATTGAAAATCATATAACATTTTCATTCCCTCCCCCAATCCCACCCCATTAAACACATTTGATTAGTTTTGTGGGAAATTTGACCTTTTTCGATTGTTGTTCATGGAAATGTATATATCAACTGCTCTTCTTGATGTTTTTTTTTCTATCATTCAGATTTGTGATTGTGAGAGAAAGTGTATGAGAATAATCATCACTTTGCTAAGCTGTAAGGAAAAATGGTGGGATAGTACAATATAAATAACTTCTAATGTAGAAAGGAGTTAATGACAAATACTGAAATATAAGCTACTCAATTACTTTATCCAAGGAGTAGTCCAATATTTTTAATGATCTTAGTTTATTTTTCTCTAATGTCAGAGTGACTGATCCTATTTTC